>NC_137132.1:5598738-6017757 GCF_949319135.1 Squalius cephalus
GTATTATCTGCTAACCTTGATTCATTGTCATCCAAACTTTCAAACGCGCATCAGTGGCTCCGACTCCGAACCTGTGCTCTGAACTCTCACTGAACTTCTCACACGCAACTGACGTCTCAGGTGCAAGGTTTTCAGCGAATCAACGATCAGAGAATACTGCAGTGAGATCGCTGTTGGCAGATGTTACAGCTGTGGGCCTTAAACTCCTCTCCTGTCATTAATACGCTGTGGTCTAGTCATCAACAGAAAATTAACGGATTGAGAGGGGAGAAACATGGATTTTGGCGTGACATTTCTTGCGTGTGCGTGAGAGCGTGAGATTGATGCTGAAAGCGTGAGTGTCACGCCAGATGCGTGAGAGTTGGCAACCCTGTGTCAGTCAGAAATCATTAACCGCATTTCCCCTGTACAGACCATGGCTGCGTTTCCGATAACATTGTCTCCTAGTGTGCTACGAAGACTCTTAAGGTATAACTTAACTAAAGGGACTCATGGGATATTATACAAAATCCAGCCTAATAGCCTAGCCAACATATTTTAAAATTGTACCATATATTGCTGCCATGATAACCATTTCAGTTTTTAACGTGCTTTCTTCTCTTTCCCATTTTAGTTCGCTGAGGTGGAGCTGCGATGAAATATTGTTCTTGTAAATACTTTCCAGCATTTCAGTAATAAAAGTGTACATCTTACATAGGCCTACGGTGCTCAGCAGTGATCAAAAAGGAATTAAACAGTGAATTTTGAATCTCTTCTTGTAAACTCAGAGGCCGCCGAAGTCTCAGAGTCTGCGCAGTAGTGAGCGTGAAGTGGAGGCACGATATCAAGGTCCCACCAAAGCCATAGAGACAGACAAAGCATAGAGACAGAGCGACGCGTCATAATCTGAAGACCACGCCCACCGGGGGGAAAACAATCCATCCGTCTGCATTGACTTTGCATCGACACAGCCCGTTCGCTAATCTTGAACATGTTTTATGCTAAAAAATACTTTTGATGGGATTGGGAACGATATTTCGATTTTACTATGTTAGGTTATTTTATAAGGGAAGGCAGATAAGGTAATGTCGCGACAGGCAGGACTCAATCACGGCATTATCATAGTATTTAATAGTAATATTCAGTGATATTAAAAAAATATAATTATATTATAATAGTTATATAGTTATATATTATATATATATATATATATATATATATATATATATATATATATATAGTTATATAATATAGTTATATTATATATTATAATATATTATATTAAAGAGTGATATTATATATATATATATATATATATATAAAAAGTAAAAATACAGATGTTTTCTTTCTTTGGCTTTTCAGGTTTTACCAGATATGATAAGACTTGAATTGTAATGACTATTATCACTGCATACGGATATGATATGATGCTGACATTATGCACTTTAATAAATAAAGACAAAATGATTAATGTAATTATAAATATTTTGTTATATTGTATGTTGTTTAATTAAAATAAAACATGAAGTATTGTGCCAACTACTGTGTGCCTAATGATGATGACTTTTTAATGAATGATGGTAAAAAATACATTTACTTTTAATGATTCAATGATTCAAAACAGTTTGTATATGTCCACAAATGAGTTACTAGGAGTGCTACTTGGGTATTGAGAGGTGTGTTCCTCTGGTGCTCTTCAGCTTGGAGATCCAAAATGTTTCCCAAATAAACAGTAGTTCTGAGGCACTCAAAAGGAATATAAGTTTATAAAGCCTTTATTTAAACTTGGCTATCCATTAAAAAACATGCCAACATGTTTCGGCCTCTGTGGCCTTCTTCAGGGCAAATTCAAAATGGCAGTCTGTAGACTGCATCCTGTATATCTGCATGTGGTCACATGACCTAGAAGCACAGGTGCTCATCTGCACAGGTATCACCT
The DNA here is from genome assembly GCF_949319135.1 of Squalius cephalus. Taxonomy (NCBI): domain Eukaryota; kingdom Metazoa; phylum Chordata; class Actinopteri; order Cypriniformes; family Leuciscidae; genus Squalius; species Squalius cephalus. The sequence goes on from NC_137132.1 coordinate 5,600,657, forward strand.
GACAGAGAGAAATTACAACAAGTTACTTTATATAAGACAAGTCACATTTTCAATATTTTACCAATTCCCACATCAGGATAGTTTAAAATATCAATATAAATAGATACAAATAACAAGAGGTTACTTTATATAAGACAAGTTACAGAAAAAGGTTACATTGTGAAAAAGATTTCATTTCATGCTCTAATAAATATGTGCAGTCTCAGATGTTGAATAATTTTACACTTTCTATATTTTACCACTTTCCACATCAAGATACGATTTGAAATATCAATATAGATAGATACATATAGCAAAACATTGACATGTGCATATAGTCAGTTACAAAAAAGGAGAAAAATCAAATTCCAAGTTTAGACCAGGGTATTGATTAGCTTTTAAAGTATAAATCCAAAAGGATTCTCTTTGTAAAAGTTTTTTGAGTCTATCTCCCCCTCTTGGTGATATTTTAACATGTTCTATCCCAAAGATTTTTAGAGTATCGCTTCTTCCGTGGTTCGCCTCTTTGTAATGTAGAGCCATAGGGTATTGGTGGTTGCTTGTTCTTATCGCATATTTGTGCTCTGCTAATCTTTCTTTAAGCTTATGCTTGGTTCTTCCAATATAAAAAGAGCCACAAGGACATTCAAGTCTATAGACAACGAATGAGGTATTGCAATTAATAAATGAGTGTATACTGTATTCACGATTTGATGTCACATCTGTAAAAATATTGGTCTTGACCATATTGTTACAGAGATTACAGTTTCCACACTTACAGTTACCTCTTTTTGTGCCTAGCCAGGTTTTGTTCTGTACAGGATGCATATAGCTTTTCACAAGACTATCTTTTAGAGTAGGAGCTCCTTTAAAGGTGATAGTAGGTACCTCCGGCAGTGCATCTCTCAAGACGGTATCACTTTTTATTATGTCCCAATTCTTCTTGATTATTTGCTTTATCTTATTGGCTTGACTACTGTATTGTGTAACAAAATAAACTTGGTTTGGCTCTTGTTGTCGCCTCTGTTTCTGAACCAACAGCTGTTCCCTACTAATTTCTTTAACTCTATTATAGGCTGTATCTAAGGTCTTGTGTTTATATCCTCTTTTCTTAAACCTTTGAACCATGTTTTGAGCATTTTTATCAAAAACGTCTTCAGAATCACATATACTGTATGCGTTTAATCCTTTGAAATTGGCCAAAAGGGATATTCTCTATTAACCAAGGTGGGTGGTAGCTTTCTGCCCTCAGTATGGTATTCCGATCAGTGGGTTTTCTAAACACGGACGTGTGCAATTCACCTTTGTCATCTTTTGTTATCTCCAGATCTAGGAAATGGATATTTGTTAATGAGAACTCTAGACTCAGCTTCAAATTAGGATTAGTGTTATTAAGATATGCATGAAACTGTAGCAGCTCTTGCTGTGACCCAGACCATATAAGAAGAACGCCGTCAATATACCTACCCCACCATACAATCTTATTAATATATTCATTTAGACTTGAATAGACAAATGTTTCCTCCCAGAGACCCATAAACAAATTTGAATAAGTTGGTGCAAAGCAAGCTCCCATTGCTGTACCTTTTATCTGCTTAAAGAATTTGTTTTGGAATAAGAAAACATTGTTAGTTAGTGTCCATTCTGTTAGTTTTAAGATCAACTCTGCTGGGGGCATCTGTTCTGGTGGTCTCTTCTCCAAATAATGTGACAATGCCTTTAATCCTTCTACAACAGGCAGAAAAACAAACATGGTAAATCTTCATCATGGTGTAGGATCTCAAGTAAATATATGTATTGTTTAATTGCTCATCAAAAATATTTACTTGACTTACTTATTTTAATGATAAAATCTTTTCAGACACCATATTAGGAAGGGGTCGAGGGGTTTGCAAATATAAACAAACATTTACTGTAACTCCCTCACTCTCACTGAGTGGGTGTAGGGGATTGTTGACCCTTGATTTCAGTATTGATTGGTTTCAGGACACAGGTCAGGTGCCTGTTTTTTTCTATGTATAGTTTGTGGAGAAGATACACTATATTGCCAAAAGTTTTGGGACGTCTGGCTTTACATGCACATGAACTTTAATGATATCCCATTCTTAATCCGTAGGGTTTAAGATGGAGTTGGCCCACCCTTTGCAGCTTCAACTCTTCTGGGAAGGCTTTCCACAAGGTTTAGGAGTGTGTTTATGGAAAATATTTGACCATTCTTCTAGAAGTGCATTTGTGAGTTCAGGCACTGATGTTGGACGAGAAGGCCTGGCTCACAGTCTCTGCTCTAATTCATCCCAAAGGTGTTCAGTCGAGACTCTGTGCAGGCCAGTCATGTTCCTCCACACTAAACTCGCTCATCCATGTCTTTATGGACCTTGCTTTGTGCACTGGTGCACAGTCATGTTTGAACCGGAAGGGGCCATCAAAACCCCTGAAAAACAACCCCACACCATTATCCCCCCTCCTCCAAACTTTAGACTTGGCACAATGCATTCAGTCAAGTACCGTTCTCCAGGTTCTCTTTCCTGTTCTCATTGTAAAGCTGCTTTGAAACAAACTGTATTAAATAATAAATAAATAATAAATAAAGGTGACTTGACTTTTACTGCATGCTAGACTACTATTTTTAATATTTGTCGCAAATGTATTTTTAAGGCTTTAGTAGATCTAATTTAGCACATGTTTTTGAACTGCAGTGCCTTCATGGTTGAATCATTAATCAGATGATCAATACACATGTTTTGAAGGACCTCCTTTAGCCTGAGAGCCCCCTTTAAAAGAGACGGTCCAGTTCATCTCATGCCGTGGATGATCGCTCGTCATCATGGCTCTTAATATTGGCTGCTGTTGGAAAGGGCTCCTTCTGCTCTCTTTCCTCCTGATCTGTGTCAATGGACAAACATCAGGGCCGTAAGTTTTTAACATTTTTTGCTGAGGATAAATCATTAATATACCAATAGTCATTTTGTAAGTCTTGATGATTTCTCCTGTATTTATTTAACCGATCTGTGTTGCACAGTAGGGGTTTACTGTTTGAAAGACAACTTAAGGCACACGATTATTTATAATTACTGACAGTGTATTTTTAAGAGCAATATTGCTCTGAATAAACATACACTTTGCATATAATTGATCAATAGTAAATTAAATATATTTTTTTCCCTCCCAGTTTATGTTTTATTATTCTTATTATATCTAACCACTCAGGCAATATTGTATGATCATTTTCTCTGGACAGATATTTCATGGTGACGTTTCCTGCAGTGATCAAGTCTGGATCTGAGGCCAAACTGTGTGCAAGTCTTCTCAAGCCCAATGAAAGCCTTGTCATGAACATTCATCTGGTTCATGGTGTCCAGAGCACATTACTGCTGCAGGAGAAAGCTGAGGAAGAGTTTCATCGCTGCTTTAACTTCAAGGTCTGCCATCAAAACATGCACATAATGATTATCAAATATGTTTCATCATAATGCATCTAGTTTTTGTGGCAGGTTGTGAATACAGGAAATTATTTCTCATCAGGCTCCTCTGGTCAAGGCAGAATCAGTGCAGACGATGAAGGTTGAACTTCAGGGAGAGACTTTCAGGACGACTGAAGAGAGAAAAGTCATGTTCAAGCCTGACCATCCTCTGACTTTTATCCAGACTGATAAACCCATCTATACTCCAGGACAGACAGGTGAGCTGTGAATGTCTCAAAGGCTAAAGCTCAGTAAATAATGCTGGTGTCACTGACATCTAAACCCTGATCACAGCTGATGTAGCACATTTAAGTAAAGCACACTATGATCAGGCAACGAGCATAGGTCAAAGATTACAAATGTTGCACAAACCAGCAGATGGTAAAAGAGTATGAAGTAAACAGTTAAATGGATTTACAAACAAAAAGAGGAGCAAATGAAAAGATAAGAAAAGCAGATATTAAGGATGAGTAGCTTTGAATTCTAACAGCTTTGAAACACGAGAATGGTCATCTAGTGTGCATTTGAACAATCCCCTCACTTTCAAACATGTTCAGCCTAAATACTGTAATTACAAATATGATATCGATATTGATATCAGTATCTGTGTGACTTTAATTTATATGAAATCTATGGATACAATAGATTAGGGGTGTTCTTGGAGAGCCCACAGCAGAGTTTAGCTTTAACCCTAATTATTAAATGTACCTGATCAGGTCCTTCAAGGTTATTTGAAATCAACAGGGTTTGGACTAAACTCTGAAGTAGGGGTGTCCATGGTTAACCGATTAACCGATTAACCGTTAAAAATTGCGTAACCGAGTGAAACATTTTGCTCGGTTAAGTGGCATCAATGGCGTGCATTGAATTTAGTTGTAATACATTTTTGCAACACCAGAGACCGCTAGACCAGTTTTCTAATATGAAGCGGGCAAAGAAAGCGCGCGTCCGAGAGTGAAGGCTGTGCGCGAGCCAGAAACAAACATAGTATCCGCGCCACTGATCGCAGCACAATAATATCTTTCTGCAGAGCAGCAGAGCCACAGCTTTACCCCAGCAGTTTTACCCCGCGCACGCGCAGTTTCATCACAACAGTTTTACCCGCAAAGTCCGTTTACCAGTTACATTAACCCATACAATTTGTATTATGCATTTCCTAAACATGTACTTGCAAATCAAACACTTTATATGAACAAACTACTAATCTATAAAACACAATCGGTCTTCCGACCTTTTACTATTGTGTTGATATGCGCGAGGGAGAGAGCAATACAGCGCTCGAGTTGTTTGAAGAAGATGAGAGTGCGCGCGCGCGCGGCCGGGGCTCTCTCTCTCTGTTTGTTCTTATGCGCCCTGTCCACTGATCTAAATAATTAGTAGTTACGACGACTTATTTGTTCCCTCATTTTAATAAATCGTGGACACGTTGAACTAATTCCCTCCCTCATTTTGATTTAACGAATTACAACGTGTCCAAAAACAGTTTGATACTATTAATTAGTGAATGCTATTTTTTGTGAATTGGTGAATATTCAGGTGAATTATTTCGTGGCCACGAATTAATAATAATTATTAAACTGTTTTTGTTACCTGTGAAGATAGCTCTTCAGTGAAGGCCGACTATTCTCGTACAGCTTTTTATTCCTTTTTTGTGTGTGTGTGTGTGTGTGTGTGTGTGTGTGTGTGTGTGTGTGTGTGTGAATTGGTGAATATTCAGGTGAATTGTTTCGTGGCCACGAATTAATAATACCTCAGCACGTTTTACAAGACCCTTCTCGATCGCAGCGGCAACGAGCACTTTGATCACTTGATTTAAAAAACAAAACATTTCAGCGCTAGATCGCCTAAAAAAAAAAAAAAACGAACGAAATGAATGCTCTGCTAGTTAACTGGAGATGTTTTGTTTATTTGTATTGGTATTCGTGCCGCGAGATGTTTCAAAAGTGGTGGGGACAATATCGACCTTAGAAAATAGTGGTGGGGACATGTCCCACCCGCAAATTACGCCTATCTCGGGGTTGCGGCGCGCACGCACACTATGGTTAACCGAGTATTAACCGCTAAGGGCCTCGGTTAACGGTTAATGAAAAACTTGAAAACGTGCAGCCCTACTCTGAAGCCCTCCAGGAGTTTGACACCCCTGATATAAATCGCAGTGTTGTATAAAGTACTAGAAAGCAATACTTGAGTAAAAGTACAAGTATCATACTAGAAAAAGACTTTGGTAGAAGTGAAAGTTACCTTTTAGAATATTACTTAAGTAAAAGTCTTAAAGTATCTGATATATACTGTACTTAAGTATCAAAAGTAATTTTCTGATATTTAATGTACTTAAGTAATTGAAGTAGAAGTAAAAGTAATTATTTTTTTTATTTTTTTTGCAAACGGTTAAAACTTTGATTGTGAACTTTATTGTGGCTTTATTGTGGGGTGGGTGGCTGGGGAAGTTGTTGGGATGTAAAAAAAAAAAATCTTGCATCACAATATGCAATATTGACTAATTTGGATAAATATTAGGTACACAAGATAGGCACTAATTTTTCTCAAGAAAAAAAATCTCACCTAATGCTGTAAACATACAGAGAGCCCTATCAGATATAAATATAATGCGTTTTTTATCATAATAACAACTTTATTTAATGATATAAGTAAAAATATAATAAATATGTAATATAGTACACATATTTAGCTAAATACTCTCTATAGCTCTTTTTTCTAGCCAACTAACGTGCTATCGCCTATCTTATGGTCATCAAATGGCTTTCCTGAGGTAAATGTTATGTGACATAATTGTTCTCCAGGTGTTTTACTGACCCTTTCCGCGGTTGAAAAACACTGATTGATCGATATTATGTATGATGAATATACATTTCGGTAAGTTGTACTGTTTCTTTTAACATTGTTCATTCGTGTTTATTTACTATTAGCTAGTATAGATGATCGGTTCACGTGCGCTAGGGATCTGTCAAGTCACATTTACAAGTTTGGCACGGTATTTATTGTTTGAATTTCATAATAAAAAGCTGAGATTTTTTTTCTATCATAACTAACCTGCTCTGTCTAGTCTGTCGGTCTCCGTGTCCTCTTTGCTTCGCGATTTTTCTGTGCGAGAGAAAATGGATGTGTGGCGTGAAAGCGTGTGAAAAGTGTCATTTGCGTGTGTCTCACGGTGAATGCATGAGAGTTGGCAGCTCTGCGTCAGGGTGGTCGTCTACGATAATGGGAGGTCCTCCAGTAGGTGCTTGTGCTTCCATGGCGGTTTCATTTGTGCTTCCTCCTCCTTTGGCATGGCAACAAACAACCATTACGCTGAAATAGAGCGCGCGCCGTGCGGAGCGTGCGTAATGCAATCTAGGAGCAGTGATTCGCCAAACCTCCCTTATTGCAGTCGCACACATTTCTTCTGATTTTATTTTGTAGTAACGAGTAACGAAGATGCTTTGTGGAAATATATCGGAGTAAAAGTATACATTTTATCTAGGAAATGTAGTGGAGTAAAAGTGAAAGTTGAAATAAATTTAAATAGCGAAGTAAAGTACAGATATGTGAAATTTCTACTTGAGTACAGTAACGAAATATTTGTACTCCGTTACATTACAACACTGATAAATCGTTACATGTAATAAACCTCATAGCTGTCTGGGATAGGCCTACTTGATTCTACCTGGTCAGCTGGAGCAAATTGTCAGATATTTTTGTAACATTATGGCTAAAACAGGCAGCTGTGACAGCTAAATACACATTCACCCAGCAGCAGAATACAGTTGTCAGCCCAGTATTTGAAACTTAATACGGTTCACACACAGTTTGGTCATTTACAGGAGAGAAATATGACTGGAAGAAATTGTCCCTTACATAAGAGCTGAAGACATCAAAAGTGAAGATTTTTTAATACACATTTCTATTTTACAGTGAACTTCAGAGTTGTTACCATGGATACAAACTTTGCACCCCTTGATCAGCAGGTCTGATGTGTTTATCTGGCATCTTTATTTTCTCTTGCACTGTTGAATACACATTTAATAAATAAAATAATTTTTGTCTTATAATCTTAAATTACTATTTGCTCTTTCACAGTATAGTACAGTGGTTCTTGAGGTAAGAACACAAAACCTTCTGTGCAGTCATAACAAAAAATTTAAATCTGATTAAAACTAGAAATTCAGTTATATTTGCAATTATTGTATTTTCAGTAGCGTAATTATATATTTCTTCATTGATAGTCAGGATATGTGTAGCTGACTGTCACAAAATACCTGCACTGTGTCTTTGCTATTAAACAGGACAGTAAAGGTAACTGGATTGGCCAATGGACAAATGTTTCTTCAACAAGGTGGATTTTGCAGCGTTCTTATGAATTAAACCCAGAGGCCCGTCAAGGCATGTACAAACTGAAGGCTTTTATTGGTGACAGGGTTATCTCACGTGATTTTGAAGTGAAACAATATGGTAAGTCATAAAAACGACTTATGACGGTAACCTTGGTTCCCTGAAGAGGGAACAATACGCTGTGTCATAAGTTATGACACTATGGGAACGTCTGCGTGATTGCGTCTTGAAGCACGTGTGAAATCAGTCCAATGGTGTGGCGGAACGTCATGGGGGGGCGGGGGGATGGGGGGGGGGGACACACGTCACAACCAGGAAGGTATTAAAGCACTCCTGAACCCAACAATGTCAGCTTCTGATAGGCTGAAGTAAGTCATGAAGTAAGTAAGTGAAGTGAAATAAGTTATGGCGGAGCAATGCAGCATCTCGTTCCCTCTTCAGGGAACCGAAGCATTCCCTTTCAAGGGAACTGACGTTGCGTTGTAAGTTACAGTACTATGGGAACGTTAATACCTACTATGCCATACTGACCAGTGCTTGTCTAGTGTGAATAATATCTGGAGCCAGGCCCGGGGTGGGTAATCGGGAGAATCGAGAGAATTCCCGGTGGGCCGCTTCACTTTTGGGCCGGTCGAGGATTTTTTTTTTCCACATTTGTCACGTTAGTTACATTAGGCTACACACGTTCCGCATTCTGACACAGCAGCGCGCAGCCTCTGCATGGGTTGTACCATGAGAGCCAGTCCCTCGCTGAAAATGAGGCCATGATGACTACAGGGACAGGTAGAGAGGATACCAGAGTAAACAATATGAATTAAAGTTATTTAACCCTCAGGTTGTGTTCAAAACCCTATAACACCTTTTGTGTTCCCAGTCAAAAATGACCGTCCTACAAAAAATAGCTTATAAATCACTTGTTATGCTATATAATCACCCAATATTGGATTCAATCTTCAACAAATTTGTAAATATTACATAAAATATGAAAAAATTTGCACTGTTGACCACACTAGTCTACTTTAATTTTCACCAGGAAATTTGTTTTGAAAACCTTTTATTTTGTACAAAATGGCACATAGTCACACTTGCGGTGTTCCCGGTCAAAAATGACCTGTCTACAAAAAATAGCTTAAAAATGTCTCATTATACTATATTATAACCCAATATTGGATTCAATCTTTTTGTCAACTTGTTTTCTTTCAATTAGGACTGGTTTTATATTTCTGTTTGCATCTGATTAATCATAGGCCTCATTTATCTGAGAGTAGGTATCACGTTTTTTTATTAAAAAAGCATTATTTTTGAATATTTTTGAATACAAATAAATCTGTAAACATTAGTTCAATATGCCTATTTGTGGAAGAGTGGGATACATTTCAAATGCTTTCTTTCTTTCTTTCTTTCTTTCTTTCTTTCTTTCTTTCTTTCTTTCTTTCTGCTTTTGTTAATTTATCAACCTCTCCTTGTGGAATAGTGGAATATTTTTTGTTAACTTCTCAGCTTAAGTGAATTATTATTTAACCTTTACATTATTTGTTGAACCATGGTATTAATAAAAACTACATAATAGTAAGAGCTGAACTGTTGCTTCATTTATCCAGTTTGGAAAAAGTGCTAATTTGGAATTCCACCATAGAAAAAGAGAGCCGGTCTTGGGCCTGAAACTCCCGGGCTGAAAAGTGGCCCCACTCCGGCCCTGTCTGGAGCACAACTAAGACTGAAGCACCTGGAAGCCAGGGGTGGTGCCCAGGTTAAGGTCATAGAACCTGACGAATGTGTGCGGAGAGGACCAGCCCGCTGCAACACAAACATCATGAAGAGAGGCCCCAGAGTACAAGGCTTTAAAAGCTGCCACACTCCTAGTAGAATGGGCCCGGACAGCTAAGAGAGAAGGCTGACCGGCCAATTCATAAGCAAGAGAGATAACCTCGACAACTCACTTACTCATTCTCTGCTTAGATGCTGGGTACGCCTTTCTGGGCGACCCAAAGCATTCAAAGAGTTGATCAGATTTATGCCACACGGCAGCTCTGTGAACGTCAGCATCAAGCGCCCTAACCAGGCAAAGCACTTTTAATTTCTCCTGGTCTGGGCGTAGGACAGAAGGCCTGCAGCACTACAGATCTGGCCACGTTAGTGAGGACCTTAGGAATATAGCCCAACCTAGGGTGAAAAAAAGCCTTTACCATTGTAACGGATGTGCAAGAATCATGATTCTGTTCTCCCTGCACACAAAACTCCTGAAGCCTTGTCATTATAAATTTTGGGAGAACTTTTAACGTTTAACCTGTAAATGTAACTCATAGCCCCAGAGCCGCTAGGTCTGCGCTGGTGGCAACTTTTACAGCTCTCCCGACACCTATTGCATCTCAGAGACACTCCAGAACCTGAAACCAACATTCTTCTTCCCCTGTGGGGAGCTTCAAAGAGATGACCAGAGAGATAACGAAACTCTCTATAGACATTCCATACACCCACACACAAAGAAACATCATTTGTATGTAACCTAGGATAGAAAATATCCTTTTAATATATGTACCTTCCTATATGCATGTTTGGTTAGCCCTTTCATGCCATGGTCATGATTTTCTGATTTGTAACTTGGAAGTGTTTCTCCTAGTTAATGTCTCAAATAGAATCATGGTCTTGTAACCCGACCTCCCCTTTCTAGAGGATAACACTTTACAACCCCCGGGAGACTGAGAAATCACACACATTCCAACACACACATTAACACACACACACACACACAAACACCATCCATGGAACTTTTCAGAGAAAAGTACCTCTAAATGTTTTAAATCTATTCCTTTTTGTGCTTAGATGTCTTCCCATATCAAATTGGAGTATCTGCAATTTTATCGTGTGTTAATCAAACTTTAAATGTGTGTAATTCTGCATATGAATAGAACTTTGTTTCTTCTACCTTTACCTGCCATTCTTGGTATCTGTTTAACCGTCTTGTTTTGACTGAACCACTCATACATAGGAGATTACAGTAAAATGTATTGTTCTGTGTGTACAATCTTCCTGGTTAGAAATGACGAAATTTTATACAATCATCAACTATGCAAATAAGTTCTCCTGACAAGACTCTTCCCGCCCGAGATGCTCTAAGATGATTGGTCCGCGGACGCAAAGTAGGCGTACATTAAGTCTTTCCATAAGAAGACCGACCTAGAGTTCTTCGGGGAGCACTTTTTACGAACCTTCTACGTTCAGTGAGAGAAGATCCATAGCTTCCTTTTGTTCTCCGTTTCTCTTTTCTTTTCTTGAAGTCTTTTCTTTATTTTCGTCTTCGGACTCTACCTACGTTCAGTGAACGTAGCCGGCAACTCCAACTCCCGCGACCGCGCTCAGCTCCTCTTCCTTAAGGATGCACGCACGGGCACTTTTTCTGTGAGAGGTTTTCAAGATCCATGGCTCCTTCGGGAGCTTTTCTCCGTTTCTCTTTTATTTTTCTTTAAGTCTTTTCTTTATTTTCGTCTTCGGACTCTCCCTACGTTCAGTGAAGCGAACGTAGCCAGCAACTTCAACTCAAAGAAAAGGACTCTGTTGAAATTCCCGCAGCTCAGCTCCTCTTCCTTAAGGAAGCACGCACGAGCACTTCGTCTGAGAGAACTTCTGGTTCCATGGCTCCTGAGGGAATTCCCATCTTCGTTTTTCTTTTCTTTACTAAGTTTTATTTTCATATTCGCCTCTCCCTCCACGAGGGAGATGAACTCTGAATTGTTTCGTTGGTAACTTCACGTTCGGTGAACCTTTAAATCTTCCTGCGATTCTGCTTGCCCCAAAAGACACGATGGAACACGTACGCTGCTCTTAAGGACACACGCACGAGCACGACTCTGCGTTCTTCAGCAACAAAGAGAACCATTTTGCAAGTATAGTTTTATGGAACTTTTAATGTGATTTGATTTCTTGTTGTCTCTCTCAAAGGTTACCTGGTCTGTGATCTCTCTCGGATCGCACATTTTGCTTTCACTTTCTTTCGCTCACCCTTTCATCCTCTCTCTCTCATCTGCTATCCGTTTTGTCTTGTATTGTGTTTACTGTTTGTATTGTTATATGCATACTCGTGTAAATTGTAGAATTTGTATTTCTTAGTTCGATGTAGTAATTAGTTCAATTATTAAAACCATTATATGCTTGATTGTTTCTGTCTAAAATGCTCATATAACCAGATCAATGAGATGTTTCGATCTTAAGCTACAAAGCTGATTTGTTACTTTTCAGTAACCTAAATTTTATAAGGTCAGGAGAATAGTTTCACGGCCAGAAACTGTTCTTCCTGAAATTATAAGAAGTGGTAACTTTAGTGAGAAGTTGATAAGTTAATCTTACGGCCGTTTGCGGGACAAACCACTGTTTGATAATTACATTAATTTCCATTAAGGGTTATTTCATATAATGATCTGAAGTAGCCTATTGATATCTGAATGAGGAATTATAATTCGTTGTGATTGGTTATTCATATAGACAATCAATCTATTTTCAGTTTCGATAATTTAATGTAACTGTAATATGCAATATATATATTAATCATATTCCTGATTAATTGTTAAAATTCCCTACATATAATTATCAATGTTAATGTACTACCCAGTGCGCTTACACCATGCCATGGGCAAAAATGCAAACCCGAAGTGGAAAACGAAATGGCTTGTAGATCTCCAATCCTCTTGAGAGAAGTAATGGCCAAAAGAAATAAAGCTTTCAAGGTCAGAAATTTTCCTGAAACCTCCTTGACAGGCTCAAAGGGAGCAGCCGAATATAGCTGACTCTATGACTCAAACCCACAACTTTCCTCTGGACGGGGGTTAAATATTTAGCCCCAGCCTGACACAGAAGGTCCCTCCTGATCGGAATCTCCTTAAGGGAGCCATAGAGGAGGAATATCAAGTCTAAAAACCAGATGTGAGTTGGCCAAAGAGGTGCCACCAACATTAGATGGGCACCCTCCCGGCAAACTCTCTCCATAACTCCCGGGAGCAGAGTGTCCGGGGGAAATGCATACAGGCATAATGGTATTCAACACTAGTGGGGCTGGATGAGTCAGACAGAACCAAAGCGGACAGTGTGTCATTCTTGAGACACTAATATGTCCTCTTCCACTTCTCTTCCTCCTTCATAGAAGACCCACCACCTCGGGGTAAAGTCTCCATTCCTTGGGCCTCAGCCCTTGTCTCAACCTAAGCGACCACCGATGTGTTGTCTAAATGGACAAGAACATGTCCTCCGTAGATCAGAAAACACACTTCCACAGACCCTGGGATGAGTGGCCCTCCAGGACTGCTCCCCAACACGTGAGAGAAGCATCCGTCATTAACATCACGTCGATGTAATTCAACACGCGAATGCCCTGGAGTCGCAGAGGAGCCAGTGCAACATCCACGCCTTTCTTGAAAGTGCAAGCTGACAGTGCTAGCCAAAAGGAATAACCCTGTACTGGAACACTTTGCCCCCTAAAGCAAACCTGAGGAACTTCCTGTGGTTTTGAAGGATGGATATGTGGAAGTATGCATTTTTGAGGTCTATCATAACAAACCAGTCCTCTGTACTGATTATAGTCACGATTTGCTTTAAAGTTAACATTTTGAACTTTAGCTTTTGGCCGCACGATTTACATGGTGCAAATAAATCGGACATTCTTTTTTGGAACAATGAAATACCGGCTGTAAAATCCGAATTCTGGTGGGGAACACGTTCTATGGCCCCCTTCCCTAAGAAAGTTCCCACATCTTGTTCCATAACCAGAGACTTCTCTGGACCCACCACAGTGGGCAGAACCCTGTGAAAGCGAGGAGAACGAGAACAAAACTGAATTCTGTACTACATTTCTCTACGTTCCCAGATGTACACTGGGATACTGACTAGTTGGGTTGGCAGAGCGGCCCCCTGAGGGCACTGGAGAGAAGTGGGCACCGTAAGATGAGGTGTGAACCACTTCTCCTCGAATGGGCCAGCCCTCAGAGGTCTGACACTGGCGTTAGAACCTCTTAGCTGAAGCGTAATGATGACATTCCTCAGATCCGTTTTATCTTTGCCAGGTTGAGGCTTTGAGTGCTTACCCTGCCCCCATTCTTTCTGCGGCGGGGCACGAGAAACAACACTTTCTGTTTTTGTTGCGCCCTGTACGAAGAGCTTGAGTGTGCCTGGGGCTACTTCCGCCCAGCAGCCTTTTGAGACCTTTGATCAACAAGGGAAGACCTGCTGGAATGCCACCACCTGCTTTTTAGCCTTCTGGAACCTCTCGACTACTGAATTAATGGAGTCGCCAAAGAGTCCCACAGGAGAAAGCGGGGCATCCAACAGATATACTTGTCACTTTCTTTAATGTTAGATTAAGCCACAAATGTCTCTCTGAGGCTTCCAGAGCTGCCATAGTATGGCCAATAGCTCTGGCCCTCTCCTTGGTAGCCCGTAGAACCAGATCAGTGGCTTGAGTAAAGCCTCTCCCCCTCATCAAAGTCTTTAAGCAGGTCGGTCTGTTATGCCTGCAAAATGCCCATAGTATGCAGACGTGCATCAGACTGACCTGCTGCTGCATAAGCCTAGGTCGGGGCCTTGAGGGATGATGCTGAATCAGGGGAAAGATCGCTCAAAAGCGCTTGTTGGAGGGCCCCACAAAAACCACCGTGCCAGGTTGTGCCGATAGACGATGCTCAGTTGATAGACGCACTGCGCTGATGCACCAATAGACAATGATCAGAAGAGGTTTTCCCCGAAAATTTTTAAAGCGCATCACCCCATTACCAAAGAGCTGCGAGGAAAATAAAAGATTAGTTAGATTAGCTTACTCCTCATTTAAAAAACAACTTGATTAAAACGAAATACTTCTCTTCTAATTTTTTCACTACTTATGGGCCACAAGAGAAATATTAAGAAAATAAATTAAGACAGTTAGCCTAGGCCTATATACCATTATCAGCACGCTGAAGTAGATTCAGCTCTCCTCGTCTCTGAAAGAATATGAACCGTTAATGCAGTGTCAAATGTTTTTGCTTTCACTTTCTGTAGTAATTAATTGACTGGGGTTTGAGACTTCTTCACCACCATAACTCTAGAGCAAAGTATGCACATTGCTTGTGTGATAACCACTGACTCACCTTCATGGTTTAAAATGTAAATATTTCCAATACTGTGCAAAAATTCGCTTTATCAATAATTGTTTATAAAAAAAAATGATTGACAGAGATTTAGATCTTGCACACGTCATTCCTCGTGATAAAATCAATCAATTAAATAATTAAATAAATGAGTAGCTAAATAAACAAGTACTAAATCCCCCCCCCCCCCCCCCCAAAAAAGTCCTACTTCTCTGCTGGCCAATTGATATTTTATTTTGACACAGCACGAGTGATAACCTTCACTAGCTTTTTGTACCCAGGAGAGTGAAGTGGCGAATCTTCAGACTCTCCTGCATCGACTCTCAGTACACCAACCTCCTCAGAGGAAGATAACTGAAGCACCGGGCCCTCACTCGGGGTGGAAGAAACCCCAGAGCGGGCTTCCTGATCCTGAGAGAGGAAATATATATTGATATATAGGCACACAACCCCAAATATGACAGATAGAGTAACACAGACCGCTTGCTGAAGAAACAGAAGCTGACATTGTTTGGTTCAGGGGTGCTTTATACCTTCCAGGTCATGATGTCTCCCACCTATGACGTTCCGCCAAACCATTGGACTGATTTCACACGTGCTTCAAGATGCAATCACGCAGAGGTGTTCCCATAGTGTCGTAACTTATGACGCAGCACGAGTTCTCTTGAAAGGGAACAGACAATTTGTAGTTTTGCATGGGAAGAGTTTCAATAATATGTTTATATTTTAATTTTTAATATATAAATTGAGTACTAATAACTCTGATTTCTGCCTTCTGACTTCTAGTTTTGCCTAAGTTTGAAGTTACTCTAAAAATCCCAAATAAATTAAGTGTTGAAGAGGAGAAACTGAGAATTGAGGTTTGCGGAAAGTGAGTGGTTTCCTTCTTTTTTTTCTGCATTAAAAAAGCAAAGTGCTCTTCCATTCACACTTTCATTTAAAGGAGTCATAATGTTGTTTTAACTTTGGTACCCAATGCTCTATTATAGTCTTTCAGGCCCTTCTAAAAAAGAAAAGTGGAAAAAAAATAAACACAGAGCCCCTCAGACCCTTATTTCTAAAGGCATTATTGTCTCGCGAGATCTGATGCGATGTTTTGGCTGTCGTGGACGGTCATTATAATAATGCAAATGAGGGGCGCGTTGATTGGTTGCAGGAAGGAGGGGGGTTGACACCGCAGGTAACTTCAGCATCATTACAAACTGACATCATGGCGCAAGTTGTCAATGAACCCGACCTGGCCGCGACCTATGGGATTCAACCGTACATGTTTGAGCCGGACTCTGAACCAGAGCTGGAAAATGAAGATGTAGAGTCGATGGAAGGACGTCTACATCAAGATGTCTCTGAATGGTAAAGACAATCATTTTGACTGAGACATACATTAACATCAGTAACGAGCAAAAACGTGTGTTGCTATTTTCTCCCACATAAATTTACCTTTTATTTAATGTAGATTACATTAACGGAGGTGTAGTTTTTTTTTTTTATCAGCTTACAGTGGCTTTGAGATAGACGTTTACTATCATGTGGTGTTTTTGCCTTGTTTCACGTTGTGGTTATTTAGACATTCAATATTTTTCTTCTTTAGACATGCAACGTGATGTTATAAGTTACTTGCATTTAAACAGTTTTAGCCACTGAGCATGGACTCCTGTACCGTCACTACTGTAGATGCTAGTGTAAAACAAAGTGGAAAGATGTGGCTAGCATTCGTAGAGTCCATTCCCCGTGTTTACCTCGAAGGTAACGTTAACTTGCATACAATAGCCGCATTAGCAGTTAGCTGCTATTTGTTAACCACAGTAGAGCAATAAAAACACAGTCTTACCTTTTCAATTTCTGGCAAGTCCCTGATGGTTGGGATGGCACCTTTTCCCAAACGGAGCTTCGAGGCCAAGTTCGCCTGATTTTGCCCCAAATTTGTAAATGATTCCGGTGTAAAATGTTTAGCACACACACCTAACGATACGCCACTTGAAAGAGTTGTTGGGACAGCGTCATTAAAAATGAATTTCCTCCACTGTTCCCTGATAGTTTCGTCCGTTTTTGGTAGATAAAACACATTTGCATGTTGTTTGTGGCAGTCACCCACAGAGCATCTCAGGTGTAGGCTACACTCGGTTTCTCCATCTTTCTCGAGTCGACTTAACTGAATCTGAGGGGGAGAGGGGGAGAGGGGCGGGCTTCCCGTGGCATAGGTTTGCGGTGTCCATATTTGGTATATCCTCCCCCGTCTTGACGTCAAGAGGGGGAAGAAATCAAAATCTCGTTTTTTCGTGCGCGTGCACGTGGCCTATTTTACAAACCCTGAGGTAAACAAACGCTTCACTTTTAAATATCGGCTTCCCGGCCAGTGTACAATCATTATGCAATCATAACATACATTGATTCTTGTGGAAAAGTGAAATTTCTACATTATGACTCCTTTAATTGTTAAAGGAGAACTCCAGTCAATTTTAACATTGAGCTCATTTTTTTGTAAATTTGGAGTGCTGTCAGTACAGAGAACAACGACAAAAATCGGTGTTGCCTACACCGTGTTATCCTCTTTTTAAAATTTGCACCCTGTTGACTTCAATGGGGCAAGTTTTAAACCTGCTTTTAGCCTCTTAACATCCTTGATGTGTCATTACAAGTGCACAGCCATGTGAGTGATTCCTTCAGAGTGAACGCGGTTGAATCTGACATCGAGATCATGCGCCCGAACTCGACAATCGACTACTGTGGACTTCAGCCGAAAACAGGATGTAAATACAGGTATGTGCGCTGGCTGAAATTGTATATTTTTTATTCATATCTTGCACATCTACTGCAGTCAGATTCAACCGCGTTCACTCTGAAGGAATCACTCACATGGCTGTGCACTTGTAATGACACATCAAGGATGTTAAGAGGCTAAAAGCAGGTTTAAAACTTGCCCCATTGAAGTCAACAGGGTGCAAATTTTAAAAAGAGGATAACACGGTGTAGGCAACACCGATTTTTGTCGTTGTTCTCTGTACTGACAGCACTCTAAATTTACAAAAAAATTAGCTCAATGTTAAAATTGACCGGAGTTCTCCTTTAATTGTATTATTATTTTTTTAACTCTTGGGTCAGTTTCTTACTTTAACCCCCCATCCTAATATATTAGTTTCTTAACTCAACCCTGGGCTGTAGATCAGTTGCTTGTACCTTTTTCACAGATACACTTATGGACAGCCTGTACCTGGTAAATCACGGGTGAAAGTGTGCCATGTGTTACGGTCCCACGTTTTCTATTTTACAAATTCAGGGTGTTTAGAGGAAACCATTGAGGTATGTGAGTTGAAACACAGTACCTTATCTGTATCTTTAATACATTATCTTTAATACATTTATCTATGTATTAATTCTTCTGTTAATAGTTATGTTTGTGTTCATTCATTATAATTAGATAAAAAAGACAGGCTGTGCCATCCATACCTTAGATGCATCAGTCTTTTTTAACGTCACACTGGTAGAAGATCGTAGGTTCCACGGGTATCCACAGCGTGCGATGCAGAAGTTTCTTCATGTTGAGGCAATGGTTACAGAAGAAGGAACAGGTGAGCTGTTCAATTTGGTCAGATCTCTGTTACCTACATTTCTTATATTTCTCATTTTTGACATTTTACTTTTATTTGAATAAATATTTATGTAGGTGTTTTGACTATTTACAGAGATCACCATGACAAAATCTGATTATGTATCTCTCACTTATGAAATTGGTAAAGTCACATTTACTGACCTGCCCAAAACATATGAACACGGATCAGTTATTGAAGGAAAAGTAAGTCTAAAATCCGTTTGTCTCAGTTTAACACCATTGATGTACGGAATTATTCCTTAATTGATTCCTTCAAAATCTTATTTTCAACAGATAAAACTCTCAAATTTCAAAGGTGCACCAATTCAAAACAAAAAGGTTTATCTTATGGAGGGTAACACTTGGTCCCCAAAACTGCTCCTAAATCTCACTACAGACAGCGATGGACTGGCCAACTTCTCTCTTAATACATCCAGTCATTCTAAAAGTGATATTGATCTAATAGTAAGATATTTTGTGTTCACTTAATTTTCTTTTGTATTGCATGAAGAGTTTAGTTACATGAGTTATTTCTGATTTTTTGTAATCTAGGCAAGTGTCTATCAAGAGGTCCGTGGTTTTGGACACGACGACACGCCTTACATCGTTGTTGATAAAAAAACAGTCAAGCTCTTCCAACCTGCCACTCCATACACCCCAACACAAAGTGAATTGATTATAGAGAATACTGAACAACCATTAAAGTGTGACTCTGAGTTTACTGTCACCATCAAGTATTATTTTGTTGGAGAGACAATTAAAAACTTCAAAACTGACATCGTCTATATGGTGAGAACATGTGCAGTATGTACATTATCACAGAGATGTTTTTGTTTAACAGTATTATTTGGCTGCACTAGTCAGTGTGTTATCAGAGTGTCATCTGTCTGTTTCAGGTCTTGTCCAGAGGAGTGATTGTTCATCATGGATATGAGAAGGTTGAAGTGAAGATTTCTGATGGAGCAAGGGGCTCAATGTCGTTCAAACTGTCTATTAGTCTAGATCTGGCTCCTGTTGTGCAGATTCTGGCGTACTGTGTTTTTCTCCCCAGTGAAAAGGTTGTGGCCAGTAGCAAAGATTTCAACATTGAAAAGTGTTTCAAAAACAAGGTGTGCATTGTAGCTTTAGAAATGAGCCTCTTTAAACTGTATTACTGACTCATTTCTAAAATAAATCCTATTCCCTGTATGTCACAGGTATCTCTGCAGTTTTCTCCTGCTAAAGCAGTTCCCGGTGAGAAAAACACTCTCCAGCTCTCAGCTCAGCCTGGTTCACTGTGTGGCCTCAGTGCTGTAGATCAGAGCGTCCTGATCCTGAAGTCAGGAGAACGTCTGGATGCTGACAAGGTCTCGATGCTTTAAGATTCAGTGTTGATTAAATGTCTCTTCATAGTGGGAATCTACAGTGGGAATCTAATGATAACAGACTTTACTTATTGCTGCTATTATCCATCAGCTGACATTTTGATCTCAGGAAATTTAGCATTAATCTTCATTCTTTCTCACCAAATTGGAAATAAAATTTTTTTGGAAATACATGTATTATTTAGAAATCATACTGATAGTGTGTGAACATGGTCCCGTCACAGATCTTCAACCTGCTGCCAGTGCAATCGGAGTCAGATTACCCTGAGACTGTTGAAGATGACGAGTGTTGGAATATGCGTTTGTGGAAATACTCAATCGCTTATGAATCCTTAAAGGTAACAGTTGGATTATATGTGTGGCAGTGCAGTAGATAATGATTGGGAGAGTATATACTGCACATGTGTAAGTAAATGCATAAAAAGCCTTCATGGTTATACTGAAATTTGAAAGTAATTTGTATTTTCATGACTTTTATTGTGGTTCATCATTGCCATTGTAATATAGTGAGTACAAGCTGTTTATGTTCGTACATTTTCTTCAATTCCTTTATAATATATATATATAGTAAAATGTAATTTTTCTAATACTTTTAAATACTGTTCGATTTCTTATTTGTGCTTTATGTTTAAAAAGAGTGTTATTTGCATTTATTAAATTAATTATTTTCGCTTGGCATACCAGCGTGATTACATCATCGCACACTTCAGTGGGTGGCGCACGCGCCCGTGATGTGCTTCATTCTGAGAGTAAATACACCAACAAAGGCCCTGTCCCAAATGGCACACTTCATGTGCACTTTCGGTCTTGTGGATTGAACTGCAGTGAGACTGTAGTGTGTCCCATTTGTCATTTTTAAATCTCAGAAGGGTGCTCGCGAGCGCCCCCATGTGGTTGATTTGCGCCCTTGATGCGCACTTTTGCCGCAGCAGACTTCTTCCCGAAAGTCAAAGCCAGGGGCGCAGATAGGATTTTTTAACTGGGGGGGACCAAGCTGTCAGCAAATGATTTAAACTCAATTCGTTATTTGCGTAATTTGGGCTTTAACTAGTGCTCAAGTAGTAACTTTGCATAATTTGGGCTAATGATTTGCATTAAAAAGCCATTGGGGGATTGTTATTTGAAATCATGGATAAACAACAATGACCAAAGGTAAACAAAAGCCTACCTGATCACCACTAGCAATGCATGATCAGACTGTAATTTGACTAGTATGCCAATCACCCACCAAAAACTTCATGTCTTCAGCAAAGTATGTTTTTTTTAAACATTTGCTTATCTCAGCATACAAAGTCTATCATTATGACGAAAAAAGCAAAGAACCTATGTGCAAATAATAATACTAATACTAATTGTTTGGTTTTTGAAAAAACAAGGTGATTTTTTTGTCTCTTTATCACCTTTATATGACATTTATACAGTAAATTTTTTTCAGTTCAGAAAATCACCGGCTCAGTTTAGAAATAGGGGCTGTTTACACTTGGCCACTTCATGCGTTTTCTATGTAAGGGATAATGTATAGAGAGGCGGTCGTTATAGCGAATAACAACCCCGACAGGCTGAACAGGACCCCGACGCGAAGCGGAGGGGTCTTGAATCAGCCTGAAGGGCTTGTTATTCGCTATAACGACCGCCTCTCTATACATTATCCCGCTTATTACATGGCTACCTACAAAATAAATAAATAATTTGACACGAATTATTGATTTAAAAAAGGAGTTTATTGATTTAAAAACGATTGTATTGCTTCCGCCAAAGAAAATAGTCCGTTCCGCGTCCATAGCAACGCGCTGTTTTTCATGGCAACGGTCTGTTATACTTCGCAGCGGTCTGTTATCAAGAAATAACAGACCGCATTCTACATTGGAATTCAGCCGAGCCATGTAATAAGATCGGATATCTATCCGATTGTGAAAAGACCAGGTGTAAATGCCCTCCGAAACGCATTCGAGACAGATTTGAATCCGAGCGCTCAAACCACTTCAGGAGGTCTGGGCCGCATCCCAGACGAAACTGAACAAACAAGTGTAATGTATGGTTGTTGAAACCATATATGTAAATTTTACTCCTCCCAAAAATGCTAAAAAATAAACGCGTGAGAGCGTGTTATAGGCTATATGTAATGTTATAGCCAAATATGCCGATGCTACTGGAACAGCATCGTCGCAGACGAGAAGCTGAACTCAAGCAAACGTGCAAACTATCGCAACTCAAAGTGAAAGTAAGTCACAGACGCTTAACACACAATCATCATCATTATAAGTAAAGAAACGAAATGATCTTACCAGGGCTGTTACTGCTCTCTCTTATTGCGGTCTTTAATTTAGAAATTTTAGCTGATGATCAATAAAATGCAGCTCATATTGGTTACTTTCGGTGACGTGCACTCCATTAAATATGCATAGGCCTATAGCGCGCCAAGCGCGGGAATTGAAGATCGGATTTATATCCGTTTTGCAAAAACACGTTTATGTATAGTGTATAGCCTACACATAATGTATAGCGAAAACACTGATTAATCCCCTGTTTTACCGATTTTTGTCGATTTTTACTGATCGCGTTTGGGATAGTGAGGGCGGGGGACGGATCGGGTCACTATGAATCTGGGGGGGTCATGTCCCCCCCGTCCCCAGTGCCATCTGCGCGCCTGGTCAAAGCGGCATTACGTCACGAAAGTGTGGACTCAGACCGCGAGTGCTTAGTGCTTTTTCCATTCAGGGGGGTAATCGAGCTCTCGAATTCCGTACCACCCCTGGGGGCCACCATTGGCTAACAAGCCATCACCTGCTGTTATCATTCCATTGACTCCCATTCATTTTGGCATCATTTTGACAGCGAATAACTTTACATCTGAGGTGTTTAAAGACTCCATTTGTCCATTATTTAATTCTAAAGAAATACGACAATGTATAAAAGGCTCCATTACCTTATATCTTACGTTATGGCCCCATAGAAGCAGTTTTTGTAAAAACAGGCTAATGATTGCGTCATAACCACACAACTCTCTGGAAATTACCATAGAGACAGGAGGAGAAGCTCGCAGTCAATCGGGGGACGTGGAGGCATAAAGTCTGATAAAGTCAAGGGAGAAGCCCATAGAGATTCATAAAGTTGCTCCTGCTCCTAGCTCATGGACAGCTAATACTCACGTTCTCCGTCTCTGCGAGATTCGGAAGGGAATTATTCAGATGTCGCTTGGCACAGCTACTAGAAGACTTACAACTGTCAGACAGGTTGCTCACGTCACATCTACGTCGTCAAGCTCAGTTTGAGTCTGCGCAGTACGCTTGGCAATCAGGAAGTGAGTGCTTCTAATTTGCTTCACTTTTCTCTGTTGAAACCTGGGGTCGCTGTGTCCAGTTTATATACTGTCTATGGTTCCATTTGGGAGAGGGCCTAACTTTATTTACTAGGAGCGCTGTAGCCCCTGACTGAAAATGTTAGGAGCGCAAGCAGAAAATTTAGGGGCACACCTTAAATCAGCTTGCAATGAAATTATTAAAATTTCCCCCCAAATAACTGTAATCCTTATACTCCTTTTGAGTAACTCCTTATACTCCTTTTGGTTTTGAGTATAAACATTGTTAATGCAATACTGATGAGTTGTGTGTGTTTAAAGTAGTTGTTTTTTACTATATTAATAGTGTGTCATGAGTTTAATATGCCTGAGCACATGGTTAGCATGAGTGTTTCGCGATTAGCGCGATAGCCCGCTATTCATTATAAATGGTCATTATGTCAATGTTATTTGAGTGTATGAGAGTACATGATGTTGTTTCCGTTTTATTCTGTTTGTTAAAAGCATGAGATTATAGTGTTATTACCAGCTGTAAATGCCACACGTCATTTTGGGGCTAGAGCATGAGAACTGTACCCTGGGAAAACCCAGACAACTTCCGGCAGTTTGGCAAAGAGCTCATTCAAGCCCATTTCTAATCCGTCGAAATCGCGGCACCAATCAGAAACATTGAGGCGAGCTTTACACAATGACGACATCGCTCTCATTGGTTTTAGTTCTATCCAATTGCTCCCAGAGGCATTAGAGCGACGTCCGTTGGTGAAGCGCACACAACTTTTAAATGCCTTATTATATTCAAATTGCAAACACATGAGGACAGTCTCCATGAAGGACCCACTGGCAGATGAACGTGCTACAGCTACTACATTTCTCTCCGAAACGGTAGGAAATTAAATTAGATTTATAGAGGATTTTAACTGTAACAAGATGATTGACAGGGCAGTTTACGTGACAGGATGCACGCGACAGATCCGTGCGATGAACATGATGAAGTAGTATGTCCCAAAGCTTGCCTACTTTTTTGCTACACATTCAAAAGTAAATACCTTTTCTTCACAAAAAGAGTACATACTTTTAAAGTATGTTTTTAGAACTGTACAGAGAGAGTGTTAAATAGCTTGTTGATCATATTTTTCTTATTCCTTCTAGTGTGATGGAATGTTTAAAGTCACTTATTTCTACAACGAGTCATTACTGTGAAAAAAGTGATATACATGTTGAGAATGTAATGTTTTTGAGCTTTTGTTATATGCATATTCTCTTATCATTCATTCTGAGTAAATACACCAACAAAGAAGCCATCACTGCAGCGCTCTCTTTTATTTCATTTTTCTTTAATCCTTATACTTCTTTTCAGGAGTACTACACCATGTGGAAGAAAGTGGGATTGAAGATGGCATCAAATTTTTATGTGCGACTCCATGAGTGTATTAAAGGTAGGTACATGTACTGTTATTACAGTCCAAGCTGTAATGTTTTAATATATTGGTGCTCGTTATTAAATATATATATATAAAAAAATCTAATATATTGAATTTGTGAAATTGTGAAACTCACACAATTCCACAATTATTGAGATGTGTTAGGGGGGTTAGTGAACTTTAAATCAGTGTTAATATTGGTAAGATAAACTCATCTATAAAACTATATAACTTTTGCAGCCTTAAAATATTAAAACTAAATAAACTGAAACGTTTAATATATGTGAAAATATGTGTATTAAAATAATGATCTGCTTTCCATTTTATATTTACTTATGACTGGATATAGAATAGATCATTTTGACGTATACTCTTCACATACATATCACTTAAAACTACAAAATATCACTTTTTTTCAGTTTATGTCCGTGAATGGCAACAGCCTCATCCAGATTATTTAATAGATGGTACATTTGAAACTGATTCAACACCTGATTCTCCAGCAGTGACGATTCGAACTGTCTTTCCAGAAACGTGGCTCTGGGAACTTGCTGAAGTGGGGTATTTAAAGCATAATCAGTACATTTAACATCATATCTTATATTTAATACATCATCTCCTCCCCTTTTGCCCACAGGACAGAAAATACCTTGCTTGCTTTGCAGATTCTTAATCCAGTTTTTTCATCATCTGTGTGCTGAATGTTGTCATTTATTACAGGAAAAATGGCTGAGTCCGAATCAAATATGCCTATTGTTGTAATTCCTCCACAGGGACTCTGGATCAGCTCAGGTTCCTGTCACGGTTCCTGACACCATCACCTCTTGGGAGACGGAGGCCTTCTGCCTGTCCTCTGAAGGTCTGGGTCTGGCTCCTCCTGCTCAGCTGACAGTTTTCCAGCCCTTCTTCCTAGAGCTCTCTCTGCCTTACTCCATCATCCGCGGGGAGATCTTTGAGCTGAAGGCCACTGTCTTCAACTATCTGTCCAAGTGCATCATGGTGAGATTTCAGACGCAGTCTAATCAAATCATATCAAATATGCCACTAATCATGTGTGTTTGATTGACAGGTTAAAGTGACTCCAGCTCCTTCCTCAGACTACACTCTCAAAGCCTCCTCTGATGATCAGTATTCATCCTGTCTATGTGCTAATGGAAGAAAAACCTTTAAATGGATCCTCACTCCCTCTGTTCTTGGTGAGTTTTCCAGTCCGCCTTTTCATTACAGATTTGCACAAAACTTTTGGGATGTTTTTGAAATGTCGATTAAAAACTATTGCAAAATGATGGCGTTTCCATTAACCGATGTTATGCGACTAAAACGTTATTTTTCCCTCTAACGATAAGTCATTCCAAACATCATTGCAATGGATGTTGGTAGTTTTTATGCTCGCATGAGGTGGTTTTTCAGGCTGTTCGAAAAAGGAATATTTTGCTAAATATTTCGCTCCTAAGTAAAGGCACTTTCCTTGCCATTAATGCTTGGATAACACGTCTACGTCTCCTTCAATTAAAAATAATGACTAGTGCGGTGGCTGCGATATACGTAAACCTACCAACATCCATCGCCATAATTTTGGCTGACAATTTGAAGGGTAATGGAAACGCGTCTGTTTCTCAGTTGTATATTCACGTATGTCTCGTGTTGTAGGAGTCTTGAATATTACAGTCAGTGCAGAGGCAGAGGCGTCCCAGACTGTGTGTGACAATGAGATTGTGAGCGTCCCGGAGAGAGGACGCATTGACACGGTCACACGAAGTCTGCTCGTACAGGTCAGCACACGTCATCATTTACTCATGATCTTAATGCTGCTTATGTATGATGTGTTGATGTGATTGATTTCTGCTGCAGGCGGAAGGAACTGAAAAGACAGAGACTCACAGCTGGTTACTGTGTCCAAAGGGTTAGTCTGCAGATATTTCATATGTTTTGGTGTACAAGCGCTGATAATGCTGCAACCCTCTTTGTCTTCTAAACACAAACTCCAACTTCATGAAAATAAGTACACATTGCATAGAGGACATTTTGAGGACACACCAAATTTGAAGACCAATAGAGGGAGCTAAAATATATATACAGTGCCCTCCACAATTATTGGCACCCCTGGTAAATATGATCAAAAATGGCTGTAAAAAATAAATCTGCATCGTTTATCCTTTTGATCTTTCATTCAAAAAATGTGCAAAATTCTAACCTTTCATTGAAGTAAAAGAATTGAAAGTGGGGGGTAAACCACATTATGAAATAAATGTTTTTCTCCAAAACACGTTGGCCACAATTATTGGCACCCCTAGAATTTTTTACGAGTAAAATATCTCTGAAGTATATTCCCATTAATATTTACCTTTTTTAGCACACCAGGGTGACTAGGAACATGAAACTGTCCAGCTATGACTTCGTGTTTCACAGGAGTTTAAATATGAGGAAACACAAAGGCCAAATCCCCTTAATCATCCATCACAATGAGTAAAACCAAAGAATATAGTTCTGATGCGTAGCAAAAGATTGTTGACCATCACAAAATAGAAAGTGGCTGTAAGAAAATAGCTAAAGAATTGAAAATCCCCATTTTGACCATCAGGGCAATAATTAAGAAGTTCCAATCAACTAAAGATGTTACGAATCTGCCAGGAAGAGGACGTCTGTCTATACTGTCTTAATGGACGATGAGGAGGAAAGTTTGAGTGGCCAAAGACTCTTCAAGGATCACAGATGGAGAATTGCAGAGATTAGTTGAGTCTTGGGGTCAGAAAGCCTAAAAAAAAAACTAAAAAAACCCTACATCCCCGTTTGGGAGGGTTTCAAGAAAAATCCTCCTCGCTCCTCCAGAAACAAACTCCAGCAAATTTAATTGTCAGACACGACTGGAACTTCAAACGGCACAGGGTTCTGTGGTCAGATGAGACTAAAAAAATAGCTTTTTGGCAGCAAACACACTAGATGGGTTTGGTGAACACAAGGATAAAAAGTACCCCATGTGTACAATTTAATATACCGTTGGATCTTTAATGTTGTGGGCATATTTTTCTGCTGGAGGTCCTGGACTTCTTGTTCAGATACATGGCATCGTGGATTCTATCAAATATCAACAGATAAAAAAATCAAAACCTGATGCCTTCTGCTAGAAATCTTATAATGGGCCGTGGTTGGATCTTCCATCAGGACAACGATCCAAAACAAACATCAAAATCAACACAAAAATTTGTTGCGGAGCACAAAATGAAGCTTCTGCCATGACCGTCCCAGTTCCCTGACCTGATGAGTGGGCTGAACTAAAGAGAAGAAACACCAACATGGATCTGGGAATCTGAAGGATCTGAAGAGATTCTGTATGGAGGAATGGTCTCTGATCTCTTGTCAGGTGTTCTCCAAACTCATCCGGCATTATAGGAGAAGACTCAGAGCTGGTATCTTGTCAAAAGGAGATTGCAAAAAGTATTTAATAAAAGGGTGCCAATAATTGTGGCCAACGTGTTTTGGAGAAAAACATTTATTTCATAATGTGATTTCCCCCCCACATTCAATTCTTTTACTTCAATGAAAGGTTAGAATTTTGCAAATTTTTGGAATGAAAGATAAAAAGGATAAACGATGCAGATTTATTTTTTACAGCCAGTTTTGATCATATTTACCAGGGGTGCCAATAATTGTGGAGGGCATATGTATCGGACATTTTAATTGAGAAAGTTGAAATTTGTCAGCCTTTCATGACAACTGTAGTTTAGTTGTTCAGCTGTGCCAAATTTTGAAATTGTGGCTATTTTCTCCCCTTTTCTAAAGTGCTTGAATCACAATAATTCCTGTTTGTGATTATATTATTATTATTGGGTCTTCAGGTGGTATTATAATGTTTATAGCGTTA
This sequence comes from Squalius cephalus, assembly GCF_949319135.1. Lineage (NCBI taxonomy): Eukaryota > Metazoa > Chordata > Actinopteri > Cypriniformes > Leuciscidae > Squalius > Squalius cephalus. The sequence goes on from NC_137132.1 coordinate 5,629,069, forward strand.
CTCTGCTGATCACTGATGTGTTTCTGTCTGTCTGGTTCATAGGTGACAGTCTCTCAGAGGAAGTGGCTCTGACTCTTCCTAAAGATGTGATAGAGGGATCAGCCAGATCCTCTTTTTCAGTCATTGGTAACATTTACAAACATGAGCAGAAATGAGGAGATTGGCTTTAGACTTATAAAATGTAGTGAGTGTCATTTGTGTATGGTTTACAGGCGACATATTGGGTCGTGCACTGAGGAACCTTCATGGATTATTACGGATGCCGTACGGCTGTGGAGAGCAAAACATGGCTGTTCTTTCTCCCAATATTTACATTCTGGAGTATCTGGAGAACACGGAGCAGCTCACCTCGGCCATCCGAGAGAGAGCCACAGGCTTCCTGCAGAGCGGTGAGAGACAAAATCATGTCAAGAAAATACTGAGACGGTTTGATACCAAATTATACATTATTCAACACTCAAACAAACTGTTGAAGTGTTAACCATTATCACACTAAACAGGATACCAGAGACAAATGAACTACAAGCATTCGGATGGATCATACAGCACATTTGGTTATGGTGATGGGAATACATGGTAAATATATTTTCACTATTACTTTTGTTTAACAGAAATAATATCAAGGTAATCTACAAAAATAAACCCAATAAACACATTTAAAAATTTGTCTCAGTTCAAATGACTTTAATTATATCTTCTACACCATCAGGTTGACTGCCTTTGTGCTGAGGTCCTTTGGCAAAGCACAGAAATACATATTTATTGATCCAAAAATTATTCAGAGTGCAAAGAATTGGTTAATAAGCAGACGGGATTCAGACGGCTTTTTTATCCAACAGGGAACACTGTTCAACAACAGAATGAAGGTCTGTCATCTTCTATCTATCTCTCTATCTATCGTCTTTATTCAGACTTTCTCAAGCCAACATCACAGTTTGTCTAGATGGACTTTCCTTCAGTGGTTTGAGTGTGTTGATTTATTTATCTTTTATTTCTAATAAATTCTAGGGTGGGGTGAATGATGATGTGACCATGACTGCCTACATTACTGCATCATTGCTTGAACTGGAAACTCCAGTCACAGTAAGTTCATCTGTAGGAAACATGGTACACTGTTAAAATTGTAATCAGTTGACTTAAAGGAGCAGTTCACTTTAAAATGAAAATTACCCCATGATTTACACACCTTCAAGGTATCCTAGGTGTATATGACTTTCTTCTTTCAGACAAATACAATCTGAGTTATATTAATAAACATTCTGACGCTTCCGAGCTTTATATTGGCAGTTTGCCAGATTGCAACTCTCAGTTTGAAGCTCAAAAAAGTGCATCCATCCATCATAAACGAACTCCACACTGCTCTGGGGGGTTAATAAAGACCTTCTGTGGAGCACTTTTTTGATGAATAGATGAGCTTCTTTGTACTTCAAACTGATAGATGCAATGATGCAATCCACTGCCATTATAAAGCTCAGAAGCATCAGGGTGTTTATTAATATAACTTCGATTGCATTCGTCATATGCACCTAGGATGACTTGAGGGTGAGTAAATCATGGGGTCATTTTCATTTTAACTTTAACTTAAAAAAAATTGAGGAAACCTGTTGCCTCAAAATTAAGCAAGTATTAAACTTATGCTTAATCAAAAAAATTTAATAATGTGGAATTGTCAAGTTCACATAACTCTATAGTAAGCTCATTTACTGTAGATTTAAAGATCATTGGTTTCCCCATTATGGTTGAATCACGGAAGCTACACCAGTTACCTTTGCCAAGAGATCTCAATTTATTATGTATCATGTGTCAGACAGAGAGAAACAGGCATATAAGAATAAGGCTACATGAGAGGTCTTCATTCCAGATTTCTCTGTTCCCCATTTCTTTATCTTCTCATCCCATCATGCTAGATGTAAATGGTTTCTCTGGCTTAATGTTTCTCTGCCCTCATGCCTCTGTTTCTCTGTTTCTCATGCCTCTGTTTCTCTGAGGTGGTACAGTAAGGTTGAGTTTATATACATTACAGAGCAGCTTCCTTTTATGGTAACAAACTATGTTGCTTGAGCTTTAAAAATGGAACGTATATGTCATGCGAACACATGGCAAAATTCACTTCCATATTAAGAACTATCTTTGTTGTTTACATCTGCATCAGTTGCAACATGTTACATTGTACACACCCTCTACACAATATAGCTCATCCACCTGTCTCATGTGACATGATCTTCACATGGTTCCATGCTATCTAAAGTCTCCTCATGCACTCAACACAGGCATGAATCTCTGGCTTGACAACATACATTATGAAATTATGAATAAAGAAAAATAATACAAATACATAACATTAAACAGTAAATTTTTAGTCTTCATTTACTTCATAATTTTGAGGCAACAGGTTTTCTAAAAAAATTTAAGTGAACTGAACACCTTTTACAGTGTAAAAACTCATCGAAAAATGACACTCACAGCGTTTATTCCTACTGTATGTGTTTTTTTTCCCACAGGATCCTGTCGTCAGTAAAGGTTTGTCATGCTTGAGGTCCGTCATTGAGGATGTCAAAAACACTTACACCACTGCCCTGCTCGCCTACACTTTCAGTCTGGCTAGAGACACGGACACTCGACAGCAGCTTTTCAAGAAACTGGAAGATGTTGCTATTTCAGATGGTAAGAGGTTTGTTTCTGATGACTTTCTGTTGTCTTTTATGACTGTACTATTGTTTTTAGTAACACTTTAGAAAACTGTCCCATCATTAATGAATAACTACGCAGGAACAAATGAGTTACACACTATTAACATTCTTTTAACTAATATTAACTAACAAGAAAATATGATTAACATATTAGTAAGTAATAGGGCTCAGTTGAATGTGGTAGTTCTCTATTCGCTAATCAGTAACTACTATTTATTTCATACCTCCCACTAAGAACTACTGTATACAGGTTCATAATTAACATGAATATTGCATAATTTATAATATAAGGTAACAGTAATCCACTAGTAATGACTCGAGTGTTACTACATCCTTCTAAAGGAACTACTAATAATTTGAATCAATATTCTAAAGTGAGAAAAGCATGATAACTCTCTAGTAATTATGAAGTAACTGTACGCTTTTAAGATTATTGTACGATTTTGGATTTGGTAACACTTTAGTCATTACTAGTGTGTTCCCATGATCTTCAGTTTAGAATACTGATCCAAATTATTAGTAGTTCCTTTAGAAGGATGTAGTAACACTTGAGTCATTACTATTGAATTACCATAACCATATATTATAAATTATGGATTATTAACATTAATTATGAACCTGTATACAGTAGTTCTTTGTAGTCCTATGCGAGTTATGAAAAAGTATTAGTTACTGATTAGCTAATAGTGAACTACCACATTCAACTATTTTTTAATAATTAATTAATCAGAGTTTCTTGTTAGTTAAGTATGGGATAATGTACATCCAGCTGCTTGTTCTCTCAGAATAAACCCGACAGGGTGATCAGGAATGAGCCAGAAGGCGTTTATTCTGAGATAACAACCGGCTGGATGTGCATTATGCCGCTTATTACACGACTACTTGCCACATAAGTAAATAATAAGACACGAAATATTGATCTAATTCGAAATATTTAACTAGCTCTTTAAATGCAAAGGTGCCGTGGTGAGAGCTATTGCTAGTGCGACAAGTTCAAACTAGACGGACAATTAAGAGATACGGTATACAGTCATACTACTTATTACACAGCATTTCACCACATAAATAATTATGGGGATAAGAGATATTGATATGAGATTAAGCTGTTTTAAAATCGTACTTGTTTGTTGTCTAATAATCCAACAGTGTACAAAAAAACTATAGCAAATTGGCAGCATCTGCGTTTTAATGAAACAAGAGAGAGCGAGTCCACGAGACTGGATGGCATAATTAAATAACCGTACACAAAATATTGATTCGACTGAGTTTTAATATTTTATTAGCTCACCAAAAGCAAAACTTTCCGGGAGCGTTTTCCGACGCTCTTACGTCGCATCATTACATATTTGCGCGCGCCATCTGCTCCGCAGATTTATCTGCCTTCAGAACGAAGCGGTCACGTTTGCCCTTCGCTCGTGATTTTTCTGAGCTCGAAAAATATGACTTCTGGATTATTCTCGGCGCTTCTGCGACTGTTCAAGCGGAACTCTGTTTCTCCTTACTGTGAAGTTGCCATGGAATACCGACGCTGTACTCCGCCATGTGATCGTTACATCGCTAACGACGACCCACGCAGTAAGTGATGTTTATGTTTGGGCTTTTCACATGCGCGCGATGTAGTCATAGGATCGTCTAAATGCAATTCTGTGAAAATTTTTTGCTCAAAACCCTCAAATCGCGGTTAAAACGCGTTTTTAGAGAGGGAATCATTCGTCTCCCCCTTTCGCGCTCCCGAGGCATCTCGAGGATCCGTGACTTGGGGTTCGGATGTAGAGCTTGAGGATGTGGAGTTCGAGCAGACGAGCCCCGCTCTTTCTCTCCCTCCCTCCCTCCCCTCGGCACGTGCGAGGCATGCCAGTCGAATTTTCGCACGATTATTTGCGCCCCAGCCCGAGAGCACGCGACGCGGTCTCTTTCGGGCTGGAGGATGTACTTTTTACCGAGGCTTCCGACTCCGAGGATTTCGGCCGGGCCTACTCTCGCCGACTAGGTTATCCCGCCGAGCGGCCAGGAAGCACGCCTACTGCGGCCTACGCGGGGCTCGTTGACGTACTTTCACGCGCTACGGAGAAGCTCGCTATTGATTGGCCAGCAAATGTGACTAGTCCAGTGTTTTCTGCAGCCAAAAAAGCCGGTTCCATTGCCCGCTTGCCTGCTCACAAATGCCGTTTTCGCGGCTACCCAGATAAATCCCCAAGAGAGTGTATTTTCTGGTGTCCCGGCCACGGCCGATGGTGTTTTATGTGTTAAAAAAAAATAAAAAAAACAGTGCCCATTCCTACACACAAGCACAGCCCGTCTACACAGGGCTCGCACACTTAAAATCGACTCAGATCGATTGCGCATTAAACGTGGTAAATGTGCCCACTACCCAGTGCCCACAAACACTACGTTCTGCATGTCTCAAGTTTTCTATAAAAACGGAACCAACGTGCATTTGCTTCACTCAAGCAGACAATGTTTTCAGTGTGGTAAATGTGCCCGCTATCCCGCGCCCACATCCACACACAGACATGACAGTTCCTATGGGACTCGCCCAGCCCTCCCCCTCTCGGTTGACCGCCGCAGAGGAGTCAAGCACGGGCAATCTGCCCGCTGTTATCAGCGCGCCCCCCGGCCGCAAATGTCATGAGCGCGCTTATGTAAAAAAAAAAAAAAAAAAAAAATATATAGGCCTCAACGGAGAAAGCTGCCATTTTCAGTGATCTGCATCACGAGATTTTCAGATCCTGGAAGCAGCCTTTCTCTGCGCGCCTCACTAATGCAGCAGCTTGAGGAGACTTTAGCCGACCATCTTGCTCCGTCGTCTGCGCCGTCCTGGAAGTCACGCCCCTTCCTCCCCTCTAAAGCATGTAGGACTACTTCCTCTCATTGGGAAATCCTACATGGCGGCTGGGCAGGCAGGCATAAATCGCACAGTTCGGTTCGGCTACACTCTTCAGTTTTGCCGCAATCCCCCCAGTTTCAACGGGGTCTTTGGACCTCCGCCGACTGAACTTCGCCCTTACAAAGGGAAATTCAAGATGTTGACGCTGAAAGCTATCATATCTCAGATTCGGCCAGGGGATTGGTTCGTGACAGTAGACCTAGGATGCTTACTTTCACATCCAGGTTGTACAGCGACACAGGCAGTTCCTCAGGTTCGCCTTTGGAGAAAGAGCGTTCCAGTATAGGGTCCTTCCCTTCGGCCTCGCTCTAGCCCCGAGGACATTCACGAAGTGTATGGATGCAGCTCTGGCCCCATTGCGGCTTCAGGGCATCTGTAATTACCTGGACGATTGGCTCTTTTAGCCCAATCCAGGGAGCTAGTGACCCACCACGGAGACATCGTTCTGAGTCATATCCAGTCTCTCGGTTTGAGGTTGAACTCGAAGAAGAGTGTTCTTGCTCTGGCTCAAAGCACCGTTTTCTTGGGGGTGAACATGGATTCCGTTCTCATGCAGGCCCGCTTGGCTCCTGCACGGATTTCCAGTCTGACAACATGCTTGGCCCGTTTTTCGCTAGGCCATCATGTGTCTGTGGGCACTTGCCGCAGGATGCTGGGCCTAATGGCCGCGGCCTCCTCTGTGCTACCGCTGGGCCTGCTCCACATGAGACCCTTCATGTGGTGGATGAAGCTCTCAGGGGTTCGGCCCTCCGGGCCAACCCTTCGCCTACTGAAGGTATCGCGCAGTTGCTTTCGAGCCCTGTCAGTTTGGCGGGACCCTCTTTTTCTTCGGAAAGGGGTCAGCATGGGTGCGGTATTTCATCGCCAGATGATTCCGACGGATGCCTCTCTCACCGGCTGGGGAGCAGTTTTCGAGGGCAGACCAGCATGTGGGGTCTGGACTGGTGAGACTCTCTCTTGGCACATAAACTGCCTGGAGTTAAGAGCCGTTTTTCTGGCTCTGCATCATTTTCTCCCTCTTCTGGAGGGACACCATGTAATTGTCAGAACAGACAACATGGCAGTGGTGTCTCATGTGAACCGGCAGGGGGGTTCTCGGTCGCGCACCCTAGACAGGCATGCGCGTCACCTTCTCCTGTGGTCTCAGAGTAGATTCCTATCTCTAAGAGCAGTTCATGTCCCAGGGGTTCTGAACCTCGCAGCAGATTTTCTGTGGAGGCAGAAACTCTGATCGGGAGAATGGATATTGAACCGCCAGATGGTGGCCCTGATCTGGGAGGTTTTCGGAGAAGCGGAAGTGGACCTCTTTGCATCTCAAGAGTCGTCCCAATGCCCGTTTTGGTTCTCCCTGAGTCCCCCGGCTCCATTAGGGATAGATGCGTTCGCTCACCCTTGGCCAACGCAGAAACTCTATGCCTTCCCGTCCATCAAACTGATCCAGGTGGTCTTGGCCAGAGTGAGAGAGAGCGGAGTCCGCCTCCTCCTGGTAGCTCCGTTCTGGCCGTCTCAGCCATGGTTTTCGGAGCTAATTCCTCTGCTGGAATCTTCCCCCTGGAAGATCCCGGTCAGGGAAGACCTGCTGTCCCAGCTGCAGGGCGGGATATGGCATCCTCACCCAGACATGTGGAAGCTGTATGTTTGGCCGATCAGAGGCCGTTAGCATTAAGTTCTGATCTCCCAACTGACGTTCAGGAGACCATTGCGAGTGCTAGAGCCCCTTCTACAAGGAGGCTATGTTCTTCCAAATGGAAGGTTTTTGAGACATGGTGCTTAGCACATGATAGGAGCCCAGTTAACTGCCCTGTTGGTTCAGTACTGGAGTTCCTGCAGGAGAAGTTTGCTTCTGGAGCAGCTGCTACCACTCTCAGAGTTTATGTCGCAGCTATTGCAGCACATAGGGAATCGGACGAGATTCCCCTGGAGAAACTAAGGTTAGTTTAGGCCTTCATGCGTGGGGTTAAGCGCCTGAAACCGGCCCGCTCCCCTAGAGTTCCCCTAATGGGACCTTTCTGTTGTCCTAGAGGGTTTGACGAAGGCCCCCTTTGAGCCCTTGGAGTCAGCTCTGGAGTGGATTCTAACTCTCAAGGTTTCTCTTTTGTTGGCTTTGTCCTCATTAAAGCGGGTAGGAGACTTACAAGCTCTTTCTGTTAGCGAGTCTTGCTTGGACTTTGCTCCTGGCTTGGTCAAGGTTTCCTTGAGGCCGAGACCAGGGTATGTTCCCAAAGTTCTTTCCACAACTTTCCGCTCGCAGGTGGTTAACCTTAACACTTTCCACCCTCCTCCATTTTCTTCTGAGGAAGATAGGAAGCTTAACTTGCTCTGCCCAGTTCGTTCTCTTAAGATATATGTAGACCGCTCAGGCGGTTGGAGGAAATCTAACCAGCTTCTGGTTTGCTTCGGTGCTGGCCGCCGTGGGCTTGCTGCATCAAAGCAGAGGATTTCCCAATGGGTCACAGAAGCTATCTCGTTGGCTTACGAGGTGCGTGGCTTGCCTTCACCTCTTAGCATTAGAGCACATTCCACCAGAAGTGTGGCATCTTCTCAAGCAATTTTTAGAGGAGCACTTTTGGAGGACATTTGTGTTGCGGCAGGCTGGTCCTCTCCGCACCCTTTTGTAAGGTTCTATAATTTGGATCTTGACATGACCCCGGGTTCCCAGGTTCTTTCTGTTTGAACTCATCTTGGTCGTTGTCTCATTTATGTACCAGTCATGGAAAGCGCTCTAGCTTGGCGAGTTTGGTAGTCCGTTCCCACTGTGCTATCCGCAGCGTTGAGTGAACCTATGAAAGAGAACGTCTCTGGTTACTTACGTAACCTATGTTCTCTGAATAGGGAACGAGACGCTGCGTTAGCTGGCAAGCTCCCCGCGCTGCTGACGGTTTTCTTTTCGGCAGAGAAATCTGAGGAGCAGATGGCGCGCGCAAATATGTAATGATGCGACGTAAGCGCGTCGGGGCGGAGCCAGATTGCGCGGGCGCCATCAGCCAATGAATTGGCGTGATTCTATAGGGCTTCAGGCAATCGGCACATTCAGAGAATATCCCACTGCGCTATCCGCAGCGTCTCGTTCCCTATTCAGAGAACATAGGTTACGTAAGTAACCAGAGACGTTTTCAGTGGTTGTTGTCGAGCAATAACACACCACTGGATGGTGCTATTGACCAATCAGACTCAAGTATTCCACAGATATAATAAAAGTAGTAACTAGAATGTTAACTAGATGTACCGCATCGCGGTACAAAATATGACCGCCGCTCAGGCCTGCACTGGCTTTCCACAAAAATAAATGACGTGGAGTAATTTGGCTGTATTGCGTGTTTATGTATATACCTAAAAAAAGTAGTAGTATGTGCATGTCTGTCTGTGTGTGTGTGTGTGTGTGTGTGTGTATGTGTGTGTGTGTGTGTGTGTGTCTGTGCGTGTATGTATGTGTGCGTACATGTGTGCGCGTGTGTGTTTGTGTGTGTGTGTCTGTGCATGTGGATTTGTATGTGTGTGTATGGGTGTGTGTCTGTGCGTGTGGATGTCAGTGTGTGTGCATGCTTGCGTTTGTTTGTATTCCTGCATGTGTGTGTGTGACAGTATCATCCTAAACCAGCAACCCTTTCGCTCAACAGCACCATCTACAGGCCGATGAGTGTACAGTCACTAAATGTGCACATAAATTAATTTATTTTATACCCCCCCATGGATGAAATTCTACGAAACTTAGCAGAGGATACCCCCAGAGGATGTCAAGTTAATCATACACATGAAATATGGTGCAGTTCTGAACATCTCCACTGAAGATAGGGGCGATTAAAGCAGAATAATATTGCATTTTCATTTTTTATGGGAGGGGCGCAAATCACAAATGAGTGATTATGGGCTAGGTTGATGTGGGGCCTTAAGAGCAACATACCATAAAAATTTCTTCATCCTCGGTGCCACGGTTCAGGTAGTTATTTAGGAAAAACTGCAATTTTTGGGGTTTTGGGGGGGCCCAGCGCGGGGGGGGGGGGGTGGGGAGTTGCCCCCGGGGACCAAACGAAATTTTTCCGTAGAAGTCTAGTGGGGCTACATGCCCACCAAATTTCATGTTCCCCGGTGTTTCGGTGTCCCTGGTATCGTTGACGAAAAAATTACGGGGGCCCCAGCGCAGGGGGGAAGTGGCCCCCGGGGACCAAACGAAATTTTTCCGTAAAAGTCTAGTAGACCAACATACCATAAAAATTTCTTCATCCTCGGTGCCACGGTTCAGGTAGTTATTTAGGAAAAACTGCATTTTTTTGGGTTTGGGGGGGCCCAGCGCGGGGGGGGAGTGGCCCCCAGGGACCAAAAGAAATTTTTCCGTAGAAGTCTAGTGGGGCTACATGCCCACCAAATTTCATGTTCCCCGGTGTTTCGGTGTCCCTGGTATCGTTGACGAAAAATTTACGGGGGCCCCAGCGTGGGGGGGGAAGTGGCCCCCGGGGACCAAACGAAATTTTTCCGTAAAAGTCTAGTAGACCAACATACCATAAAAATTTCTTCATCCTCGGTGCCACGGTTCAGGTAGTTATTTAGGAAAAACTGCATTTTTTTGGGTTTGGGGGGGCCCAGCGCGGGGGGGGGGAGTGGCCCCCGGGGACCAAACGAAATTTTTCCTTAGAAGTCTAGTGGGGCTACATGCCCACCAAATTTCATGTTCCCCGGTGCTTCGGTGTCCCTGGTATCGTTGACGAAAAATTTACGGGGGCCCCAGAGCGGCTGGGGGAGTGGCCACCGGGGACCAAACGAAATTTTTCCGTAAAAGTCTAGTAGACCAACATACCATAAAAATTTCTTCATCCTCGGTGCCACGGTTCAGGTAGTTATTTAGGAAAAACTGCATTTTTTGGGGTTTGGGGGGGCCCAGCGCGGGGGGGGGGAGTGGCCCCCAGGGACTAAACGAAATTTTTCCTTAGAAGTCTAGTGGGGCTACATGCCCACCAAATTTCATGTTCCCCGGTGTTTCGGTGTCCCTGGTATCGTTGACGAAAAATTTACGGGGGCCCCAGCGCGGGGGGGAAGTGGCCCCCGGGGACCAAACGAAATTTTTCCGTAAAAGTCTAGTAGACCAACATACCATAAAAATTTCTTCATCCTCGGTGCCACGGTTCAGGTAGTTATTTAGGAAAAACTGCATTTTTTTGGGTTTGGGGGGGCCCAGCGCGGGGGGGGAGTGGCCCCCGGGGACCAAACGAAATTTTTCCTTAGAAGTCTAGTGGGGCTACATGCCCACCAAATTTCATGTTCCCCGGTGCTTCGGTGTCCCTGGTATCGTTGACGAAAAATTCAGTAAGGTGACGGGAAAAAAAAAATAAAAATACTTTGACAATCCCTATATGACCGCTTTCGCTAGCTACGCTAGCGGCGGTCATAATAATGTGTTACTCATTTGTTTCTGGGTAATTATTCATTAATGATGGAACAGTTTTTTACCTTTTTTGTTTTAATCATGCTCCTTGAGTCACGCGTGTGTCTTTTGTCCTTAAGGCTCTTTTCTCCACTGGTCTCAGTCTGGCTCTGCTGATGACTCTGATTCTCTGGCAGTGGAGATCAGCTCATATGTGCTGCTTGCTGTTCTCACTGCAGATTCAGTCACTAGAGCTGATCTGGGCTATGCTAACAGGATTGTTAGTTGGCTTGTCAAACAGCAGAATGCTTATGGAGGATTCTCCTCCACACAGGTTACTCAAACCTCTTCAATCAAACACATTATTACTGGTGTGAATGAGTAAAAGTGGCATTACTGAACACCTTTATTTCCCAGGACACAGTGGTGGCTCTTCAGGCTCTGTCTTTGTACGCCACCAAAGTGTTCAGCTCTGACGGCTCCAGCACAGTGACGGTACGGTCAGCAGGAGACACTCTCCACTTTAATGTCAATCAGGACAACAAGTTACTGTACCAGGAGAAGCAGCTGCAGAAACTTCCAGCCACATACAGCATTGAAGTGAAGGGCTCAACCTGTGTGTCTGTGCAGGTCTGTAGTGCGTTCAGCTTCATTTACTCACACTCACTTTCTCTCTTGGCATTTTGGTTATTCTGCTGTGAGATGATTTATGAATGTATTTTTCTTGGTGTTGACTCTCTCAGATGGCTCAGTTCTACAACATTCCCACTCCTACTGAAGCTAAAACATTGAGCATTGATGCTAAGATTGAGGGAGATTGCAAAACATTGGGACAAAATTTCATTTTGAAATTCACTGTCAAGTAAGAGAATTTCTATTTAAAGTTCCCTGTAGTCAATAATTGTATCCCTTAAAACTCATCTTTAAATTCTTCATGCCTTAAAACGGATTGAATGTAACTCTACACCCTTGCCTCATTTAGTATACGCGGTTCTATGAATATGCAAATGAGCCCCGCCTCCACTCACTCACAGTAGCTCATAGATCCACTCGTTGACGATCACACGTTGATCTGATTGGTTACAAGGTAGTTTGTGACGTCAGAAACACCAGTGATTTCAAACCGTGTTTTTGAGACTGTCTTTGGTTCACTGCAGTTTTAAGGAGAAAATACTCAGAAATGGTGTCGACTTGTGAATTTACACGTGGTTTGTCTTAAAGCATATTAAAAACACCACATACACGTATTAACAACATTAAAAGCTTGATTTTCACCACAGGAGGACTTTAAGTCAAAAGACTAGAACATGACAATGACTTAAGATTAACTAACAAATAAATGTTTTCTGAATATTTTTTAACATCTTAATAAACACAAAAGCAATATAAACTGAAACGGTGTATCTCAGTAGTTAAAACACTACACACTGACTTGAGATACAACATTTTTATTATTGACACATTATGAGTGATTCGAGTGATTAAAACTCTGCATGTGTCTTGGTAATTATACTGGCTTTTGTTCTCTCTTATTTGTACATTTATATGAGGCATTTTTTCATTTGCTGTTTTCCAGATATGATGGTCTACAGGAAAGGACTAACATGGTCATTGTGGATATTAAACTCTTATCTGGATTCACAGCTGATACATCAATGGTGCGTTTGAGTGATTCATCACAAAATGTGTACACATTTGTAGAGTTTCTCTTTTTAGAAATTAACCAGCACTTTTTCCCCACAGCTCAAAACTTCTTCCGGAATGTACAGAAAACCTGTGGAACGGGTCGATTCTAAAGATGATCGTGTCATTGTGTATTTGAAGGAGGTGAGAAAACAGCAACATTCATATGATTTTATGTCTTAGGTCTTTGTCTTTAATGTCCATGACTGATGAGTTTGTTTCCTCCTGTAGATCACACAAAATATTCCAGTGAATTACCAGATACAAATGAAACAGGTTCTTCAAGTGAAGAATCTCAAGCCAGCTGTGATTAAAGTGTACGATTACTACCAAACAAGTAAGATTTAATATGCCAGTGTTGAATGCTTTGATCAAGTGATGCACATTGCTTATTCAGATTTAATCCATGTTTCCATTGTTGTACGAATGTGAACATCTTCCTTTTCCTTCAGGTGATCAGTCAGAGGCCGAGTACTTCTTCCACTGTGAATGAAGCTGAAGAGCGTCACCTTATAGTCCAGCTTGGATAAAGATGTTTGAGCTCTCTAATGTTGAATATTATAATGTTTATTCTGGATAAAATTATTTCCAGTCCATCATCCCAAATTTTAACGAACCCCCAAATCCTAATCAGTTTTTGGCTACGTCTCTTGAGATCAAGACTTATCAATTCACAATGCATATGATTAATAAAGTGTTGAAAACAAGTTATGGTGAGCTGGTTGAACTGTTGAATGTGTAGTAGCTACATGCTATGGCAACATTTCAGAATCAGATGAGGTTATTACGATTATATCTTGTGAATTTCTCATCTCATTTCGGCTCTGCTTTTTTTTTTTTTTTCTTGTTCTGAGACACTGCAGAAGTCATAACTTCAGGGGTCAATGGCTTAGGTCAATTGGCGAAAACACTGCTTGTGTAAGGTAGTTTTCCAGATTTTCCCCCAAAATCAAATGCTGTATTACACTTTTCAAAGGATAATCTAGCTTTAAAGTCAGAATAAAAAGTTAAAAACCAAACATATCTTCATACCAGTTGTGTTCTGACACAAGGCCATAAACTTGTTCTTTTTGTTTTATAAATTTACTTTGCTTATTTCTACAAATATCAGCCTGATAAATATGGACTGAATACACGATTAAACAAGATAATCATGCTTCCAAATATGTCTGACACAATGTTTTTAAGAAAAAGCAGTGTTTTAAAATACAACTAAACCATGATAACAGATGCTTTTTTTGACAGACCTACAGAAATGCATGTTGATTAGTAAGTTTCAGGCATAGTGCAAACATGCAATGTTCGAGAAATCTAATATTGGTGTAATCTTTGCGAGGTCTCACGCACAATGCAAAACTTTGTGTTGGCTGATCCAGGCATAGCTTTACTAAAATAAAATATTATGGAAGTTATTTTCTCAAACTGTAATTATACCATATTTTATATATATTAATATTATGGCTTCATGTTGATTTAAAGTTTTTGTTTGTTTGTTATTAACTAATACGGTAACACTTTACAATAATAGTACATGAATAATCATGTACTAATACCTGAATTAATAATTACTTTACTATGAACTAATGATGAGTTAAGACATGTATTAATGAGGTACTAACCTTAATTACGACATGAGTATCATGAATTCCTACATGAATATACCATCTTAACTACGCGTTAGTACATGCTTGTTAATTAATGTATTAATTAACATTTCGAGGTAAAGTAAATCAAACATGCTCTAGATCAGAAGAAAGATGTACTAAAAGGGCACAATGTTAAATTGTTCATAAATTTAACACCATCAATTGTCACATACATCAGTGAATGACACAAGATGTCTTGAAATATTTATATTAAACCTACTCATTGAACACACATTCCGTTTTAAGTGATTCCACTGCTGCCTTCAAGTGTAAAATACCTACTACACTAGCATATTCATTAAACAGATGCAATTTTCAAAATTAAAATCAGTGTTAGCACAGATGATGGTTATTTTCTGGATTTGTTTACTGTCTTTATATCATAATGCAGTCGGATGTTAGTCTTGTTTGCTGGCTCTTCTTTGGGGCCACTATTGCCCCTTCAAAATTTGTCCACTTTTTTCCTACCGTTCAGTTCCTTCTCCATCTAAATTCAGGCACAGCACCTCTGCTCTTCCACTTCTTTACAAACCACCGACAAGCACCAAATGATATCTGATTTAGAAGAGCTGAATATGTTTAAAACATGTGTAATTGATACATTTTTGAAGATTTACTCTTGGAGGGCCAAGACAAGAAATTACATGATACATTAACAAATCATGAATTCATGTTACTTTCCAAGTAATTAATGATGAGTTAGTAATGATGTGCCCCCCCAAGTAAAGTCATGACATTATGATACATTAACAAGTCATGAATTCATGTTACTTTTACTTCATGGCGGGGCACATTATTACTAACTCATCATTAATTACTTGGAAAGTAACATGAATTCATGACTTGTTAATGTATCATAATGTCATGACTTTACTTGGGGGGGCACATCATTACTAACTCATCATTAATTACTTGGAAAATCCAAGAGTAAATCTTCAAAAATGTATCAATTACACATGTTTTATACATATTCAGCTCTTCTAAATCAGATATGTGATTAAAGTGTACGATTACTACCAAACAAGTAAGATTTAATATGCCAGTGTTGAATGCTTTGATCAAGTGATGCACATTGTTTATTCAGATTTAATCCATGTTTCCATTGTTGTACGAATGTGAACATCTTCCTTTTCCTTCAGGTGATCAGTCAGAGGCCGAGTACTTCTTCTAAATCATAAATCAGATTTGGTGCTTGTCGGTGGTTTGTAAAGAAGTGGAAGAGCAGAGGTGCTGTGCCTGAATTTAGATGGAGAAGGAACTGAACGGTAGGAAAAAAGTGGACAAATTTTGAAGGGGCAATAGTGGCCCCAAAGAAGAGCCAGCAAACAAGACTAACATCCGACTGCATTATGATATAAAGACAGTAAACAAATCCAGAAAATAACCATCATCTGTGCTAACACTGATTTTAATTTTGAAAATTGCATCTGTTTAATGAATATGCTAGTGTAGTAGGTATTTTACACTTGAAGGCAGCAGTGGAATCACTTAAAACGGAATGTGTGTTCAATGAGTAGGTTTAATATAAATATTTCAAGACATCTTGTGTCATTCACTGATGTATGTGACAATTGATGGTGTTAAATTTATGAACAATTTAACATTGTGCCCTTTTAGTACATCTTTCTTCTGATCTAGAGCATGTTTGATTTACTTTACCTCGAAATGTTAATTAATACATTAATTAACAAGCATGTACTAACGCGTAGTTAAGATGGTATATTCATGTAGGAATTCATGATACTCATGTCGTAATTAAGGTTAGTACCTCATTAATACATGTCTTAACTCATCATTAGTTCATAGTAAAGTAATTATTAATTCAGGAATTAGTACATGATTATTCATGTACTATTATTGTAAAGTGTTACCACTAATACCTTTATCTTTTAACTAGCACTTCAACATCCAGCACAAAATTAAAGAGATGTATGAGCTAAGGATGTTCTCTGACCCAAAATAAACAGATAGTGAAATGTTCACAATCTATTAACTAAATCACGAACATAACTATTCTAAACACACATACATGCATAGGTAAAATGGTGAATGACAGAATGAAACCAGAAGCAGGAAATGGAACTATGGAAATGATTCATTGAACATGAAAAGAACCATCAGCTTTTCATTTTCAGAGCACCTCATTAAATGTATACTTGCATGGCCTTTGTAGTGAAACATATCGTGAAGTTCCTGAAGAAGGATTTTTGATGGTCCCATGAGTCTCAATCAATTTATTCAGCGTTGACTGAAGAAAAGTTGGTGAACTTGAGTGGTTTGTTTGAATCCGTTCTGGTTGAAGGTTTTCTCTCTCTCCATGAGCACATGGCTGAGCACGTGCAGATTGTGCCCTGCCGTCCCTGGGCCGGAGAGGCCACGCAGGCAACCAAGGAGTGAGGAAATCGGAAAAGTTAATGGTTGCCCATTCAGTGATGGTAAAGTTGCAGTTTTCTTCTGACACTCTGTTGGGAGAGTGAAGGCATAGCGACTGTGGCCACAGAGATCAACCCAAAGAAGCAGCATAGAGGCCAGAAGAAGAGAGGGAAGGGCTTGTGTAGAGACCATTTAAAGCCTGAGAAAGGTCCCACATTTTCAGGGTTGGCTCAACCAATAAGAAAGGGGGAACTTCCAAGTGTGGGTAGACATAGGCCTGGCCGTTTGTGTCCATTAATACTCAGATAGATATAACAAACACACTGCATTCTAAGAGAAGGTGATGTATACTAAAGCGTGAGTCATTAAATGAGGATTAATTAGATAGGAGACAAGATACCGTTGGGGTTACATTGACCATTGGTTTTATCATAAAATACATACTGTAGTATCAAAGACATAATAGTACACAAGGCAATAAATCATATGCAGTGTCCTGTGGTGCATGTTCATTTATAGATCAGTTCGTCCATGAATTGATGCAGAAATTGTCTGTTTTAAGGGCTGTTGGTCTTTTCTAATGCCTCTGCTTTTTCCACGTGACCACATTTTTAACAGCAATAAAACCAACTTATCTGATCGTAGTCATGGTAACAAAGACCCTTATTGGCCATGTTGGGGGGATGAGACCATAGATCCCAGAGTGAGTTTTAAAAATCATTTGAAAAGTATAACAAATAATTGTGTCTGATTTGTCTCAGTCATTACAACTAACTGGGGCCAGGGTCAGGAAGCAGACAGACTGGCTAAACCGACCGTCTTCTAGCTGTCTCGAGTCCCAGAATGCCATGACATAGAGACTCTTTCACCTAGATATTATCACATAGAGACTGTGTCTGTTCCCTGAATTATTCAATACAAGAAACTCCCAAACCAATTTAAGGATAAAAATTTAATTGATGTTCAACAAATACAAAAAAAAAAAAAAAAAAAACGGATATAATACAGATGAACAAATGATAAAGCTCGGGTTGCTAAATATTCAATCCCTTTCTTCAAAAGCACTTATTGTAAATGATATGATTAGAGATCATAATCTACATGTGCTGTTTTTGACAGAAACCTGTCTAAAACCAGACGATTACATTACTTTAAATGAGTCCACCCTCCAAGATAACTGATTGTGGCAAGGGGGGGTGTGGTTTAGCAAGGTCTGTGACAGGAGAGAGGATCGAGACAGATGTGGCGTGAGTGGGTTAAGTGTGAATGACAAACAAACACCTGTGTCTTGTTTCAGTAATTGGCATGGGGAGACCGATAAAAGCCATGAGGAAACGAGATGCCGTGAGAGGAACAATCCAGAGATAACAACATTCTAGTATGTAGTGATTCTGTATCAGCTCTTATGAGTATGAAGACTGGAAAAGTCTTGTTTATAAATTCAAGAGTAAGTAGACAAGGGTAAAATATTACATATATGTGGATAGCAGCACATGTAGGGATACAGGGAAATGAGAAAGTAGATGGATTGGCAAAAGAGGCAACAAAAAAAAGAGCATGTTGACATTGAAATTAAATTGTCAAATTCAGAAGGGAAGAGTCTAGTGTGGAAAAAGGTGATGGAATTATGGCAAAATGGGATCATGAAAGTAAAGGAAGACATCTATACATGATTCAAAATAAAGTAGGCATTGTAAGAGAGATGACAAATAGAAGGAAAGAACAAGTTATTATAACAAGACTTAGGATTGGGCATTGTAAATTAAATGGAACTCTTTGTATGTTAGGAAAACATCCCACAGGTCAATGTGACGAATGCCAAGAGGAGGAAACAGTCAGTCACATTTGTATGTCATGTTGAAAATCTACACAAAAAAGGCAAGATTTGAAACATCATTTACAAGAAATTGGTATTGGAAAGTATAATGTTAAAAATATATTAGAATGTGGAAAAGGTGAAAAAGGAAAGAAATATTATAGAAATAGTATAGAAACGTCTTGACTGATTGCTGAATTCTAGTTGACTGAGTTTTTGATTTTCTGTGTGCGCGACTTTTTCATTCGTTTTCAATAAACGCCCGCAGTCTCTGCAAGCCGACCCTGTCCTCATCCTTCTCTGAAACTTGAAAATTGTTACACTGATATAAACAACTGAAAGCCAAACTGGGAGGTGTTGCTGTAATGTATAGTAATATCTTCAGTATTACTAAGAGATCCAGTTTTTAAACATAATTATTTTGAAATGTTGGGGCTTTATGTAACATTATCTAGTGTAAGTGATAAATCCCATTTGACTTTTGTGCTGGCCACTGTATACAGGCCAACATACAGACTTTATCAACAAAAAATGCTGATTTTATATCGGAGTTAGTACTGGCTGCAGATAAAGTCCTAATTGTTGGTGATTTTAATATCCATGTAGATAATGAAAAAGATGCATTGGGATTGGCATTTAGAGGCATTCTTAACTCTATTGGAGTTCAGCCAAAACAAACTTTGCATTATTTTCCTGTTATCATTGTAAAGCTGCTTTGAAACAAACTGCATTGTAAAATGAGCTATATAAAAAGGTGACTTGACTTGACTTTTACTGCATGCCAGACTTCTATTTTTAATATTTGTCGCAAATGTATTTCTAAGGCTTTATAGATCTAATTTAGCACATGTTTTGGAACTGCAGTGCCTACACCCATATGGAAAAAGTTTGCTAAAAACACCTGTGATTCTTATATGTTCCAACAGAATATTGTAAGGGACATATATGCTGCAAAAACCACATATATAAATTGCATAATATTCATGTATTTTTAATCATATTATGTCATATATGTCCTACATACAACTGAAGCCATATAGATTTTCATGATGTAAAAACATAGGAAAATAATGCTAATTTAATATGAATGTCCAGCATGGATGTGTATAAAACACAGTGCAGTTTACCAATCAGTGTAAGGCTGTACTTCACTCATGCTTGCTCTTATCTTGTCCTAAGTCGAGCCCTATGCCTGTAGTCAATCATGGTTACTGTATATACTGTATAATCAGCCTTAGATGAAACACAACATTTAAACTACACACACAAGCACACATTTTAATTACAAAATTATTTATTAGAGTGTGTTCTACAAGATACAGTTGCATATTTCACATATAAATAATTTTCATTTTAAATCCTGCATCACCAGATTTCATTTTCATTTGTGACAATTTCTCTAAACTTTATCACAGTACAACTATGGTATACAACAGTTCTATTCTTAACCTACAAGCATAAAACTTTCCTAAATGTCGAAGTGTTTCTCATGGGTAAAATAAAAAATAAATTCTAAAAAATCTAAAAAATAATTCAGTGGCTTAGTAAATATCACAGAAATAATTAACTTTATTAACTTAATAAAATCTCTGAATATCATTTACTTGATAGTTTGAGATGAACATACCGAAATAATTGACTAAAACTCCAACAATTAATTTTGTCTGAAATTTACAGTTATATTTAAGTTTGAAGTTTTTCACTAAAATAATTTAGTAATTGACTAACCAATTATTTATTTAAAATACACTGAGCTAATATATTTGTGAAATTTCCATCACAATATTTGAGAATGCATAATTAAACTAATCTGTTTCAAGAACCACAGATATTACTTAAATAAAATAAATATTATTAATATTTAACACGCATAAGAAATTAAGATTACTCAATTAAAACAATGCGCACCTCCACCCTCCACTATGACGTGACGACAGCTCAACGGTTGAGTGAGCGAGTGTGGCGTGCGCTGTTTGAACTAGAGATGGGATGGATTTATGGCTCTTTGAGGGGATCCGGATCTTGGCGATCCGTTCCTTTCAAAGTTTTGAACGGCTCTTTTGGCTCTTTTTTTAGTCAGTTTTAACCCTTGTGCCTCAATTAAAAAAAGTTACTCATAGGTCCAAAGAGGACAAAAATGTCCATGTCAAAAAACGGCCATAAAAAGTTGAAGCTTGGGAGCACAGACTTAACTTTGGTATCATTTTAAAGAATACCCTTGGCAGATTATTGCTGAAGTTAAATTTTTTTTATAAGTAAATCCAAAAAAAAGTTATATAGGTTTAAGTTTATGAAAATTATTTATGAATATTATTTTATATAAAATATATATTTTATGAAACAAGTTGAACTCTAAAACGGCTAGAAAATCAAAGCCATAAATCTAAATAAGTTGTGTTCCAAATTTGAGGTTGATATCTCAAAAAATGAGCTTTCAGTAAGATTTTGTTTGGGCGCAGTACCAGACTTTCCCCATTGGATCCCAGCAAAACTCCTCTGGTCACACAGTGATTGGCTTTGTTATTTGCAGTTGAGTTTTTCTCTATCAATACAACAAACACACAAACACATTTTTTTATATATAACACACATACCAACCACACTCTGACATCCATACCAACACACCCACACAATTATCATTGCATAATTTATCCAGTTGGCTCTATAATAGCTCAAAATTCATGCAGTTAATAGTAACAAAAAAACAAAAACTTACTCATAGGTCCAAAAGGGACAAAAATGTCCATGTCAAAAAACTCTCATAAAAATGTTATGCTTGGGAGCAAATACTTAAGTTTGGTCTCATTTTAAAGATGACCCTTGGCAGATTGTTGTTGAAGTGAAAAAATTGAAAAACGTGCAACCAAATTTTTTTTTATAGAAGTTTAAGTTTATGAAAAATATTTATGAACATTAAAATTAATATTTTATATAAAATATATACAAGTATTTTGTATAACTAGTGCAACATTTTTTTTTCAAATGAAATGGGGGTGAAATAGTAAAATTACAATAAAAATAGACACCTGTGCCAAAATTAATGCAGCTAACATTAAAAAAAAACTAAAAACTTACACATAGGTCCAAAAGGGACAAAAATGTCCAAGTCAAAAAACTCTCATAAAAATGTTATGCTTGGGAGCAAATACTTAAGTTTGGTCTCATTTTAAAGATGACCCTTGGCAGATTGTTGTTGAAGTGAAAAAATTGAAAAAAGTGCAACCAAAAAAATGTTATAGAAGTTTAAGTTTATGAAAAATATTTATGAACATTATAATCAATATTTTATATAAAATATATATTTTATAAAACATTTGGAACTCTAAAACTGATATAAATTCAAAGCCATAAATCTAAACAGGTTGTGTTCCGAATTTGAGGATGATATCTCAAAAAATGAGCTTTCAGTAAGATTTTGTTTGGGCGCAGTACCAGACTTTCCCCATTGGATGCCAGCAAAACTCCACTGGTGAACACAGTGATTGGATTTTCGATTTGCAGTTGAGTTTTTCTCTCTCAAATATTACAAGCACACAAACAACCTTTTTATTTTATTACACACATACAAACCACACTTAGACATCCATACCAACAAACCCACACAATTATCGTTGCATAATTTATCCAGTTGGCTCTATAATATGCCGAAGCAGAAAACAGGAATAAAGCAAGTATTTGCTTTATAGGCCTAACCTGAAAAAATGGCACCATCTGATAAAAAATGGTAAAAATGTCAATTTTGAAGCCTTGCCAACAGAATGAAAGCCTATTAAAAAAGATTGCATCATTTTATAGTTAAACGGCACAGGGATTAAAAAATGCAGTTTTAATGGGTTTCAATGGGGACATTTTTGTCCAAAAGGCGCTGAGAGGAAGTATTTTGTGTAACTAGTGCAAAATAGATTTTTTAAAGGAAATGGTGATGAAATAGTAAAATTCCAATAAAAATACACACCTGTGCCAAATTTTATGCAGTTAGCATTAACACAGGCAAAGTGATCCAAAAAACAAAACTGAAAAGGACAAAAATGTCCTCAAGGATGCACAAGGGTTAAAGCGCAGCTCAGTAACTTCGGGATTTCTTCGCTGTATTCTCGCTTTTTGCTCGCAGGTTTCTCTCTAGAGCTCCCCCCACAGCTTCGGAATAGATATTTGACAACACTGTTGTAAAAACTCGTAGGCGATTCTCGGACACCAGAGGCTAGTAGATCAACGATATCAAAGCAGATGGGACATTCTTTAAAACGTCTTCTTCATTCGGGTTCAAACAGCGTGAGGGAGCGCAATAATGACAGCATTTTAGCAGATTTCTTTTGGCCGTAAAGCAATTGTTTACATCGCGAGACCTGATATCACGCGAGACTTCCTGACTCGGCGGCCGCCGGCCCGCCGGCTCAAAGTTGCAAGTGCGAATTTTCCGCTCACGGGCACCAGGGGGGTGCGAAACGACCACCATTCAACCCGAAATAAGTAATGTAACCATTCCAATGACTCCGAAGCTGTTCAGTTAAGGTAATAGTTCACCTTTAAGAAGCCAGCTTGGGGGCATCTCAGTTTATCCTGGAAATAATCACTGGGAGGAATGATGAGGTGAGATTTGTAGTCAAATAATTCAAACTCAGATAGCCTATCACACACCAATATCTGAGTTTGAATTATTCTGAAATATTGATTATTACCTCATTTGTCATGTGTGGACTATATTCCATAGGGTTGCACAACATCCCTCTGCTTAGACAGTGACATCACTATTTTGGATTTACCTTTAGTACAAAGTGTGTGTGTAAAGCTACGTTGACTTATGTTATTCAAATACAATACCTACTCACAAATAAACATCAAAAACAAAGCTGGCTGCAATGAATTTCTGTGCAAAACAGCTTTTACTACAAACACTTCCACACAAGAACACTGTTATCACACAAGAACATTTTGATAGAAAACAAAAAATATTTAAAGTTTTAAATATATACTGTAGATAAAATTAGAATAAATAAAATGGAAATGTCTACATACAGTCGACTATTACTACTAAACTTTGCAAATAGGACATCAGCCCCTTCAAGTCTTAAATGAACAATAACAAAGTGGGCTGCAATGAATGTCTGTACAAAACAGCTTTTAGTGAAAAAATTCTATACAAGAACAGTATCACAAAAGAACATTTTGATAGCAAGGATGCGTGCACAACTATCATCATGCTGTAATGGTGCGTTCTATTATTGTCAACGAACCGACTCGGACCTCGGATATGACGTCACTTCCACACTTCAAGCGTTCTGGTATGTTTTGCGCGTCCGAGTCGGAGAAAAACATGGACGCCACCCGGAAAGCTGTTGCTATGTAGCACTGGCCGAGTACCAGGCGCTCCAAAATAAGTAGCACTATGTGCTTCACCTAGTAACTAGTTTACCTTCTGTTAGCAACGCTAGCCACGTTAGTAACACCTGTTTGAAACAAGGCTTCATTCAATATTGCACTCACAACAAGACCGATTCCCATACCCACAGGCAGTGATACGGACGCAGTAAGGTATTGCAGTAATACGACGAGTGATTAAAATTCAAACAACGTCATTTAAACAACCAAAGCGGTACACAAACAATGAAAACAAGTCACACAGGGCACAGCTCTGAAGGACCAGAAAGGGGGCGTGTTGTTGCGTGTTGCTAGGCAACGTCTGTCTTTCTAGTCGGAACTCCGACACGGATAAATAATAGAACGCAGCATTAGCACCCCTGCGCTGGGTGCGCCCCTCCCCCTATAACTGTTCTGTCTCGCGGAGGAGCTCATTTGTGTGCATCTGTGTGAAACACGCATAGGAAAAAAAGAACGACAGAAAGAACGGCTCCCCTCCAGCCGCAACTCGGCGAGATGGTCCTCAATGCAGAGCATAAAATCCAGGGGGAGGAGTTGGATAAAATCCAACTCCTCCCACCTTACATACCTAAACCTACCAGTCTCCACCCCCTGATCCCTAAACCCACCCCTAAACCTACCCATCTCCACCCCTAAACCTACCAATCTCCACCCCTTATATAAGATCCGACTCCTCCCCTCGGATCTTGTGTACTGCATTGAGGTGCTACTGAACTCGGCTCCCATCGTTCATGTTTATGAGCCGTTCAAAAGAATCGGTTCGTTCGCGAACGTCACAACTCTAGTTTGAACTCTCTTCAGTCTCCAGAACAGTTCTCCTCTTCTCTCCTCAGCGGCGCAGAATTGGTGCATTTCCTGTGTGAAATTCAGGTGTGTGCATGTTTTATTTTATCTATATAATCATTAATGTGCTTCAAATCATTTTATTTAGTGCGAAAGAACATACGAGCTAAACGAGTGTCGACTCGCGCCTGTCTTTTCACATGATTAACGCCTTGCATAAAAAAACACACGACTATATTCCTAAAGATAATGAATATAACTAATTTGGATGATAAAATGTCCTCAGAACTGTGCACTGTTTGTTTATTGGCAGGTTATAGAGTCAGTCGCGTCGCAGCATCTTTCGGCTGTGAGTGACGCAGCTGGATAACAGACCGGTTGATTACACTTGAATTACTTGAATGTTTAGGCCTAAATGTTTAAGTTTTACTTCGAAAATGTTTCTTACATAAGTTTAAATGTAGGCAATATTGTATAATTGTTAAAAATAGTATAAAATATGCTGTATTGCTGTAGGCTATTACTTACTCATCGACAATAAAGGCCAATGGCATGTAGTTATACTGGTTGTATGGAATATTTTTACAAAGGTTTAGAGGAAATAAAAAGTTAATATTACTGGCATATAAACACAGTTAATATTACTCATAAATATTTGTTTTTAAATATTTCCCCCCCAATTATTTCTACTCAATTTTATTTGTTAATGTATCAAATGCAGTTACTCAGATCTATTTAATTAGTTTTACTTACATTTACTCAGTTAATACACTGTATGTAATTTATTTCACTGCTTAAAAATCTTATTAATATTAATAATAAAGTGTAAAAAAAAATTCACCAAACACAAATCATATTAAAAGTTTTTAGAGTGCATCACCACCAGAGTTCATGTCTCATATACAAAAACATATTCCAGCCAATTTTCAACATTTTAATCACTGTTCTAGAAACATATTTGACTCAACTTTGTTCATTTGCAATAATATGTTATGATTTGTTCACAAACAACAGGCCCATACAGTTCACAATTAATGTAAATACAGTCTTACAATGTCATTGCTATATTCTGCTCTTTCAAATCCTATAGGAAAATTAACAGTCTTCATAAAGGTCAGTGAGATTCTGACAGTTAGTAATTCTCGAACCGGCTTCTGCACTGTACAGTTTAAAGGGATACTCCACTTTAAAATGAAAATTCTGTCATCATATAGCCTACTCACCCTCATGTTGTTTCAATCCTTTATGAATTTCTTTCTTCTGCTGAACAGAAAGGAAGATATTTAGAAGAATATCAGTAACCAGACAGTTTCTGGTCTCATTGACTTCCATAGTAGGAAAAATATACTATGGAAGTCAATGAGACCAGAAACGTCTCGGTTACGGATGTAACCCTCGTTCCCTGAGTAGGGAACGGAGACGTTACGTCGGATGACGACGAATGGGGTTTCGCTTAGAAATCCTATCACCTTCGAGTATATAAAACAAGCCAATGGCAAAGATATGCCATGGGTCTGCGGAATTTGCATAGCGTAACTCCGCCCCACCCTGGGGGTATAAAGGAAGTGCGCTGGCAACATGCAGATATGTCTTCGCTGAGGAGCCGAGACTGAACTCAGGCGTTTCCAGCGGTACAGCGGAAGTGGCAGGGAGACGTAACGTCTCCGTTCCCTACTCAGGGAACGAGGGTTACATCCGTAACCGAGACGTTCCCTTTCGTTGTCACTCCGAGTTACGTCGGATGACGACGAATGGGGTTCCCAGTGAAATCACGCCACCTCTCGAGTCTCGACTGTCTTCCAGTGCCCTGCGTAAGTCTGAGCTCCCTGTCGTGAGACTAGCACGGACGAAGGAGTCCTACTTAACACAGGAATACCAAGGTACACTGGGAAGCATATCCAGTGGAAATATTCAATCATGCCCAACCCGAAGGGGGGGACTTGGAATACACATATGACCCCGAAGGGCTGCATACGGAGTAACACTGGGGTGTCCAGCCGCAGGTGGAATATTTCAACCCCAGGGGTGGCAAGGTGGCTTGCCAAGGGAAAGACACATGCTCAAAGAGGCTTACAGTGGAATACACATGTGGGGGTCACCCGGAGGGGAACCATGCACATGGAGGCACCTAGCCAAGCGCGGAAGCTGCCGGTGGCATAACTCTGGCGTTGACGTCGTCAGTGCTGGAGGAGACTCAGGGCTTATTAGGCTCACCTGAGGAGAATATCGCACGTATTCCATCCGTGGAGAGGAATGGCGAGCAAGCGAAGACACCTGAGCAGAATCTCTTACCGGCTAGTTGATGCGAGTACATGAGAAGAAACTGGCTCCACTCGGAGATTATAGAATCTCGCGAATGTGTTAGGTGTTGCCCAGCCTGCAGCTCTGCAGATGTCTGTTAGCGAGGCGCCATGCGCTAGAGCCCAAGAGGATGCCACACTCCGGGTGGAGTGGGCCGTCACACCAAGGGGGCATGGTCGACCTTGCTGCTGGTATGCCAAAGCAATGGCGTCCACTATCCAGTGAGACAACCTTTGCTTGGAGAGAGCCTTTCCCTTCAGCTTCCCACCATGACAGACAAGAGCTGGTCTGAGGTCCTGAAACACTGCGTCCTGTCAGCGTAAGCACGGAGTGCGCGTACTGGACAGAGCAGTGCCAAGGCTGGGTCTGCCTCCTCCAAAGGCAGCGCTTGCAGGTTCACCACCTGGTCTCGAAAGGGTGTGGTGGGAACCTTGGGCACATATCCAGGCCGGGGTCTCAGGATCACGTGAGAGTTAGCCGGTCCGAATTCCAGGCACGCTTCGTCAACCGAAAATGCCTGCAGGTCCCCTACCCTCTTGATGGAGGCCAATGCAACCAGGAGCGCTGTCTTCATTGACAGGAACTTAAGCTCCACTGATTGCAGAGGCTCAAAGGGAGGACTCTGCAGGGCAGTTAAAACCACTGAGAGGTCCCAAGAGGGTACGAGGGGAGGACGAGGAGGTTTCAGTCTCCTGGCTCCCCTCAGGAACCTGACGATCAGGTCGTGCTTTCCTAAGGACTTACCGTCAACTGCGTCGTGATGTGCGGCAATGGCGGCAACATACACTTTCAGGGTGGAGGGAGACAGCCTTTGCTCCAACCCTTCTTGCAGGAAGGAAAGCACGACACTGATGGGGCATTTCATGGGTTCTAGATTTTTAGAAGAACACCAGTTGACGAAGAGGTTCCACTTCAACGCATAGGCATGTCTCGTGGACAATGCTCTAGCGGAAGTGATGGTAGCCACCACCGCTGGTGGTAGGGTACTCAACCTGCCTCATCCCGTCCAGGAGCCACACGTGGAGGTTCCAAGATCGGGACGAGGGTGCCATAATGTGCCCCGTCCCTGAGAAAGCAGGTCCTTCCTCAGAGGAATTGGCCAGGGAGGAGCTGTCGCGAGGAGTACTAGTTCTGAGAACCAGGTGCGGTTGGGCCAATACGGGGCAACCAAAATTACCTGCTCCTCGTCCTCCCTGATCTTGCGCAAGGTCTGCTGCGCGGCCAGCTGTGCGCCAGTGCATCCGTGCCGAGCGTGCCCTTGGTCAGGGAATAATACAGGTCGCAGTGGGACGAGTCGTGGGAGGCAAACAGGTCTACCTGTGCGTCCCCGAACTGATCCCAAATCAGCTGAACCGTCTGGGGATGGAGTCGCCAATCTCCAGTGAGAGGCTGAAGCCGAGACAGCTCGTCGGCCGCCTGGTTCAGGTCTCCCGGGATATAAATGGCACGAAGCAACCTCAGATGCTTCTGACTCCATATGAGGAGGTGGCGGGCGAGTTGTGACATATACGGCGGGAGCGCAGACCACCTTGACGGTTGATGTACGCTACAGTCGCGGTATTGTCCGATCGGACCAGTACGTGTTGACCCCTGAGCAACGCATGGAAGCGGTGCAGGGCAAGACGTACAGCCAACAACTCGAGGCAATTGACATGCCAAAGGCGCTGGGGTCCTGTCCAGGAGCCCGCGGCAGCATGTCCATTGCACATGGCGCCCCAGCCCGTGGTGGAGGCATCTGTTGACACAACAACATGCCTGGACACTCGTTTCAAGGGCACTCCGGCCCGAAGAAAACTGAGGTTCGACCACGGGGTGAGGTCTGACGGCAGGTCGGAGTCACTGGGACTCGGAGCGTGCCGTGATGCCATGCCCACCTCGGGACTCGATCGCGAAGCCAAAGCTGAAGTGGTCTCATATGAAGAAACCCGAGCGGCGTGACTGCGGCTGCGGATGCCATATGCCCCAGGAGCCTCTGAAATAGTTTCAGTGGAACCACATTCTTGCCCTCGAACTGACGAAGGCAAGTCAGCAGTGACTGCGCGCACATGGCGACCGAGTCGATCTCCATACAGAGAAAAGAGATCCTCTGCACTGGGCAGAGTTTGCTCTTATCCCAGTTGACCCGAAGGCCCAGACGAGCGAGGTGCCGGAGCACTAGGTCCCTGTGTTCGCAAACCTGATCTCGAGAGTGAGCTAGAATCAGCCAGTCGTCGAGATAGTTCAGGATGCGAACTCCGTGTTCCCGGAGGAGAACAAGGGCTGCCTCGACGACCTTCGTGAAGGCGCGAGGAGACAGGGCAAGCCCGAAAGGGAGAACCGCGTACTGGTATGCCTGCCCCTCGAAAGCAAACCGTAGAAACGGTCTGTGTCGAGGAAGAATGGAGACATGGAAGTAGGCGTCCTTCAGGTCGATCGCTGCAAACCAATCCTGCGGCCGTACGCACTCGAAAATGCGTTTGGCCGTGAGCATCTTGAACGGCATCCTGTGAAGGGAGCGGTTCAAGACGCGCAAGTCGAGGATTGGTCGTAACCCACCGGATTGTTTCGGTACAATGAAGTAGGGGCTGTAAAAGCCGGACCTCATTTCGGCTGGAGGGACAGTCTCGATCGCACCCTTCGCCAGTAAGGTAGCGACCTCCGCTCTCATAACCGGGGCATTGCCACCGACCATAGTGAAGCGGACTCCCCTTGAAGCGGGGAGGAGACCGCGCGAACTGAATCGCGTAGCCGAGCCTGATGGTCCTCGCGACCCAGCGGGACAGCCTGGGAAGCTCTAACCAGGCTTCCAGGAACTGTACCAGCGGGGTCATACGGACCACAGACGTACCCTCAGTGGTGCAGCGAGGCGGAATGACCGGCCCAGGCGTGGGTGGCATAGCGGCCCGGTGCGGGGGCACGGTCATTAGCCGCGTCCTGCCAGAGGAGGCCAGGGGAGGACCAGCGTCTCACGGGGGCGTGCTCTGGCAGGGGACTGGCGACAGAGGGGGACGAGAGTGGCGAGGCTCGTGAGCGACGCACACTGTCATCCGCGCACTCTGTGTGCTCAGAGATGGGGAAGTGAGTTCTTTCTTTAACCACATCAGGGTGCTGCTCGTCATGGGACGAGCAGCGGGGTGGTAAAAACCAAGGATTCTCCCCCGGCCCTCCACCGGGGGAAGGAGCGGCCCTGCTACCGTCTCCTGGGAAGAACTCAACGCCATCTCTGAGCAGCCCGTCTCAGGAGCGCCGCTTGGCCTGGCGTTTAGCGGGGCACGGGGCGGGAGACAGGCGGTGCCACCCTCCTGCGACCTCCTCGGGGATGAATCGCAGGGGAGGAATCGCAGAGGGGCGGTGTCGGCGGGAAGCAGGCTAAGGAGACCGCACGGACAGATGACCGTCGGTGCAGAAGGTCCTCAGCCTGCTTATAGAGTGATCGAAGACTGTTGGGCGCAATCCTCACCCACACCGCCGACCAGGCTGCCCGTCTCGAGTGCTGCTTAGGCTGGCGTGGCAGACTAAGGGGCGGAGACGGGCAGCACCGCCCTCCTGCGACTTGCTCCTGCTCAGGGCCGGTGAAGACCCGAGGGGAGTAGCCGCATGGGAGGGGCCTTGGCGGGAAGCAGACTAAGGAGACTGCATGGATGGATGACCATCGGTGCAGGACCCGAGTCTACTTCAGGTGGTCGAAGCCACACCGCCAAAGAGCCCAGCCTGGGACATGGGGGAGCTTAGAAATGAACTCTAAGACACCCCACATCAACCTGGCAAAGCCCATGTCTGGACCACACTAGTGGACATCACCTGACCCAGGATCACGCAGATACTGACGTCGCCTGAGCGAGGTCAGCAGTGTGCGTGGCGGAACAACCAGGCCGGGCATGGGAGGCATAGCGTCACAGCATAGGGGCGTGGTTAGAGTTTCCGCATTCTGCCAGGGTTGGCCAGGGAAGGACTAGCGTTCCACTGCGGCCGGTTCGGACAGAACTCCCGGGACAGCACTGCATCGAAGGCGCAGGCGACACACAGCACTGCATGACCATGCCACGATAGTGACAGGGAACATACAGACCATGATCGCCGTGCAATCGAAAGCAGCGAAGGCGGAGGACACCCGCGGGCCGCGAAAGTCACGTGGACTCTCACGGAGCGCAGGCGTCCTGATGCACGTCCGGGAGAAGCTTACAGCGCTCGGGGGGAGGGCGGGGCCACTCCAGCCGATGCTTTCAGCTGCCCGGGAAAGCATGGCTGACAGCTCTGGATCGGTTCCGGCAACGATGGCACTCCCGTGGGAGGCAACGCAGTCGAAACTTCATTTCCAGAGGAATCAAGCCCGCCTTGTGATGCTGTGAGTGCATGACACCATCCGCCAGAGCCCCGAATGAAACACTGGGTCCCCGAAAGAAACCAGGCACACACGGAAGCTCCACGGTTTGCGATGTGGAGGGGGGTGTGGCCCAAGGAATTGACTCGTCAGTTGTTGTGCCACACCGAACCCTCAGATCACCCTGGCCACCAGCCAAAGTATCCCTTCTCGAGGAAGAGATAAATTGGGGTGTGGCAGAGGGGACTCTACTCACATGGAGATCATTGAGTCTCGATCTATAAACATCGCGATGGTCATGTTCCCGCAATGAAAACATGACTCATCAACGAGCGCTGCCGAGCGTGATTTAAGCCCAACACACAAAACAGCGCTCGCGACCATTAGGCAGATGAATCACGCACACACATCCAGGAAATAGAAAATACACGGGCGAACCGTCTTGAAAAAGACGTGCCGCGTGCAGCTCTTTTAGAGAGTGGAAAAGCTCAGCAGAGTGCTGAAGCGCCCAGGGAGAAACACACTCACTGTCGGCAGATTACTGCACAAATCAGCAGCAGGAAATGCGATCTCGCTGGAAAACGCCGTCACACCAACACACTGAAGAGCCGCTCGTCTCGAAGAGATTTGAGATGACACTCAGAAGGCTTGTGGAGTGAAGTACTGAACTTGGCTCCGAAGCGAAAACATATCTGCATGTTGCCAGCGCTCTTCCTTTATACCCCCAGGGTGGGGCGGAGTTACGCTATGCAAATTCCGCAGACCCATGGCATTTCTTTGCCATTGGCTCGTTTTATATACTCGAAGGTGATAGGATTTCTAAGCGAAACCCCATTCGTCGTCATCCGACGTAACTCGGAGTGACAACGAAAGGGAACTGTGGTTACTGATATTCTTCTAAATATCTTCCTTTCTGTTCAGCAGAAGAAAGAAATTAATAAAGGATTGAAACAACATGAGGGTGAGTATATGATGAAAGAATTTTCATTTTAAAGTGGAGTATCCCTTTAAAAATTTGCCAACTGCATATAAGTGAATCAGATGTTGGTCATCAAAACATGAAATCTGTATGAAACATATAAACAAATGACACAAAACGTGTATAAATTCTATATGACTTTAATTTGACTAGCATATGATTCAATAAAAGAACTTTAAATGATTTATATATGAATTTTATATGAGTTTTATATATTTCTACTAATACCATACACATTTGCATACTTTTGTCATGTAAAACTCATATATGTCTTTTAACAGTATTCATATATAACGCAAAAATCCCCTACAAGTTGTATGTGTGCTATTTAGTATGAAATGGGCCATAATCGGTCTGATTTTGTATAGGACATGTATTGGCCTTATATGAAACACAGAAGGTAATTCTGGCCGATTTAAGTAAGGAAGATATATGGTTGCTGTATATGAACCATGCAGGTTTTTTTCATATGGTTGAATCATTAATCAGATGATCAATACACATGTTTTGAAGGACCTCCTTTAGCCTGAGAGTCCCTTTAAAAGAGACGGTCCAGTTCATCTCATGCCGTGGATGATCGCTCGTCATCATGACTCTGAATATTGGCTGCTGTTGGAAAGGGCTCCTTCTGCTCTCTTTCCTCCTGATCTGTGTCAATGGACAAACATCAGGGCCGTAAGTTTTTAACAGTTTTTGCTGAGGATAAATTATTAATATACCAATAGTCATTTTGTAAGTCTTGATGATTTCTCCTGTATTTATCTGGATAAATCTGTGTTGTACAGTTGAGGTTTACTGTTTGAAAGACAACTTAAGGCACACGATTATTTATAATTACTGACAGTGTATTTTTAAGAGCAATATTGCTCTGAATAAACATACAAAAATAAAGAATTAAGTCACTAGACTTCATTATGCAGTTTGTTCTTTTATTCACACTTTTCATATAATTGATCAATAGTAAATTAACTGTATTGATTTTCCCTCCCAGTTTATGTTTTATTTTTCTTATTACATCTAACCACTCAGGCAATATTGTATGATCATTTTCTCTGGACAGATATTTCATGGTGACGTTTCCCGCAGTGATTAAGTCGGGATCTGAGGCCAAACTGTGTGCAAGTCTTCTCAAGCCCAATGAAAGCCTTGTCATGAACATTCATCTGGTTCATGGTGTCCAGAGCACATTACTGCTGCAGGAGAAAGCTGAGGAAGAGTTTCATCGCTGCTTTAACTTCAAGGTCTGCCATCAAAACATGCACATAATGAATATTATCAAATATGTTTCATCATAATGCATCTAGTTTTTGTGACAGGTTGTGAATACAGGGAATTATTTCTCATCAGGCTCCTCTGGTCAAGGCAGAATCAGTGCAGAAAATGAAGGTTGAACTTCAGGGAGAGACTTTCAGGACGACTGAAGAGAGAAAAGTCATGTTCAAGCCTTACAATCCTGTGACTTTTATCCAGACTGATAAACCCATCTATACTCCAGGACAGACAGGTGAGCTGTGAATGTCTCAAAGGCTAAAGCTCAGTAAATAATGCTGGTGTCACTGACATCTAAACCCTGATCACAGCTGATGTAGCACATAAAGCACACTATGATCAGGCAACAAGCTGATGTACTGAAATAAAGGAATACTGTAATAGTATCTGTGTGACTTTATTTTATATGAAATCTGGATGGATACTATAGATTAGGGGTGTTCTTGGAGAGCCCACAGCCCTGCAGAGTTTAGCTTTAACCCTAATTATTAAATGTACCTGATCAGGTCCTTCAGGGTTATTTGAAATCAACAGGGTTTGGACAAAACTCTGAAGCCCTGAAGCCCAAATTGTCAGACATTTTTGTAACATGATGGCTAAAACAGGCAGCTGTGACAGCTAGTTAAATTTGGCTCAAAAGACACATTCACCCAGCAGCAGAATACAGTTGTCAGCCCTGTATTTGACACTTAATACGGTTCACACACAGTTTGGTAATTTACAGGAGAGAAATATGACTGTAAGCAATTGTCCCTTACATAAGAGCTGAAGTTTTTTAATACACATTTCTATTTTACAGTGAACTTCAGAGTTGTTACCATGGATAAAAACTTTGTACCCCTTGATCAGCAGGTCTGATGTGTTTATCTGGCATCTTTATTATCTCTTGCATTGTTGAATACATGTTTAATAAATGAACAAATTTTTGTCTTTTGATCTTTAATTACTATTTGCTCTTTCACAGTATAGGACAGTGGTTCTTGAGGTAAAAAACCAAAACCAAAACCTTCTGTGCAGTCATAACAAACACACCTTTTAAATCTAATTAACACTATTGAAATTCAGTTATATTTGCAATTATTGTATTTTCAGTAAGGTAATTATATATTTCTTCAATGATAGTCAGGATATGTGTCTTTGCTATTAAACAGGACAGTAAAGGTAACCGGATTGGCCAATGGACAAATGTTTCTTCAACAAGGTGGATTTTGCAGCGTTCTTATGAATTAAACCCAGAGGCCCGTCAAGGCATGTACAAACTGAAGGCTTTTATTGGTAACAGGATGATCTCACGTGATTTTGAAGTGAAACAATATGGTAAGTCATAAAAAAGACTCATTATGACTGTAACCTTGGTTTCTCGAAGAGGGACCTTTGCATGATTGTGTCTTGAAGCACGTGTGAAATCAGTCCAATGGTGTGGCAGAACATCATGGGGGGGTGACATCACAACCAGGAAGGTATTAAAGCACTTCTGAACCAAACAATGTCAGCTTCTGATAGGCTGAAGTAAGTCATGAAATAAGTAAGTGAAATAAGTTATGGCGGAGCAATGAAACATCTCGTTCCCTCTTCAGGGAACCGAGGTTACAGTCGTAACCGAGGCATTCCCTTTCAAGGGAACTGGCTTTGCGTTGTAAGTTACAATACTATGGGAATGTTAATACCTACTATGCCATACTGACCAGTGCTTGTCTAGTGTGAATAATATCTGGAGCGCAACTAATACTGAAGCACCTGGAAGCCAGGGGTGGTGCCCAGGTTGAGGTCATAGAACCTGGCGAATGTGTGCGGAGAGGACCAGCCCGCTGCAGCCCATACGTCATGAAGAGAGGCCCCAGAGAGCAAGGCTTTAGAAGCCACCACACTCCTAGTAGAATGGGCCCGGACAGCCAAGGGAGAAGGCTGACCAGCCAATTCATAAGCAAGAGACAGAACCTCGACAACTCACTTACTCATTCTCTGCTTAGATGCTGGGTACACCTTTCTGGGCTACCCAAAGCATTCAAAGAGTTGAACAGATTTACGCCACATGGCAGCTCTGTGAACGTAAGCATCAAGCGCCCTAACCAAGCAAAGCATATTTAATTTCTCCTTGTCTGGGCGGAGGACAGAAGGCCTGCAGGCCTAATCCTCAAGGTTCCACTGAGGAAACGAGATACTAATGGGTCTCTTTTCAAGGATACACCACTCAAAGGAGTGTGGTAAACAGGGCCAAATAAACCTTAAGTGTAGAAGGGGATAATCCTGTATAGAAACGCTCTTGCGGAAACTCTAGCTGTCACGAGCTGAGCTGTGACGTGCTCACAAAGCCAGCAGCCAGCCGAACGCCGCCGCTAACCTTCACTGTCATTGCCGTTTTGCTGATCTATTACGGGTGCACTATTTACAATATCGTTTACTACAGTTTGCCATAAATACCAGCTAGCATGCAATGTTGTTTAAGGTGCAGGGAAAGGCCTACCGGCATTCTTAAATGGCAAATGGTTGTGCTTGATTCCATGCATATATTACACAAACTATACATTGACATTTTGTCGCCCATCTGTAT
Organism: Squalius cephalus; assembly: GCF_949319135.1. Taxonomy (NCBI): domain Eukaryota; kingdom Metazoa; phylum Chordata; class Actinopteri; order Cypriniformes; family Leuciscidae; genus Squalius; species Squalius cephalus. Next base: position 5,665,082 of record NC_137132.1, read on the forward strand.
TAACGTCTTTTGGTATCAAGTAATGAAAATATCCACACTGGCTGTCAAACTTTTTATTTATTTAGTAAAAGCTTTGTTATTATAACAATGTACACATTTAACCCACCACCGTCCCGATCTCCGGTTCAACTTCCTGCTTCCGCGTGAGGAAGCCGAGGGGATGTACCACTGTGTTGAAATAGAGGTGTTTCGCGGGTGATGGGCGGGAGAAACCATTATTGCAGGGGTGTTTTTGTGTTTTTACTTGTAGGGGTTTTTTCTTTACAAATGTGATTTTGGTGGGGGAGAAATGTTGGATATGTGTTTGTTTATTTGTTGTTTGCTTGTTTGATTTATTATTTAATTATTTTCATGTGGTTTCATGGATAATTGTTTTCTTAGCAGTAGGGCGATTTAGTGGGTGGGGCTACAGCTATTTTAAGGCTGTATTAGGCCCCATGGCCTCAGTTGAAGCAGGGCTGTGCTGAGAGAAAGAACTGTTGCATAGTAATGCTGGTTTGTATAGTGTGCAGGGTCCCACGAGACGTAGCCTGGCAACTTACTGCCTATTTATTTTCTTTATGAACAGTTTTTGTTTTGCTTTTTTTTTTATTGTCCTGACACTGTAAAAATTTTTCACGTGTTTGAAAATATAAAGAAAAAATAAAATAAACAAGAAGCTTCTTAAGAAACTTGCATCTTCCCTGACTCCGCCCTCGGTCATCTTGCCACACTAGCACTGTACCAACCGGGCGGTTAACTGGGTCTAAACCTCCGTTGTGAAACCAGCCTCTATGAGTTGGTCAATGACTCTGTGACTCAAACCCACAGCTTTCATACCTCTGGACGGGGGTTAAATATTTAGCCCCAGCCTGACACAGAAGGACCCTCCTGATCGGAATCTCCTTAAGGGAGCCATAGAGGAGGGATATCAAGTCCAAAAACCAGATGTGAGTTGGCCAAAGAGGAGCCACCAACAGTAGATGGGCACCCTCCCGGCAAACTCTCTCCATAACTCCCGAAAGCAGAGCGATCCGGGGAAATGCATACAGGCATAATGATATTCAACACTATTGGGGCTGGATGACACTAATATGTCCTCTTATACTTCTCTTCCTCCTCCATAGGAGACTCACCACCTCGGGGTAAAGTCTCCATTCCTCGGGCCTCAGCCCTTGTCTCAACCTAAGCGACCACAGATGTGTTGTCTAAATGGACAAGAACATGTCCCACGTAGATCAGAAAATGCACTTCCACAGACCCTGGGGTGAGTGGCCCTCCAGGACCGCTCCCCAACTCGTGAGAGAAGTATCTGTCATAAGTATCATGTGATGACAAGTAAGTCATAACACTGGGCCTTTGCACAAGAATCAGGGTTTCCTCCACATCGTCAAGGAACAAAGACATCTTCTTGTAACCTTGATCATGTGGAATGGATTGACCCTCGGGGAAAATCCCCTGGTCTTGAGCCACCACTGCAGGGGTCTCATCTACAACAGGCCAAAATGTATGATGTTGGCTGATGCTGCCTACAATCTTTGAAACTGTTTGACAGTGCGTGACTGGCCTAGCTTCAGCTCTTTTAATGCTGAGATGATTATGTATGCAGGAGAGAAACATGCCTGCATCATCACAGAATCCTACATTACGCCCAAAAAGGTGGATCTCTGTACTGGAGAAAGAACACTCTTCTTTGCGTTCTACCTCAACCCCTTGCTCTTTTATATGAGCGAGGACAACATTTCGATGTTAAAACGCCATGTGCTCTGAATGAGCTTGTATCAACCAATCGTCGATGTAATTCAACAGGCGAATGCCCTGGAGTCGCAGAGGAGCCAGTGCAACATCCACGCCTCTCTTGAAAGTGCAAGCTGACAGTGCTAGCCAAAAGGAAGAACCCTGTACTGGAGGGCCCCACAAAAACCCCTGTACCAGGTTGTGCCGATAGACGATGCTCAGTTGATAGATGCGTTCACTGATCAGATGATCAGTGCGCTGATGCGCCGATAGACGATGATCAGAAGAGGATTTCCCCGCAAAAATTTTATAGCGTATCACCCCATTACCAAAGAGCTGCGAGGAAAATAAAAGATTAGTTAGATTAGCTTACTCCTCATTTAAAAAACAACTTGATTAAAACGAAATACTTCTCTCTAATTTTTTCACTACTTATGGGCCACAAGAGAAATATTAAGACGTATTATGACGTTCTGCCACACCATTGAACTGATTTCACATGTGCTTCAAGACGCAATCACGCAGAGGTGTTCCCATAGTGTCGTAACTTATGACGCAGCATGAGTTCTCTTGAAAGTGAACAGACAATTTGCAGTTTTGCATGGGAAGAGTTTCAATAATATGTTTGTATTTTAATTTTTAATATATAAATTGAGGACTAATAACTCTGATTTCTGCCTTCTGACTTCTAGTTTTGCCTAAGTTTGAAGTTACTGTAAAAAGCCCAAATAAAGTAAGTGTTGAAGAAGAGGAACTGATAATTGAGGTTTGCGGAAAGTGAGTGGTTTCTTTTTATTTCCTGCATTAAAAAAGCAACGTGCTCTTCCATTCACACTTTCATTTAATTGTTAATTGTATTATTTAACTCTTGGGGTCAATTTCTTACTTTAACCCCCCATCCTAATATATTAGTTGCTTAACTCAACCCTGGGCTGTAGATCAGTTGCTTGTACCTTTTTCACAGATACACTTACGGACAGCCTGTACCTGGTAAATCACGGGTGAAAGTGTGCCGTAATAATTCGCCCTACACAAATCCAGTGTGTTTAGAGGAAACCATTGAGGTATGTGAGTTGAAACGCAGTACATTATCTTTAATACATTTATCTAATTAAACCACTCTTCTGTTAATAGTTATATTTGTGTTCATTCATTATAATTAGATAAAAAAGACAGGCTGTGCCATCCATACCTTAGATCCATCACTCCTTTTTAACGTCACACTAAAGCAAGTGATGCAGAATTCTCTTCATGTTGAGGCAATGGTTACAGAAGAAGGAACAGGTGAGCTCTTCAATTTGGTCAGATCTCTGTTACCTACATTTCTTGTATTTCTCATTTTCTCATTTCTTCAATTTACTTTTATTTGAATAAATATTTATGTATGTGTTTTGACTATTTACAGAGATCACCATGACAAAATCTGAATCTGTATCTCTCACTTATAAAATCGATGAAGTCACATTTACTGACCTGCCCAAAACATATGAACATGGATCAGTTATTGAAGGAAAAGTAAGTCTAAAATCCATTTGTCTCAGTTTAACACCAGTGATATGTTTTATTGATATAGTAATTTATTCCTTCAAAATCTTATTTTCAACAGATAAAACTCTCAAATGTCAAAGGTGCACCAATTCAAAACAAAAAGGTCTATCTTATGGAGGGTAACATACGGTCCCCAAAACTGCTCCTAAATCTCACTACAGACAGCGATGGACTGGCCAACTTCTCTCTTAATACATCCAGTCATTCTAAAAGTGATATTGATCTAATAGTAAGATATTTTGTGTTCACTTCGTTTTCTTTTGTAATGCCTAAAGAGTTTAGTTACATGAGTTATTTCAGATTTTTTGTAATCTAGGCAAGTGTCCATCAAGAGATCTTTGATTACGACCTCGATAACGAGCCTCACATCGCTTTCGATAAAAAAACAGTCAAGCTCTTCCCACCTGCCTCTTCATACACCCCATCACAAAGTGAACTGATTATAGAGAATACTGAACAACCATTAAAGTGTGACTCTGAGTTTACTGTCACCATCAAGTATTATTTTGTTGGAGAGACAATTAAAAACTTCAAAACTGACATCGTCTATATGGTGAGAACATGTGCAGTATGTACATTATCACAGAGATGGTTTTGTTTAACAGTATTATTTGGCTGCACTAGTCAGTTTGTTATCAGAGTGTCATCTTTCTGTTTCAGGTCTTGTCCAGAGGAGTGATTGTTCATCATGGATATGAGAAGGTTGAAGTGAAGATTTCTGATGGAGCAAGGGGCTCAATATCGTTCAAACTGTCTATTAGTCTAGATCTGGCTCCTGTAGTGCAGATTCTGGCGTACTGTGTTTTTCTCCCCAGTGAAATTGTTGTGGCTAGTAGCAAAGATTTCAACATTGAAAAGTGTTTCAAAAACAAGGTGTGCATTGTAGCTTTAGAAATGAGCCTCTTTAAACTGTATTACTGACTCATTTCTAAAATAAATCCTATTCCCTGTATGTCACAGGTATCTCTGCAGTTTTCTCCTGCTAAAGCAGTTCCCGGTGAGAGAAACACTCTCCAGCTCTCAGCTCAGCCTGGTTCACTGTGTGGCCTCAGGGCTGTAGATAAGAGCGTCCTGATCCTGAAGTCAGGAGAACGTCTGGATGCTGACAAGGTCTATGCTTTAAGATTCAGTGTTGATTAAATGTGTCTCTTCATAGTGGGAATCTACAGTGGGAATCAAATGATAACAGACTTTACTTATTGCTGCTATGATCCATCAGCTGACATTTTGATCTCAGGAAATTTAGCATTAATCTTCATTCTTTCTCACCAAAATGGATATAAATTTTCTTTGGAAATGCATGTATTATTTAGAAATCATACTGATAGTGTGTGAACATGGTCCCATCACAGATCTTCAGCCTGCTGCCAGTGCAATCGTGGTCAAATTACCCTGAGACTGTTGAAGATGACGCGTGTCTGTATACGTGTTTTTGGATAAACCAAATCCAAAGATTCACTTATGAATCCTTAAAGGTAACAGTTGGATTATATGTGTGGCAGTGCAGTAGATAATGATTGGGAGAGTATATACTGCACATGTGTAAGTAAATGCATAAAAAGCCTTCATGATTATACTGACATTTAAAAGTAATTTGTATTTTCATGACTTTTATTCTGGTTCATCATTGCCATTTGGCAGAAAGTGGGATTGAAGATGGCAACAAATTTGTTTGTGGAAGTCCCTGAGTGTGAGCTGGGTAGGTACATGTACTGTTATTACAGTCCAAGCTGTAATGTTTTAATATGTTGGTGCTTATGAAATATATTTAAAGCTGCCGTCGGCAACCTTTCTTTTGATCAAATTCAGTGAAATTGACACTATAATCTGACAGAACAACATAAATAAGGTGGTTTTAGAAAAAACCCTGAGCTTCTAACTCCACCTGGAGCGTGTTATTTGTTTTGCAAAAATATGTTGTATGGTGTTAATATTGGTAAGATAAACTCATCTATAAAACTATATAACTTTTGTAAGATACAATTAACACATTAAAACTAAATAATCTGAAACGTTTAATATAATGTGAAAATATGTGTGTTCAAATAATGATCTACCTTACATTTTCTATTTACTTATGACTGGATATAGAATAGATCATTTTGACGTACTCTTAACATACATATCACTTAAAACTACAAAATATCACTTGTTTTCCAGTTTTGTACAGTGTAGGGACCTCACACACATTTTAGAGAAGAGTATCTATTTGAACATCACTTAAAGCTGCAAAATATCACCTTTTTTTTCCCCAGTGTGTTATGACTCAGTATCAGAGGATGTAACTCATTCTTCAACAGTGACGATTCGAACTGTCTTTCCAGAAACTTGGATCTGGGAACTTGCTGAAGTGGGGTATTTAAAGCATAATCAGAACATTTAACATCATATTTATCTTATTACTTATATTTAATACATCATCTCCTCCCCTCTCGCCCACAGGACAGAAAATACCTTGCTTGCTTTGCAGATTCTTAATCCAGTTTTTTCATCATCTGTGTGCTGAATGTTGTCATTTATTACAGGAAAAATGGCTGAGTCAGAATCAAATATGCCTATTGTTGTAATTCCTCCACAGGGACTCTGGATCAGCTCAGGTTCCTGTCACGGTTCCTGACACCATCACCTCTTGGGAGACGGAGGCCTTCTGCCTGTCCTCTGAAGGTCTGGGTCTGGCTCCTCCTGCTCAGCTGACAGTTTTCCAGCCCTTCTTCCTAGAGCTCTCTCTGCCTTACTCCATCATCCGCGGAGAGATCTTTGAGCTGAAGGCCACTGTCTTCAACTTTCTGTCCAAGTGCATCATGGTGAGATTTCAAACGCACTCTAATAAAATCATATCAAATATGCCACTAATCATGTGTGTTTGATTGACAGGTTAAAGTGACTCCAGCTCCTTCCTCAGACTACACTCTCAAAGCCTCCTCTGATGATCAGTATTCATCCTGTCTATGTGCTAATGGAAGAAAAACCTTTAAATGGATCCTCACTCCCTCTGTTCTTGGTGAGTTTTCCAGTCTGAATCAGTAGCCGCCTTTTCATTACAGATTTGCACAAAAATTTTGCAATGTTATTTAACCCTCTGGGCTTCTTCGTAAATGGGTTACACGTTGCTTCCTCCCAGTCAAAAACGGACGAAGCCTTAAAATTTTACTTTTTTTCCCCTAGGAAAACCAATCTAATATATTTTTGTTCCATAATATTTTTTGATTATTATTTAGAATTTTAAGTTTTTTATGTTACTTTGCATTAATTATAATTTTTTTAAGAGCTATTTTTTCCAATAGAATTAATATATATATATAAAAAAATGATTTTTTTTTTTTTTTTTTTTTCAATAAATGCAACATTTCACATTAAAATAGAGTGCAGGCCTTTAAAATCCATTTTTTGAAGTGAGAAAAGCGCCATCCAGTGGTGTTAAAAAAAGAAAAACGTGTGCAATGTCGTGTAACCGCCCATAGGCTACACTGTAGCTCCCTATATAAATAGATAGAGGCTTTTTGATTCCCATTAGGAAAGAAATAAATCAAATAACTAAGCAACCACTAAATGGAACAACACAAAATAGATATCATTCTAAAGCTTAGAATCCCAGCTTTTTAATGCATTTAATCACTTTGATCAACTCCTAAAGAATGCTGAGTAATCCCTCTAAAACAGAGTGTACCACACGCAGGCGCCACCTGACTGCAGAAAAATAATCTTCATATTTTTCAAAAATATTAACGTTACCTTGATCAATTTAAAATAGGTGTCATTTGAAAGCTTTGAGTCTAAAATTTACAATGTAACCAATTTGAAGAACTCCTTAGTAGTGCTGAGTTATTTGCTGATAAAGAGAAATATTTTTTTTCAGAATTTATAAAATACTTTTTTGTACTACATAGGCCTACTGCAATATGTCAAATGCATCATACAGCTCAGATAGTCCTGTGTCATATGTGATTTGAAAGGTCTCAATGAGTAGAATACAACAAGCATAATTGTTTCAGGCTTTTTACTAAACTTGAGCGAGGTTTTGTAAAAGAAGCGTCTCAAGAGACCCATGTGTAAACCATATATATAGATGCTGAATTTTAGACACATTTCCGCTCGTAACATGAAACATGCTCCGATTGTGGAAAATGAAACCTCATTATTTACAGCTGATGCTTACAATTAAAATGAGTCCAAACTCAACATAATCCATCACTCAGAACTAAAGATATTCCTCATGAAATTCTAACACACAAAAAAAATCCAAAGACGCACGTAGCCTAGCAAGGTAGCTTAGACTTGGCCTTTTTACTCGTATCTTCATAAAACATACATTGATTATGAAAAATCGCACATCGTTATTTACAGCAGGAGCTCACGATTAAAAAGAGACCAAACTCAATATATTTCATCAATCAAATCTAAAGATATTCCTTATGGCGTTCTAAGACAAAAAAATACCTCAGATGCACCTAGCCAAGATATACTGATGAAGCACTCTTGTTTTTGGTTTTCGCTTATAACTTCATAAAGCATGCACAGATTGTAGAAAATTGCACATCATTATTTTCAGCAGACTCTCGTGATTAAAACGAGCCCAAATATAGCATAATCCATCTCTCGGATCTAAAGATATTCCTTATGGAGTTGTAACACGAACCCCCACAGAGTATTGTATGTAGATGGAGCACTTATGTCGCGTTTTAACTAATAACTCAATGAAGCATGCATAAATTGTGGAAAATGACACATCATTATTTTCAGTAGATTGTTATGATTAAAAAGAGCCCAAACTCACCATAATCCATCACTCAGATCTAAAGATATTCCTCATGGACTTCTAACACATGAATTTTCACCTAGGCGCACCAATGAAGCAGTAGCAGTGATGCTATGTTGTTTTGATGTGACATTTCAGATCATAACTCAATGAAACATGCATGGATTGTAAAAAATCGAAAATCTTTATTGACGGCAGATTCTCATGATTACAAAAAGCCCAAACACAACATAATCCATTTCATTGATCATGAGATATTCCTCACGAAGTGATATATACTTGGCTAAAAAACAAGTCTCTCATCTTTCCAGGTTGCAATGTGTTATATATATATTCCCGTAACCGTCCGTGATCGTTTTCAAACGTGGAATAACAGAAAATATATATCATCTTAAACCTTAGAATCTCATCTTTTTAAGCATCTAACCACTTCGATCAACTCTGAACGAGTGCTGACTAGTCGCTCTAAACCGGAGTGTACCGCCCGCGGGCGCCACCTAGCTTCAAAAATATTGCCTGGATTAACACAAAATTTATGTCATTTGAAAGCTTAGAGTCTGAACTTTACAGTGAATGTAGCCACTTTGAAAAAATCCTAAGTATTGCTGAGTTATTTGCTGAGAAATAGAATTTCTTTTTTTCATGATCTAATAAAATAATGTACTGCAATGTGTCAAAAACATCATACAGCTCATGAAACATTCACAGATCATAGAAAATGGCACTTCATTTTTTACATTATATTATTACAATTAAAATGAGGCCAAAAATGTTTTATTTGCACTCTTGATGTTCTAGAGTGTCACCCCTTCATTGCTGTGCACTTTTTTTCTGCACAGTGGCTGATTTGTAGTTTGTACTGTTGGGAACTTTTTCCTTCTTCAAAGAAGAGACCAGGAGACGCTGGGATCGCGTTCAAACAGAAGTTATTCTTTATTGAGAACTTCGCTGTACGTGGCTGCAGTTCTTCCAACAGTCTAAAGTACATTGGCTTTACATGGTGTCTTATAGACATTTTAGGAGGAGGGACATTTGAAAGTGAAGACAAATTAAAACAAAGCATGCAACAGGTTTAGGTAACACCCTAGACTGAGGGTCTGGCCAATCCTAATTCAATAAGCATAACAGTCTATTGCATTGCTAATCCAATCAGCCTAACGATTCAATGTCTGGAGCTGGGACTTTGGCTCCAAGAGCCATTTGGGCTCCGAAAGCCATTTGCAGAACAAAAGATGAGATTCTCAGTGAATCATTCGTGTGCTAATCCCTTCAGTCTGAGTGAAACTGGGACTCCAAGAGCCATTAAAGACAATAAGGAGAAAACAGGAATTTCAACTTTGCTGAGAAGAATCATTATTTTAACCTTAACCCTCTGGGGTCTGTGGTGTTTTCTGGCCCTGGAGGTGTTCTGACATGCTCTGACATTTGTGCTTATTTCTGTTACTTGTAACATTTTCATGGCTAAAGTCTAATTACACTGTATTCAGCACAAACTCTGCTACAATTATATATTAGCAGCATGTGTGTAAAAGTTTGTAGTTTTGAGATAATGACATTTATGCGTGGTTTGTGAAAATACAAAAAAAAAATCACGTAGCCTAGAATATTTGCTCCAAAAGAATGTGAAAATCACCCTGACTGCTCATTCAGATAAGACAATATATTGATTTAAAAATTGTAAGACGTGTTTTGTGTGAAAAAGCTTTATGCGGGAGGCGTGATCACCTCATTACTATGTATGTTTTCGCACCTTAGAAAGACAAAGACACTCCCTAATGGCCCTATTAGGAGCTTATCAGGGCCCATCATTCTGAGCAACCTTGCACAAAGAATGAGGAGATTTAAAAAAGAATGGCTGTTTGATTGTTTGGATTTATTTACGACACCACATAATCCAAAGATACACAACAAATGACAAAAAAGCACATATTTGAAAAAATTACCCAAAGACAGAGACCTTTGTGCCATTCCTAAAAACATTGTACATACCTTTCATTTCCAAGGTGTTTGATTTTTACTTTACCATGTTCATATACAGAGACTCATGTGAATGTTGGCGTCAGCAGGACTCAGTGGCATCTGGTCACTGAAAAAAAAAAAAAAAGTGTAAACTTTTTAAAATTCACAGAATACACACACACACACACACACACACACAAATGTTTCCAACAATATATAATATAATGAACACCAGGTTTGTTGTGCCTTGTAGGCATAAGCTACGTGCAGTGCTGCATAAAATAATAATAGCAATAACCTATAGCAGCCTATAAATCTTCCAAAAGATTTCAGTAACAACTACGCTAGAGAAAAATATATTGATTATCATATGTTACTTCAAATGTTTCCATTCGTAATCGTTATGATGATATGAAATGAGATAATAGTAAAAACAGCCTAATGTTTGGTGCGTTTTGCTTTTCAAACGCGATCGCGCTCCAAAATATGAAACATTCAAACTCACAGCACGCTCCAAAATATGAAACATTCAAACGCACCGCGCGCTCCAAAATATGATACATTCAAACTCACAGCACGCTCCAAAATATGAAACATTCAAACGCACCGCGCGCTCCAAAATATGAAACATTCAAACGCACCGCGCGCTCCAAAATATGATACATTCAAACTCACAGCACGCTCCAAAATATGAAACATTCAAACGCACCGTGCGCTCCAAAATATGATACATTCAAACTCACAGCGCGCTCCAAAATATGATACATTCAAACTCACAGCGCGCTCCAAAATATGAAACATTATGGTTACCATATTATACATATCTACGTTTGAGCAGATATCCACAAACACAGTAACAGTAAACACGGGTCTAAATATTCACCATATATCTAGCAACAGTTCAACTGCAATGTGAAGTTTATGCAACAATAACATAAACTAATAAGTAAGAATTTCTTACCTTATATCTTGTCTTCAAATCACCTTCTTCTTCTTCTGAGGTAAATCCAATGTTAGCTCACTGCGTGTCTTCCAAACTTGACGAAAAGCAGAGACTTATGAAGTGTGGTGTTTTGTTTTTTGAGGTAATGAGCGCGTTCGCATTCCATGTGGAGATTTGCATGTGAATCTCTTTTGCGCGCGTGGGCGTGGTCGAATTAAAAATAATTAGCAAGCATTTGAGAAACTGGACATCTTGTTGGTTTTATACAAATTACTTAAACAGAGAATATTTGTTTGAATCCGATCATTTAAAAGTACACACTTAAATGTTTATGAAGATATATGGCTCATAAATGTGTGACAAGTATTCGCTGAGTTTTGGTTCAGTTCACCGCGACGGAGAGGCAGAACGCACACCCTGTTTATTTTCTTTATTTTACAAAAGCACAATGTTTTGATTTGATTGCAAGTGGACACATACAAAAGTAGAAATATCACAGATTGTTTTTTCATATTTCTTTTTTCTGTATGATCATAAATGACGGCGTATTTTAAGTTTATGTTGCTGCTATGTGAAAAAAATCCAGCAAAACGCGCTGGCGCGTTTGTCGACCCCAGAGGGTTAAAAGCTAAATACAACATTCTTTACCGTGATCTTTTGTATGGAAGCATATTTGAAATAGATTCTTAAAATTTGTTATTCTTCAGTACCACCAAAAGTTTCTCTGAGTTTTCAGATTTTTTCGGATTTTCCATTCATTTCCTATGGTCGGTCATTTTTGACCGGGAGGAAGCTAAGTGTGACTTTTTTTTTACGACCCTTTAACATATCCGAATCAAGTCCATGATTTTTTTGTGTGTTCAGATAGCTAATACAGCTAAGTCACCAAGTGTCATCCCATTCCGATGAAGCAAAAAAAATAAAAAATCGAAACGTACAAGTTTTCTGTCATTTTTGACCGAAGAAGCCCAGAGGGTTAAATGTTGATAAAAAACTATTGCAAAATGATGGCTTTTCCGTTAACCGATGTTATGCGACTAAAACATTATGTTTCCCTCTAACGTCATTCCCTCTAACGTCATTCCAAAAATCATGGCAACGGATGTTGGTAGTTTTACATATATCGCAGCCACCGCACTAGCCATTGTTTTCAATCGAAGGAGACGTAGACGTGTTATCCAAGCATTATTGGCAAGGGAAGATGTTAACGTAAATGTTAAACATGCAATTTAACCGTGTTTCCATTACCCTTCAAATTGCACGAATTGAAAATGTAAATTGAAAATACACCCATTGGAAAGACGTCAATTTCGCAAAAACTTCATGCTCGCATGAGGTGGTTTTTCAGGCTGTTCGAAAAAGGAATATTTTGCTAAATATTTCGCTCCTTAAACTATAAGGGGCTTTCCTTGCCATTAATGCTTGGATAACACGCCTACGTCTCCTTCAATTAAAAATAATGGCTAGTGCAGTGGCTGCGATATACGTAAACCTACCAACTTTTGGCTTCTCGCAAGATGAAAAAATTATGTTTTAGTCGCATAACATCGGTTAATGTGAACAGCATCAATTTCACAAAAGTGTTTTATCGACATTTAGAAAATACCGCAAAAGTTTTGCACAAATTATAATGGAAACGTGGCTACAGAGGAACTGTGAATGATCGTGTGAAGAATAAGTTCAGGTCACCTGTAAATGTGAAAAATCTGTTTCCATTGTAGTTTGCGAAATATTCCTTTTTCGAATTGCCTGAAAAACCACCTCATGCGTGCATAAAAATGTTTTTTTCGAAATGGACGTGTTTACGAAGGGGGAACTTAATTTGTCATTTTTAGTTTGCTCAATTTGAAGGGTAATGGAAACGCGTCTGTTTCTCAGTTGTATATTCACGTATGTCTTGTGTTGTAGGAGTCTTGAATATTACAGTCAGTGCAGAGGCAGAGGCGTCCCAGACTGTGTGTGACAATGAGATTGTGAGCGTCCCGGAGAGAGGACGCATTGACACGGTCACACGAAGTCTGCTCGTACAGGTCAGCACACGTCATCATTTACTCATGATCTTAATGCTGCTTGTGTATGATGTGTTGATGTGATTGATTTCTGCTGCAGGCGGAAGGAACTGAAAAGACAGAGACTCGCAGCTGGTTACTGTGTCCAAAGGGTTAGTCTGCAGATATTTCAGATGTTTTGGTGTACAAGCGCTGATAATGCTGCAACCCTCTTTGTCTTCTAAACACAAACTCCAACTTCATGAAAATAAGTACACATTGCATCGAGGACATTTTGAGGACACAACAAATTTGAGGACCAATAGAGGGAGCTAAAATATGCTCATATGTATCAGACATTTGTCAATTGAGAAAGTTTAAATTTGCCTTACATGACAACTGTAGTTTAGTTGTTCAGCTGTGCCAAATTTGGAAATTGTGGCCATTTTCTCCCCTTTTCTAAAGTGCTTGAATCACAATAATTCCTGTTTGTGATTATATTATTATTATTGGGACTTCACAGGTGGTATTAAAATTAGGGCTGTCAAACGATTAATCGCGATTAATCGCATCCAAAATAAAAGTTTGTGTTTACATAATATATGTGTGTGTATGGAGTATAATTATTTTCTATATATAAATACACACACATGCATATATATTTAAGAAAAATGTGTTATTTATATATAATATAAATATATATACACAGTATATACATACAAATAATTCTTAAATATATACATGCATGTGTGTGTATTTATATATAGAAAATAATTATACACCGTACACACACATATGTTATGTAAAGACAAACTTTTATTTTGGATGCGATTAATCGCGATTAATCATTTGACAGCCCTAATTAAAATGTTTATAGCGTTACTCTGCTGATCACTGATGTGTTTCTGTCTGTCTGGTTCATAGGTGACAGTCTCTCAGAGGAAGTGGCTCTGACTCTTCCTAAAGATGTGATAGAGGGATCAGCCAGATACTCTGTTTCAGTCATTGGTAACATTTACAAACATGAGCAGAAATGAGGAGATTGGCTTTAGACTTAAAATAAAATGTAGTGAGTGTCATTTGTGTATGGTTTACAGGCGACATATTGGGTCGTGCACTGAGGAACCTTCATGGATTATTACGGATGCCGTACGGCTGTGGAGAGCAAAACATGGCTCTTCTTTCTCCCAATATTTACATTCTGGAGTATCTGGAGAACACGGAGCAGCTCACCTCGGCCATCCGAGAGAGAGCCACAGGCTTCCTGCAGAGCGGTGAGAGACAAAATCATGTCAAGAAAATACTGAGATGGTTTGATACCAAATTATACATTATTCAACACTCAAACAAACTGTTGAAGTGTTAACCATTATCACACTAAACAGGATACCAGAGACAAATGAACTACAAGCATTTGGATGGATCATACAGCACATTTGGTGATGGTAAAGGGAATACATGGTAAATATATTTTCACTATTACTTTTGTTTAACCTTTAATCAGTGTTAAAAAAGGACAACACTTAAGGTGTTACTTAAAAACACTTAAAAATGCTCTCTGTTGCAGTGACATACGTGTGTGTTTGTGTGCGTGTGTGTGTGTATGAGATAGAAAGTTCGTTCTACTTTTTATTTATGCTCTAGGACCAGACCTTGTTTTATTTGTAAAAATTTTCAGATTTATAATGGATTTACTTTAATTTTTTTGACAAACAAAATTAAAAAAAGTCATTTTCAATGAATGATTTCATTTTTTACCCCAAACACCTTAAATGGTAAAAAAAATGTTACACACCTTTAGAACAACCAAATCAAGCCCAGTTTTTTTGTGCATGTTTAGATAGATTATTTAGGAAAAGTCACAGAGTTTCATGCCCCTGCGATGAAGGTAACACTTTTAAAAAATGAAGGAAAAGTCCATTGGGGTCATTTTGACCCCAAACAGTGATTAAAGGTTAACAGAAATAATATCAAGGTAATCTACAATAATAAACACAATTTACACATTTAAAAAATTGTCTTAGTTCAAATGACTTGTTTTGAGGTTTATGATGGATGGAATTCATTGAAACACCTGATGACATTTTTTTAATTATATCTTCCACACCATCAGGTTGACTGCCTTTGTGCTGAGGTCCTTTGGCAAAGCACAGAAATACATATTTATTGATCCAAAAATTATTCAGAGAGCAAAGAATTGGTTAATAAGCAGACGGGATTCAGACGGCTGTTTTATCCAACAGGGAACACTGTTCAACAACAGAATGAAGGTCTGTCATCTTCTCTCTATCTCTCTATCTATTGTCTTTATTCAGACTTTCTCAAGCCAACATCACAGTTTGTCTAGATGAACTTTCCTTCAGTGGTTTGAGTGTGTTGATTTATTTATCCTTTATTTCTAATAAATTCTAGGGTGGGGTGAATGATGATGTGACCATGACTGCCTACATTACTGCATCATTGCTTGAACTGGAAACTCCAGTCACAGTAAGTTCATCTGTAGGAAACATGGTACACTGTTAAAAGTGATCAGTTGACTTAAAGGAGCAGTTCAGTTTAAAATGAAAATTTCCCCATGATTTACACACCCTCAAGGTATCCTAGGTGTATATGACTTTCTTCTTTCAGACGAATGCAATCTGAGTTATATTAATAAACACTCTGACGCTTCTGAGCTTTATATTGGCAGTTTGCCAGATTGCAACTACCAGTTTGAAGCTCATAAAAGTGCATCCATCCATCATAAACAAACTCCACACTGCTCTGGGGGGTTAATAAAGACCTTCTGTGGAGCACTTTTATGATGAATAGATGAGCTTCTTTGAACTTCAAACTGATGGATGCAATGATGCAATTCACTGCCATTATAAAGCTCAGAAGCGTCAGGGTGTTTACTAATATAACTACGATTGTATTCGTCATATACACCTAGGATAACTTGAGGGTGAGTAAATCATGGGGTCATTTTCATTTTAACTTTAACTTAAAAAAAATTTGGTGAAAACCCGTTGCCTCAAAATTAAGTAAGTATTAAACTTATGCTTAATCGAAAAAAAGAAGTAATGTGGAATTGTCAAGTTCACATAACTTAATTTTTTCAGTTAAGAATTGAGTTTATTTACTTAATAATTTTAAGGCAACGGGTTTGCTAAAAAAATTTAAGTGAACTGAACACCTTTTACAGTGTAAACTTCATCTGTAGGAAACATGGTAAAAACTCATAGAAAAATTACACTCACAGCGTCTATTCCTCTGTGTTTTTTTGTCACAGGATCCTGTCGTCAGTAAAGGTTTGTCATGCTTGAGGTCCGTCATTGAGAATATCAAAAACACTTACACCACTGCCCTGCTCGCCTACACTTTCAGTCTGGCTAGAGACACGGACACTCGACAGCAGCTTTTCAAGAAACTGGAAGATGTTGCTATTTCAGATGGTAAGAGGTTTGTTTCTGATGACTTTCTGTTGTCTTTTATGACCGTACTATTGTTTTTAGTAACACTGTAGAAAACTGTTCCATCATTAATGAGTAACTACGCAGGAACAAATGAGTTACACACTATTAACATTCTTGTAACTGCATTCTAGTCATTACTAGTGTGTTCTCATGATCTTCAGTTTAGAATACTGATCCAAATTATTAGTAGTTCCTTTAGAAGGATGTAGTAACACTTGAGTCATTACTAGTGGATTACCATTATCTTACATTATGCATTATGGATTATTAACATTAAAGGTGCTCTAAGCGATGCCACGCGTTTTTTTTTCAACATTTTTTGTCACGTACAGCCAGTGATGGGCAAGCTACTTGATATGTGTAGTGAGCTAAGCTACCAGCTACTCTACAATAAATTCAGCTTCACTACACAGAAGCTACCACCCATAAAAATGTAGCAAGCTAAATTACAAACTGTCAAAAGTAGCTTGATATGCTACATTAGTAGCTACTTTCAGTTAATCAAAATGCATGCCAAGTCAATGCAATTTTAGTGATCAACACAACTGTCAGTCAAATAAAGGCTAAAATATGATTCATTCATTGAACAATAGCCCAATACACACAAAAATAAATACAAATCAGAGCACATTTTTAGCTCTAGTTACGCAAGAATGCCTTTTGAAATTGTAAATAAAATAAAGTAAGAAAAAATTATAGCAATAATAATAATAATAATAATAATTCGTTACATTTATATAGCGCTTTTTCTGAGACCTCAAAGCGCTTTACATAGAAAGGGGGAATCTCCTCAAACACCACCAATGTGCAGCATCCACTTGGATGATGCGACGGCAGCCATATTGCGCCAGAACGCCCACCACACACCAGCTTACTGGTGGAGAGGAGACAGTGATGAAGCCTATCAGTATATGGGGATGATTAGGAGGCCATGATGGATGGGGCCAAGGGGCAAATTTGGCCGGGAAGTCGGGGTTACACCCCTACTCTTTTTCAAAGGACATCCTGGGATTTTTAATGACCACAGAGAGTCAGGACCTCGGTTTAACGTCTCATCCGAAGGACGGTGCTCTTTGACAGTATAGTGTCCCCGTCACTACACTGGGGCATTAGGACCCACACAGACCACAGGGTGAGCGCCCCCTACTGGCCTCACTAACACCTCTTCCAGCAGCAACCTGGTTTTCTCAGGAGGTCTCCCATCCAGGTACTAACCAGGCTCAGCCCTGCTTAGCTTCAGTGGGCAACCAGTCTTGGGCTACAGGGTGATATGGCAGCTGGCTGTAAGCAATGAGCCTGAATAGGACAAAAAGATGAGTTTAGTTTACAAATTAACATATTTTCCTAAGAACTGTTATTTAACTGTTGTTTATACTAACAATAGCCCAATAGCTAGAACTAAAAATATATTTTGTCTTGCATAGGCTAACAGTGGACCTAGCTTGTTATTGTCCAGCTGTTTGGACTTCATCAATTATTCCATTCTCCCACCTCTTTCCTACTTAATTCGTTTCGTTAGCTGATTTAAGCTTGATTTCAGGGGTTCTAGATCAGGATGCTCTCTGCACACGAAAGTTCTCTTGCTCACTTTCCCTCTCTGCCGTGCGCGCGCGCTACGCGGTTTGAGCACAGTCTCTGTCTCGCATGCGTGCTCGCTCTAGATTCCAGGAGATTTTAACTAATTTGCGGCATAACTAGTCGATCACGAGTGGCTCAACAGGTAGATCTATAGATAAACTCATCTTTCAGGCATTTGAACGACCGGGTTGACACTTCAGCGTGAGAAATCGGGGGTGTGGCGTGTGAGCGTGTGAAACCAATCAAATGCATGTCTCACGGCCAATGCGTGAGAGTTGGCAGCTCTGACTGTGTGTGTGTCGCTTACTGTCTATGGTGTGTTGTCATCGTAAACATTAGTCTGTAGGCCTACGCATGCGCTTGTACCCGGCGTGTTGTCGTCGACACAGAAACATCCTGTTTTCCTAAATTATGTGTTTGATGGCTGCAGGGAAACGCTGTTATGTGTGAAATGTCAGAAATGTCCAGGAGAAATTAGCTTTCGAGGACGCTACTGCGCTACTTGATCAATAAAAGAGCTTAGCTACTGAAAACTTACTTGGTTTTGTAAATAGCGACGTTATTGCCAAGCTACTGACAAATGTAGTTAAGCTAGTAGCCTACTGCCCATCACTGCGTACAGCAAACATCTCCTCACTATCCGCTGCCTGTCCACTGAACACACTGTAAATAAACGCTGTCTCTCTAGACACCACAGGCTCTACAAACGGCAACAAAAACAAACTGGGCTCACCCGCACCACGAAACACAACAAACAGTGTTCCAGCCAATAACCGACAAGAAGTATTTGAGGGTGGGGTTTGGGGTTTAGTGCGCGTACTAGGGCTGCAACAAATGATTATTTTGATAATCGATTAATCTAACGATTATTAGAACGATTAATCGACTAATCATCGATTATTTCGCCGACTAATCAGTAATCACGATTATTCAGCTTTTTCAATTAGTTAAAAACACTGAGTTATACATATTTTAACTAATATATAAAAAAGAAAATCACTTCAGCTTTTGAAATGGTTGTTTTAATGAACTTTGAGCCAACTAAACAGGGGTGTGTTTCCCGAAAGCATCGTTGGCCAACTATGGTCGCAAGTTCATCGCAATGTCCATTGAACTCTATTGGTAACGACGGAACTTGCGACCATAGTTGGCCAACGATGCTTTCGGGAAACGCACCCCTGGTCATTCTCTTTAAGTTTTCAGATTTCTGTCCAACTCAAATCTCACACAAATGCTCTCTAAGCATTGTTTAAATATTCTGTTATCTTTCAATAGAAAAAATAAACCAAAATTAATCAGCTGCATTACAGACAAACTTTATCTGCAAACAATTATTATAAGCATAACATTTAAAAAAAAAATGACATGACAATTGAGCTGACAGACATTCTCATTCACCTTTTAATTTACAGTATGAAAAAGTAACTGACATGATATTCTGCATAACATCTCCTTTTGTAAGTCTTCATGGATATGGAACAAAATACAAGTGATAAGACCGTAATACCTAATAGTGTTACAATAATAAAAACAGCCCTGACTCCTAAGCTCGATCAAGCTTTATTCTATGCAAAAATAAATCATCACATTACTGTAATTATATTATTATTGTTAATATTATTACTATTATTAGTTGTATTGCATTCTCTAATAAAGAGATTTACTGCTAGTTATTTTAGCTCCAGCTGGAAAACATTCACCTCTCACCGGCTCCTCTTGTTTCCTCTTTAAGTGCTTTGACATGCATGTTGTGCTCCCGTGAAAAGCAAGTTCCGCCTTGCATGTATTGCATACGACAGTATTCTTGGTTTGAAGTTTTGTGAAACTTTCAGACACCTTGCTAGTACGGATTCGTTTGCACTCCGTCATAATTCGCGCTGTTTTCTCTTCTACCGCAATAGCATTTGTAACGGCTGCATTACACTCTAGCGCTACAGCGCCGTAGCGGTCAAATCGCGATAGCCCTAGCGCGTACACATGAAGGGGATGTGGAGGAGAGAGAAGCATGAAGAGGGAAGTTTGAATTATGGCCGACACACGACCAAAACGACGACGTTCTGATGAACAAATTGCAAAGAAGAGGGACAAGGATAAGGAACGCGCGAAGTAGCCTACCGAATTTCAGAAAAACCTTCGAAAGGTGGCGAGAACTCCGCCGGCAGAAGGGCTTCCAATCCGACATTCAGTTGCTGTGTTTTTGCAGAACTGGTGGGTAAATCCATTTTTCTTTCTAAACTGATATTTCATGTTCGCCAAACCAACAGGATATAATTAGCTAGAACCAGGGGTTAAATTGGGATTTATTATGTGGGGGGGCTCTCCCTAGGGGGGTCCGGGGGTATGCCCCCCCTGAATTTTTTTTGAAAAATAAACTATTAAATGGCATTTTCTGGAGAGTTTTGTGCAAAGAAATGGAGAAATTGAGTCTTACATGATATGTGAAAAACTGCAAGGTTAAGAGCATATTTGCATTGTTGTAGTATCAACAGGTATTAGGACATTTAGCATTTACATTACTGTTAATCAGCAGTTGTGGAATGTAACGAAGTACAAATACTTCGTTTCTGTAGGCCTACTTTACTTAAAGGTATAGCTGAGGATCTTTCCGAATTTTAGATAAGTCCCGCCCTCTCCACTTTTTGAAAAGTTTGATTGATTCACCAGAATGATTGACAATTAGGAGGACCAATAGTATAGGGTATCCACCCGGAAGTAAAAAAAATCCTCCGCTATACCTTTAAGTAGAATCAATAGTGCATACTTTTGACTTTTACTTCGTTACATTTTGCAGCAATTATTATACTTTCTCATCTCTACAACGTTTCGGTACATTTTCTGATCAGTTTTCCCCTGCCAAAACAGGGATTGAAAAAAATGTCCTGTTTTCGGTGCTGATGCGGTGGTGACGCGTTCATGTAAGGGTGGCGCTGCCAATAAAGCACCTAAAAGCTGTCACATAGAACCGGCAAAAGTAATGATTATGAATATGTAAAATATAGCAAGGAGACATTTTAATTGTTTATTAATAAACAAGTGTTTTCTGTGTCAGTGCCCTGCATAGATGAAGTTGACGATGCTATCCTCGCAATCTTCGCAGTGAACTGCCAGAGAGAAATGCACATTTCATACGGATTACACAAGCAGCGGTATGTTTTCTTTCGTTTTGTATTGTTCTGTTTAAAAGAAGACCTTCCAAGCTTTCTATAGATATATTTATCAGGTCTGTCAGGCAAGTAGGCTCCCTTATACGCTTCGGTTCATTTATGAGACGAGAGTCCAGTTCACTCGCCGGCGCGTCCGTGTCGTGATTATCTATTGTCTATATACTATATTTACTTGATTAAACATTGATTAAAATTAAGATACAATTAATACAAAACGAAATTCATTTTAAAGAAAGGCTTTGTGCTTTCTGTTTGAGGTCTCAGTGAAAGTTTTAAACAGTCTTTTAGTGCCGCTTTCAGAGCGGTCCCGTCGTAACATTGTTTTTTCCTCATAAATGCGAACATGAAAAATAAAATAAAATCAATATGTTATGTTCTGTGGAGAACCAACCCTTCATCCGGAGGGTAGTATTACTTTGGTTTGCAGTGTAATTCATAGAATTACAAAAAAATATTTTGCCACCTAAAAGTTAAAGATTTTTTGTGTCACGTCCACGGCATGTGTAGCCTATTTCCCTCATATTAAATATAAAACGCTTGATTACACATTGTATTACCTTGTTATGATAGTGACCCATACAATGTGCCAAACATTTTTTCCTTACCTTGTCATTCAAGGCCAGGGCACTTTTTGTACCACCAACGTTGTGCTGAACTTGACAAAACTGAACTGTTGCTGCAGCGGCGGCCAGCAGCTCGGGTTTTATTTTTTATTTTTCAAGGCAGTAGAAGGTTCTGGAACTTACGCGCTTCCACATCCCGCGCAACTACGGATCTCCCAGGAACATTCATTATTGCTGTACATTTATCCATGTCGGAGTTCTGAGTAGTAGCCTATCTGTAGATGCGCATGGCATGCGCGAGCGGTGCGCGATCATGGTCGACTGACAACGAGATTAAGCAGCTGAACAAGAGTACGGCCGTGTCCCGATTGTTCTCATCTCAGCTCCGCCGAGACAAAATAGACATGCCATTTCAAAATCTTTCATTTATAATCAGAAATATGTTTTCAAAAGCATCACTTTCATCAAATTTTATGTGATTGTGACATAATTTCCAGTAGGCAACTGACTGCAAACGAGCAGGCTTATGTGCCGGGGCTGAGCCCCGGAGAGCCCCGGCCCAATTTAACCACTGGCTAGAACTATGTAACTGCCGTTCGGTATTTATGGAAAGGAGTCGGACCACCGGAGGAAAATAGGGGAGGGTCATGTCTTTTTATTCTTTGTTGAGGGGAGGGTCATCCAACTTTTTTTAGTCTAGGGGAAGGGTCACCCAACTTTTATATTCATGAAAACAGCAACATTTCAAAGTGGCTTGTTTGCTGCATATCTTTTACATGTAGCTCCATGTTGCTCTCGCGGTATCAGCCCCCCATCTATATCAGATGGGTCTGACCCAACACAAATCCAGTTTGGCGCTGTTTGACAGTGCGCGCGCACTTCTGTACGCGCTCAGAAAAAGTGCATCATGTCAGAACAGAACGCCAATGAAATGTTTACCCGGCAAAGCTTTAAAGCACGAGCAAATAATGAACTTTTGTGATTGCGAATAAGTGCACAGTGTCCTGTGAGTGTAACTCTACCGCTGCATTAACATGTGTGATGTGAATGCACGTAGAGTTTTACAGTATTGGGACTGAAGCCTTGTTTATACTTTCGCCTGGCTCCGCAGCGCGAGTCTCCGCAGACTGCGCGCGCACCTCCGCAAACGGACGAGGCGTTTATACTTGACGCGCTCGCCGGTGTACTATTCTTTGAAACGATAGGGGGCGACTCAAGTAATTATCCTCTAAACCATCAGGAATCAGCGGTTAGAAGAAGAAGCTATACACACGTGACAATGTTTATTTTAGTACACCGCCACCAATACCACACTACAAAAAGAATAGTGTAAACCCCAGTAGGCTAAACCCTGAGATTATTACTAGTGACAATAAAACAAAATATATGGATATGAGAATGTGTATACATAAATAAATTAACAATCTCTTACTTTCTAATTTCACTAAACATTTAAGTTTCGTGAACATTTTTATTAAACATGGACCTTTATGTTCATTAAAAATACTTTTTATGCTATTGTATGCTCATTTTTTAAATGTAAGCAACTAATTTAGACGTGTAAACTGGGTGCCGGTGTGGTGAGAAATTCAAGCTCGGCCAGATTCGCCTCGAAATCGTTCATCTTCGGATGCGGCGCCGCGCGCGATGTTACAAAAAGTGCCGTGCACACCGCCAGGCGAAATTGGGTCTTGCGAACCCAACGCGCGAGACCGCCCACTCCGCAATGACGTCATTTTTGCCGCGCGCGCCTCGCGATCTTGCGGCTGCGTACAATAACGGTATAATTTTGGTCAGACAGTTATTTAAGAATAATGGACATCTTTTTAATTACTGTGAATTCCTTAACTATTATAAGATCCCTGTAGCGGCTAAAGAGTTTGCAGTGGTTTTTGATGCCATTCCTAGTGGCCTTATTCAACTTTTATCAGGCAATATATCTTCCGAAGCTATCCCCATATATACTACTAATCAGTTAAGTATTGATGGCGTGAAAATTATAGATAAAAAGTTTAACAACTTTTATATTAGAGAATTATGTAGGATTACGTTATTGCCTAAATGCAAACCTTTTTGGAACTCAATGTATAATCAGATTGATTGGAAAGAGGTCTGGAACTTACCCAGTAAATACTGTCTGACCAATAAAGTTAAAGAAATTACATATAAGATTATTCACTTGATTTATCCAGTGAGACAAGTAGTCTCAAGATTTTTTAGAGACATGGAAACTACATGCAACTTTTGTAATACAGAAGAAGAATCAATAAAACACTTATTCTTTGAATGTGTATTTACCCAACTGTTTTGGATTGATGTTGAATATCTGATATTTAAATTCACAAAATTAAAGATTCAACTATCTGGTAAAGATATATTTTTGTTATACAAACATAAGAGTGTGGAACAAAATTTTGTTGTTAACTTAATAATTATGTATGGAAAATACCATATACATAAGCAGAAATGGACAAATAATAAACCTAACATTATATTATTTAAAATTGAGCTTAAACATTATATTGAAGCCCTAAAAGATGTTAGAAATAAAAAAGCAAAACAGATGTATAAAATTTTTGAATCCTTTTCTTTGTAATTTTTTATTTTTTCCCCTGTTATTTTTTTATTTTATTTTAATTTTATTGTTTCTTTGATGCTATTATGAATGTAATAGATAATAATACATTGTGTTTCCTCTGTATATGTATGTTGTTATGCAATAAAAAAAAAAAAAATAAAAATAAAAAAAAATCTTGCGGCTGCGTCGAGTATAAACAAGGCTTGAGGCGCCAGAACTGCAGCTGATAGAATGTGCGCTGTTGCGCGATACTACCATATTTTAGTTTCCATCCTTATTTTGTTTCCACAATAATGTTAGTGAGTAAATCTACTGAAATTGCCACCATAACAGTGGAGTGTGATGTGTAAGATGTAGGGCTACCACATCTTTAAATTACTATTAGTAGCCTATTATTTAAGTTAACATAATAAAATACATAGACCTACACCAAAAAAATAGTTGAGGATAAATTCTCAGAAAATGCATTTAATACCAATATATTGAAACGTGCTGCTTGCTGTTCTTACTTCCTTAATAAAGGAGTCAAGACATTAGAAAAATTTCAGTCTACACATGAGTTTTATATTTAATATGAGGGAAATACACATTTGACATGACACAAAAAATCTTTAACTTTTAGGTGGCAAAATATTTTTTAGTAATTCTATGAATTACACTGCGCAAACCAAAAGATGTATACCCACCGGATGGTCGGCCTCCACAGAACATAAAATATTCGTTTTATTTTATTTTTCGTGTTCGCATTTATGTGAAAAAACAAACAAACAATGTTAAGGGCGTGACATGACTTCTCCAGTTCTCCATTACGGACATGACTGCTCTGAAAGCGACTTTAAAAAAAATCACACAGACCTCAAACAGAAAGCACAAAGCCTGTCTTTAAAGTGAATTTCGTTTTTTATTAATTGTATCTTAATTTTAATCAATGTTTCATCAACCAATTGCCTGGATTTAATAAATAGTAATAGTAAATATAGTAGAAAATAGATAATCATGACAAGCGATGCGCCGGCGAGTGAACTGGACTCTCGTCTCATAAATGAACCGAAACTCAGCGTAAGGTAGGCTACTTGCCTCACAGACCTGAGAAATATATAGAAAGCTTGAAATGTCTACTTTTAAACAGAACAATTCAAAACGAAAGAAAACAGACTGTTCTCTTATGTAATCCGTATGAAATGTGCATTTCTCTCTGGCGCGTTCTGCGAAGATCACGACGCATCGTCAACTTAATCTTTGCAGTCGACACAGAAGACACTTGTTTATTAATAAACAATTAAAATGTATCCTTGCTATATTTGACATATTCATTACTTTTGCTGGTTCTTTGTGACAGCTTTTAGATGCTTTATTGGCAGCGCCACCCACATGTTGAACGCGTCACACCGCATCAGCACCGAAAACATGATTTTTTTCAAAAATCGTGATACGAACCGAATTGTAGGTTTGGTCTATCGTTACAGCCCTAGTAAGATGAGAAAGCAAGAGTTTATGGTTGTAAAAAAACAAAACAATGGCTATCTGAACATCTTTGCCAAGTGCAAACCAGTACAGAAGTAGGCTAATCAATAAATTATCAGGGAGGGTCATGCCTTTTTTCACAATCATTTTGGAGGGTCATAGAAAAATGTATTGCTGGCGAAGGGAGGGTCATGTATTTTTTGACTACAGATCTCAAAACTCCTCCGGTGGCCCCTTAAATAAAAAACGAACAGTCCCTTATTGCTATTATTGCGTCCTTGTATGGGAGCTATAGTTATTAACCTCAGGTGGCGAAACGATTTTAAGATAATGTTTCTCTTTTTCTGCATTCTGTTCTGCAATATATAAAAGCATTTATCTAACTTGGTGACATTACACATTGAATGAAGTATCAGTAAAACTCAACTTTGTTAGTGACTACTTTGACTTTCCTTTATGCCGGGGAGGAGGAAGGACGAGATGGGATGAGGAGGAGGAGGGAGGGTCTAGCTAGCCTCCATTTTGTTTGACAACAATTCGAATGTCAACAAGAAGTTACGTCTCCCGACATCGCTTATAGCACCTTTAATTATGAACCTGTTTACAGTAGTTCCTTGTAGTCCTCTGTGAGTTATGAAAAAGTAGTAGTTACTGATTAGCAAATAGTGAACTACCACATTCAACTATTTCTTACTAATTTATTAATTAGAGTTTCTTGTTAGTTAAGTATAAGATAATGTATAATGCTGGTTGTTCTCTCAGAATAAACCCGACAGGATGATCAGGAGGGTCTTGCGTGAGCCAGAAGGGGTTTATTCTGAGATAACAAACGGCTGAATGTGCATTATGCTGCTTATTACACGACTACTTGCCACATAAGTAAATAATTAGACACGAAATATTGATCTAATTCAAAATATTTAACTAGCTCTTTAAACGCAAAGGTTTCGCGTTTAGAGCTGTTGCTAGCACGACAAGTTCAAATTAGACGGACATTTAAGAGATACGGTATACAGTCATACTACTTATTACACAGCATTTCACCACATAAATAATTATGGGGATAAGAGATTTTGATTTCATGAAACTGTTTTAAAATCGTACTTGTTTGTTGTCTAATAATCCAACAGTGTACAAAATTTTTTTCGCAAAATGGCAGCATCTGCGTTTGAATGAAACGAGAGGGTGAGTCCACGAGACTGGATGGCATAATTAAATAACCGTACACAAAATATTGATTCGACTGAGTTTTAATATTTTATTAGCTCACCAAAAGCAAAACTTCCATGAAGAAAGCCTGTTGAGCCTGTGTTTTCAGCGGTTGTTATCGAGCAATAACACACCACTGGATGTGCTATTGACCAATCAGAATCAAGTATTCCACAGATGTAATAATAGTAGTAAATAGAATGTTAATAGTGTGTTACTCATTTGTTTCTGTGTAGTTATTCATTAATGATGGAACAGTTTTCTAAAGTGTTACCTTTTTGTTTTAATCATGCTCCTTGAGTCAAGCGTGTGTCTTTTGTCCTTAAGGCTCTTCTCTCCACTGGTCTCAGTCTGGCTCTGTTGATGACTCTGATGCTCTGGCAGTGGAGATCAGCTCATATGTGCTGCTTGCTGTTCTCACTGCAGATTCAGTCACTACAGCTGATCTGGGCTATGCTAACAGGATTGTTAGCTGGCTTGTGAAGCAGCAGAATGCTTATGGAGGATTCTCCTCCACACAGGTTACTCAAACCTCTCCAATCAAACACATTATTGCTGGTGTGAATGAGTAAAAGAGGCATTACTGAACACATTTATTTCCCAGGACACAGTGGTGGCTCTTCAGGCTCTGTCTTTGTACGCCACCAAAGTGTTCAGCTCTGACGGCTCCAGCACAGTGACGGTACGGTCAGCAGGAGACACTCTCCACTTTAATATCAATCCGGACAACAAGTTACTGTACCAGGAGAAGCAGCTGCAGAAACTTATAGCCACATACAGCATTGAAGTGAAGGGCTCAGCCTGTGTGTCTGTGCAGGTTTGTAGTGCGTTCAGCTTCATTTACTCACACTCACTTTCTCTCTTGGCATTTTATGCCCAGACCAGCAACATAGTGTCGGCCAAGATCCGGGCCACATCTGGTACATTTGGATTCATCGCGTATCAGATGTGGGCCGGATCTGAGTTGACTTTATGTTGCTGTCAGGGTGGTTATTCTGCTGTAAGATGATTTATGAATGTGTTTTTCTTTGTGTTGACTCTCTCAGATGTCTCAGTTCTACAACATTCCCACTCCAACTGAGGCTAAAACATTGAGCATTGATGCTAAGATTGAGGGAGATTGCAAAACATTGGGACAAAATTTCATTTTGAACTTCACTGTCAAGTAAGAGAATTTGTATTTAAAGTCCCCCTGTAGTCAATAATTGTATCCCTTAAAACTCATCTTTAAATTCTTCATGCCTTAAAACGGCTTGAATGTAACTCTACACCTTTGCCTCATCGAGTATACGCGGTTCTATGAATATGCAAACGGGCCCCGCCTCCACTCACTCACAGTAGCTCATAGATCCACTCGTTGACGATCACACGTTGATCTGATTGGTTACAAGGTAGTTTGTGACGTCAGAAACACCAGCGATTTTAAACCGTGTTTTTGAGACTTTGAGTCTTTGGTTCACTGCAGTTTTAAGGAGAAAATATTCAGGTGTTGACTTATGAATTTTCACGTGGTTTGTCTTAAAGCATATTAAAAACACCATATACACATATTAACAACATTAAAAGCTTGATTTTCACCACAGGAGGACTTTAAGTCAAAAGACTAGAACATGATTATGACTTAAGATTAACTAACAAATAAATGTTTTCTGAATATTTTTAACATCTTAATAAACACAAAAGCAATATAAACTGAAACGGCGTATCTCAGTAGTTAAAACACTACACACTGACTTGAGATACAACATTTTTATTATTGACACATTATGAGTGATTTGAGTGATTAAAACTTTGCATGTGTCTTGGTAATTATACTGGCTTTTGTTCTCTCTTATTTGTACATTTATATGAGGCATTTAAGAATCTTTTCATTTGCTGTTTTCCAGATATGATGGTCTACAGGAAAGGACTAACATGGTCATTGTGGATATTAAACTCTTATCTGGATTCACAGCTGATACATCAATGGTGCGTTTGAGTGATTCATCACAAAATGTGTACAAATTTCTAGAGTTTCTCTTTTTAGAAATTAACCAGCACTTTTTCCCCACAGCTTAAAGATTTTTGGGGAATGTACAGAATGCCTGTGGAACGGGTCGATTCTAAAGATGATCGTGTCATTGTGTATTTGAAGGAGGTGAGAAAACAGCAACATTCATATGATTGTATGTCTTAGGTCTTTATGTCTTTAATGTCCATGACTGATGAGTTTGTTTCCTCCTGTAGATCACACAAAATATTCCAGTGAATTACCAGATACAAACGAAACAGGTTCTTCAAGTGAAGAATCTCAAGCCAGCTGTGATTAAAGTGTACGATTACTACCAAACAAGTAAGATTTAATATGCCAGTGTTGAATGCTTTGATCAAGTGATGCACATTGTTTATTCAGATTTAATCCATGTTTCCATTGTTGTACGAATGTGAACATCTTCCTTTTCCTTCAGGTGATCAGTCAGAGGCCGAGTACTTCCACTGTGGATGAAGCTGAAGAGCGTCACCTTATAGTTCAGCTTGGATAAAGATGTTGGAACTCTCTAATGTTTAATATTATAATGTTTATTCTTTATCCTGGACAAAATTATTTCCAATCCATCATTCCAAATTTGAACAAACCCCCAAATCCTAATCAGCTTTTGGCTACGTCTCTTGAGATCATGACTTATCAATTCACAATGCATATGATTAATAAAAGTGTTGAAAACAAGTTATGGTGAGCTGGTTGAACTGTTGAATGTGTAGTAGCTACATGCTATGGCAACATTTCAGAATCAGACGAGGTTATTACGATTATATCTTGTGATTTTTTTTTTTTTTTTTTTTTTTTTTTTTTTTTTTCATCTCATCTTGGCTCTGCTTTTTAAAAAATCTTGTTCTGAGACACTGTACACCCTTAAAAATAAAAGTGACAAAAAAAGCCGGTGTTTTCACAGTGAAAAGAACCTGAAAGGTTTCTTGAATAACCTTGTTTATGTGACATAAAAAGCCTTTTTTGGTACTGCAAGAACCCACCTCATAAGTTCTTAAAAGAGCCTATAACAGTTCTTCATGTCACTTTATAAGATTCTTTGTAGAACCATTCATGAAAATGTTCTTTATGACCCCGTTTTAAACAAACATACAAAGAGAATCCAGGAATAAGATTTAAGTGTTTATTGCTTTTATACATTGTGCCAGATAAAAGCATATGAATACATACAGTAGGCATTAAACAGGACATTTCATAAATCAAGCAAATTGCACAATTTTAAAAAGAGAAAACAGTAGAAACACTCACCAATAAACCAAAAAGCAGACTACAATAAACAGTCCACTCTGTAACGGTCATCAGCTGGAGTGCCCTCGAGAACCACCAGAGGGCACTCCATTTCAGATTGTCATTTTCCCTCACAACTACATTTCCCATACTCACTGCTCGGACTCATCTTCACTGATCACATTCACCTGTTTGTCATTACCTTGTTTAGCTCACCTCTTATAAGCCTGGTTTTCACATTCAATCACGGCGTAGTTTTGTATGTGTTGCACTGCATCTCTGAGCATTTCTTCGGTTCCCTGTATTTGGGTTTCTTGGACTCTCTGCCTGCCTCTGGATTACCCGTTTGCCTTGTCCCCTGCCTTGTGTGTTTGTTTGTTTGTTTGGACTGCCTACCTGGACTTGAACTTGTTGCCTGTTCATTTGTTTACGTGTATGGATTGTACCCTTCTGATTAAAGCTGCATTTGGATCTAAACTTTCTGGTCTCCGAGCAGTTTGTGACAGAAACCTACGCCAACACAGATCCAGCAGCCAAGTAAGACCCAGACCCATCGATGAATCCAGCAGCACAAATTTTCCGTCTCCGTCAAGGAGATCGACCCATCGAGAATTATGTAATGGACTTTTTGGAGCTTGCTCCTCTGACTTACATGGATGAGGTATGTCTAATGATATTTTTTTCGCAGAGGACTATCTGAGTCACTCAACTACCGTATGCCATTACATTACCCTAACGGGACTCTTGAACAGTATATTGACTTGGCCCTTTCCTTGAGCGGTTCGTCATTTACTGTGGGCCTTGCGGAGGAAGAACCCCGCAAACTCTAAGCCTGAGAATCTTCACGCCACCCATCAGGCCTATCACCGGATCGGTCTCTAGACGTTCTAGATTAATGTCCAGCGTGATGTACTCACCACTCATGTCAGCACGGAGGGCCAAGAAGATCGGCCGATAGGGGTCTTGTCCTGCCAAAACCACCATTCCAGAGTCTCTTTCCGTCGAGGTCTCTGCCGAGCCTGCGCTCCACGCCAGCCCTGCCAAGCCTGATCTTCACGCCGAGCCTGTTTATTAATTATTAATTATTAATTTATCGTTTTTATGAATCATTTATAATAATGTGTCTCTGGATATTGTATATACGTGAATGGATATCCCTTATTTTGCCAAATCTAAATCCTAATCTTTAAGTCCCCAAATCCCAAATCAAAAACCGTACATTTGTTGTTTCAAAAATAAAAAATATGTTTGTTTTAAGATGAGAAAATAAGCCAAGATACTTCTTTGCATAATCTCGTTCAAAAAACAAGTGAGATATTGTTTCAAGTTTAGAGTTACAGAATGTGAAGAAATGTCTTGAAATTAGTAAGAAAAGAGTTACAGTTATAGTAATTATGAAGAATTCTATAATCAAGTTATAAGCTTTTAGTTTGTTAAGATGGCAATTTATATCCATTGTATGTCCTCAAGCTGTAGAATATTTATTTTGTCCTCATTAATTGTCATTATTAATTGAACTGGATCAACCAACAACAACCACATTTTTGAAAAACAAACAAATATCAATAACAAATCACTTTAACCAAAGTCATTGAGAAGTCAGAAACTTCACTCATCCCATCACAGCCAAGTACGAGACATACTATTATTCCTAAAAACCAAAAGAACTCACAATAATATATCGGGAAGTCTACAATGTTACAAACAACAGGCAGAAAAACAAACATGGCAAATCTTCATCATGGTGTAGGATCTCAAGTAAATATATGTATTGTTTAATTGCTCATCTAAAAGATTTGACTTATTTTAATGCTAAAATATTTTCAGACACCATATTAGGAAGGGGTCGAGGGATTTGCAAATATAAACAAACATTTACTGTAACTCTCTCACAGTGGATTGTTGACCCTTGATTTCAGTATTGATTGGTTTCAGGACACAGGTCAGTTGCCTGTTTTTTTCTGTGTATAGTTTGTTCAGAAGATACACTATATTGCCAAAAGTTTTGGGACGTCTGCCTTTACATGCACATGAACTTTAATGATATCCCATTCTTAATCTGTAGGGTTTAATATGGAGTTGGCCCACCCTTTGCAGCTTCAACTCTTCTGGGAAGGCTTTCCACAAGGTTTAGGAGTGTGTTTATGGGAATTTTTGACCATTCTTCTAGAAGCGCATTTGTGAGGTCAGGCACTGATGTTGGACGAGAAGGCCTGGCTCGCAGTCTCCGCTCTATTTCATCCCAAATGTGTTCTATCGGGATGAGGTCAGGACTCTGTGCGGGCCAGTCATGTTCCTCCACACAAAGTTAGGAGCATGAAATTGTCCAAAATGCTTTGGGGTATGCTGAAGCATTAAGAGTTCCTTTCACTGGAACTAAGCAGCCAATCCCAACCCCTGAAAAACAACCCCGCACCATTATCCCCCCTCCACCAAACTTTACACTTGGCACAATGCATTTAGTTGAGTAGCGTTCTCCTGGCAACCGCCAAACCCAGACTAGTCCATCGGTTTGGCATCGGATAAATTACCTAAATTAATAAAATTTTTACAACAAAAATGAACCATCACTGAACTTACTTAAACTGGACTGTGATGCTATTTTCTGCTGTACAGCCAAAACAAACATTATTGTTTGCATTATTTATACTGCATTATTTTCCTGTTATCATTGTAAAGCTGCTTTGAAACAAACTGTATTGTAAAAAGCGCTATATAAATAAAGGTGACTTGACTTTTACTGCATGCCAGACTACTGTACTTTGTGTCGCAAATGTATTTTTAAGGCTTTAGTAGATCTAATTTAGCACATGTTTTTGAACTGCAGTGCCTTCATGGTTGAATCATTAATCAGATGATCAATACACATGTTTTGAAGGACCTCCTTTAGCATGAGAGTCCCTTTAAAAGAGACGGTCCAGTTCATCTCATGCCGTGGATGATCGCTCGTCATCATGGCTCTGAATATTGGCTGCTGTTGGAAAGGGCTCCTTCTGCTCTCTTTCCTCCTGATCTGTGTCAATGGACAAACATCAGGGCCGTAAGTTTTTAACAGTTTTTGCTAAGGTTAAAATTATTAGTATACCAGTAGTCATTGTGTAAGAAATGTCTTGATTTCTCCGGTATGTATTTAACTGGTCTGTGTTGCACAGTAGAGGTTTACTGTTTAACCTTTATGCCTTATTATTTATTTTACGACGTTGATTGCATTAAGGGACAAAAATGTCCACTCTAAACACTGCCATAAAACTATATATATATAGTTTATATCTTAGTGCTGAGTTCGATACTATAGATCACACAATACTCTTAGATCGACTACAAAATTATACTGGTGTTCAAGGACAAGCATTAAGCTGGTTCAGATCATACTTATCTGACCGCTACCATTTTGTCTATTTAAATGGAGAAAAATCGATCATAACTCCAGTAAACTATGGAGTGCCGCAGGGATCTGTGTTAGGCCCTCTGTTATTCTCAATATATATGCTGCCACTTGGAAATATTATAAGGAAACATGGAATTAGTTTCCATTGTTATGCTGATGACACTCAAATATATATTTCATCACGGCCGGATGAAAACGCTAAATTATCCAAATTGACAGAGTGTGTTAAAGATATAAAAGATTGGATGACGTGCAATTTTCTTTTATTAAATCCAGACAAGACAGAGGTAATACTTATTGGTTCAAAAAAACGCCCACAAAACCTCTCACAATACAACTTTAACATAGTAGGATGTCCTGTTACTTTATCCTCTCCAGTAAAAGACCTGGGTGTTATACTTGACTGCAACCTGTCTTTTGAAAATCATATTTCATATGTTACAAAAACAGCCTTTTTCCAACTTAGAAACATTGCTAAGCTACGTAATATGCTATCTGTTTCTGATGCAGAAAAGTTAGCTCATGCGTTCATGACCTCGAGACTAGATTACTGTAATGCTTTATTATCCGGTTGTCCTGCATCCTCAATAAACAAGCTACAGTTAGTTCAAAATGCAGCCGCTAGAGTTCTTACTAGATCAAGAAAATTTGACCATATAACACCGATTTTATCATCACTACATTGGTTACCTATAAAGTTCCATATTAATTACAAGGTATTGCTACTGACTTATAAAGCCCTAAACGGCTTAGCTCCAGTCTATTTAACGGATCTTCTATCGCCCTATAATCCATCGCACTCTTTAAGATTGTATCGGTTACTAAACGTAACCTCTGTTCTCTCTAGAAGAGGGAATGAGTATTGCGCAAGTATCTTACGCTGCGGGAAAGTCTTCTTTCTCGAGATACTGAAGCCAAAAAATTATTCTTAATTTTTAATAATCTTGTCAACGCAGTGCGGCAGCATGCAGACCTAGGGCAGGCTACTAGCGTGCCCATTGGCTGCCCTGCGGCAACTGTAGCAGCCTATCGCTGAGCCCTTGGCGTGACGTCATGACCAATAAGCGCGCTTGGCGCGCTTCATGCTTCACAGCCCGCCAAAAGGGGTGTGGCTTAGCATATATAAGCAGGGCTCAGAGGCTGCTTCACTGGTTTCTGTCGCTGAAGTGAGTGAGCTCGTGGCGTGAGCACGGCGGGTTACGCAATACTCGTTCCCTCTTCTAGAGAGAACAGAAGTTACGTTTAGTAACCAATACGTTCTCTTACGAGAGGTTCTCTCGTATTGCGTAAGTAGCTTACGCTGCGGGAACTCCCTTGTCAACGCCGTGCGCGCCCAGCATCCACTGAATGAGTCCCAGGGAGAGCCCGGGGAACGTGATAGCAGGGAGCCGGGCGGCCAACAGAAGGCTAGCGCAGTACACAAGCACATACTAGGGAGCACGGAACGGCACAGCCGGTCCGAACTGACAAATCCCTGCACAGTGCAGCTCAACCAGTAGAGCTAAATCAACCAACTTAGCCCGCGCATTGATAGTGGGCCGGTCTATGCGAGACTTAGACTGATAAAATTTTCGCCTGCAAGGCGGGAACTTCCAGGTTGTAAAACCTAACAAATGTAGAGGGGGAGGCCCAGCCTTCCGCTGCACAAATGTCATGAATGGAAATACCGCTGGACCCCGCCCACGATGAGGCCATGCCTCTGGTGGAGTGAGCTAGAATGCCCAGTGGGCACTGCAGGTCTTTAGACGCATAAGCAGTTGTGATAGCGTCCACTGTCCATCTGGACAGGCTGTGTTTCGAGGCGGCGAGACCCTTGGTGCGCCCTCCAAACGAAACAAAAAGCTGCTCCGAGCGCCTGAAGCGGCGGAGCGTGTAATGTAGTTCTAGTTTCTCAGCACCCTGACCGGGCAGAGGAGATTACTATCGGCCTCGCTGCCGGGAGTTGGCAGGGCTGAGAGGGAAATGACCCAATATTAGAAGGGAGTGCCCAATATTTTGGGAACGTAACCATGCCTCGGTCTGAGAATAACTTTAGAGTCGTTAGGTCCGAACTCGAGGCACGCGGCGTTAATAGATAACGCGTGAAGGTCTCCCACGCGTTTGACTGAAGACAGAGCTATCAGAAAAACGGTTTTGAGCGTGAGGTATTTCATATCCACAGTTTCCAAGGGTTCAAAGGGATGCGTTTTCAGGGCCTCCAAGACCAGTGAAAGATCCCACATAGGAACCGAGGGGGGTCGCGGGGGGTTCATCCTCCTGGGTCCTCTAAGGAAGCGGGTGACGAACTCGTTCCTTCCTAATGCGCGGCCCAGCTCTGAGACAGTGAAAGCTGAAATGGCCGCAACATAAACTTTGAGCGTGGAGGGGAACCTGCCTGCGTCCAGCAGCTCTTGAAGGAAACACAATAATTTGCGATACCCCACATGTCTGTGGATCGAGCCCCTTGGCAGTGCACCATTTGCTAAACACAGACCATTTTGACGTGTAGAGCCCCCTCGTAGATCGTGTTCATAACCCCTCTTGGCAGACCAACGGGTAACTGTTGAGGCTCCATGCATGCAGAGACCAGCGCTCTGGATGGGGATGCCAGATCGAGCCGCGGGCTTGAGAGAGAAGGTCTCTCCTCACCGGTATCGGCCAGGGGACTGTGTCTGCCAGCTGTATCAGTTCCGGGAACCAAGCTTGGTTCTCCCAGTATGGGGCTATGAGGAGCACTGAGTGGCGCGCTTTCCTGACTCTCCTGATGACCTGAGGCAGCAGGGAGACCGGGGAGAAAAGCATATAGCGGGCCGCTGGGCCAGGTCTGGGCCAGCGCGTCCTCGTTCTTCGTAAAGAACTCTGGGCAGTGAGCGTTGTCTTTTGACGCAAAAAGGTCGACTTTCGCTTTGCTGAAACGGCGCCACAGTGACTGGACTGTTTGGGGGTGTAGAGACCACTCCCCAGGGGGAACGTTGTCCCTGGACAGTCTGTCGGGGCCCTCGTTCAGGTGGCCAGGCACATGCGCGGCTCTCAGCGAGCGCAGAGAGTGCTGAGCCCACACGAGGAGGCGTTCCGCCAGGGTACAGAGCGTCTTTGATCTGACACCGCCCTGGCGATTCACATAGGCCACTACCGATGTATTGTCCGTGCGGACTAGAACATGGTGACCTAGGAGGAATGGGAGGAAGTGTTTGAGCGCTTTCTCGACCGCGAGCATCTCTAGACAGTTTATGTGTAGGAGATTCTCCTGGTCTGACCAGCGGCCATAGACCAGTCTGCCTTCAAAGAGCGCTCCCCAACCTAGGTTGGAAGCGTCTGTCGAGACAACTTTCCAATGTGAGATCACCCCCATAGTCACTCCTGTGTGATACCATTCGGCTGCCAGCCAGGGCTGCAGGGCTGAAATGCAGCCCTGATTCACTCTGACTCGCGAGCCGCCGGCCGCCCAGGCTCGGTGGGTCACGCGCGCTTTCAGCCAGCGTTGAAGCGGGCGCATGCGCAATAAGCCCAGCTGGAGCACTGCTGCAGCTGAGGCCATATGCCCCAGGATACGCTGGAATGTCCTCAGGGGAGCCTGGCTGCCTATTTGGAAGGATGCGGCGAGGTGACGGATGCGGCGCGCGCGCTGCTCCGACAATCTGGCCGTCATAGCCACCGAGTCCAGTTCTATTCCAAGAAGGAAATTGACTGACGGGGCGATAGCGAGCTCTTGGTCCAGTTGACCGAGAGACCCAGACCTTCCAGATGGCTGAGAAGCGCTGTTCTGTGAGACACAAGTTCCGTCTCTGACTGCGCTAGAATAAGCCAATCGTCCAGATAGTTCAGTATCCGCATTCCCTGTCTTCTCAGGGGAGCGAGAGCCGTGTCCATGCATTTCGTAAATGTATGGGGTGCTAAAGACAGGCCGAACGGAAGGACTGTGTATTGATATACTCGACCGTCGAAGGCGAATCTCAAGAATGGCCTGTGACGGGGAGTTATCTGGATCTGAAATTACGCGTCCTTTAGATCGAGAGAGATAAACCAGTCTCCTGGGCGAATCTGCGCGAGGGTTTGTCTGGTTGTAATCATTTTGAACGGCCGTCTCATGAGGGCTTTGTTCAGATGTCTCAGATCTAAAATAGGTCTTAACGCTCCGTCCTTCTTGGGTACGAGGAAGTAACGGCTGTAAAAGCCCGACTCGCTCAGAGAAGGATGAACCTGTTCTATAGCCCCTTTGTGCAGCAGCTTCGCTATTTATGCTTGAAGCAGGTGCGCTGCTTCTAAACTCACTTTCGTCTCCTTCTGCGCCAGAAGTGCGGGGGGCGACGAGCGAATTGAAGCGAATAGCCGTGTTTTATAGTATTCAGCACCCATTCTGACACGCCCTGAATAGCTTCCCATGCTTTGCACGCATAGCTAGGGGTCGAATGGTCTCTGGGTTCAGATCGCCGCGCTGCGCGGGATGGGGAACCTGTATCAGAGAGGATGGGGCAGCGCGTGCGCCGCCGGTGCTCGAACACGGGGGCTGGTAAACAGTGCTGGCCGGCTGTACAGCGTACGGTAGCTCGGTCCCTAAGGATGGAGCGCGTTTTGCTGTCAAACACTCCTGGCGCGAGAGCGGCGTGGGGGTTATCGTGTCTAAAAGTGAGTGCGCGTGCTCGTGAGCGGGCGCAGAGTTTACACTTATAACACGGCCAGTGTTTGGGAGCTTTAGAGGGTCTGTAACCCGAGGTAACTGAATGGCAGAGCGAGCAGCAGGTAGGTGTGAGCACAGAGTTGTGGCCACATTTACTACACTTAGTACTCGAGCGGCATGTGTACGCTTTATGAGAGTGCGCTCTGAGCGTGTTACCAT
Source organism: Squalius cephalus (assembly GCF_949319135.1). NCBI lineage: Eukaryota > Metazoa > Chordata > Actinopteri > Cypriniformes > Leuciscidae > Squalius > Squalius cephalus. Next base: position 5,703,463 of record NC_137132.1, read on the forward strand.
GGGGACCGTGTTTGTGTGTAGTGGTGAGCACATGGGAGTGGGCACATTTTCTACACTTATGACACCTTCGGCCAGAGCCAGGATGTTTGTGAGCTTTAGAGGATCTGCAACCCGGGGTAACTGAGTGGCAGAGCGAGCAGCGGGTAGGTGTGAGCACGTGGGAGTGGGCACATTTTCTACACTTATAACACCATCGGCATTATAGGAAACTGATAGAGCAAAATAAAAAAAAGATCAAGGAAAAATGAATAACATGTATCTATTTTTTGGCCCAAGTTATAAGAGAAAAAAATATACAAGAAAAAACAAATGCATGATAAACTTAGTACTAAATATGCCTATATATTTTAGAAAACCACATAAAGATGTGTATATAAATAAATGTGTGAGTTACTGTTGCTAATAGCACATACCTTATCCAGGTATATTATTATTCACTTGGTTCAGTAACGTAGTCCACTGCTTCGGTGGTCGTGTAGGTTTTCTTCATCTTGTCGAGTGTGAAATGGCCGCACCAAAGAGGTGCACAGCTTTATTACTTTTGCATCAACCGCACTTGTATAAACACTGATTTCTCAACTTTTCTAATCCAAAACAAAGTCTGCCTTTGTTTTGGATCCCTCGCAGCTACATCTTTGTGTTGCCGCAAGATGCAAGGTGTTATTATTGTCTAAGGACTGACTGCATGGCTGTGTTTGTGCCTCTACGTAGGTGAGACATTATCAATTAACTTTGAAATGTAGACTGCTAAAAAAAAAACAAAGCTGTGTCAAAGGTTCATGTCTGTGCGTAAAATACGCATGAATCAAATCAAAAGAAAACAATGCAGTGAGAAGTGCTTTCTCTTGCTAAATGCACACACACACATACACGCCTACACACACATCCTACACCACCGACACACACACACAGAGAGAGAGAGAGAGAGAGAGAGAGAGAGGATAAAATATGACCTTCAGGATATTATGATTTTTGTCACTCGCCTAAACACCATGTATTATATTTAGGCCCTACACACACACACACACACACACACACACACACACACACACACACACACACACACACACACACACTTTTGTCAACGCAGACACACATTGCTCTCAGACATCCACACATACTCAGAAACATAATTTTGGATCACTGAGCCATTAAAATGCATCATAACCAGGGTTGGGGAGTAACGGAATACATGTAACGGCGTTATGTAATCAGGATACAAAAATCCAGTAACTGTAATCCGTTACAGTTACGTCAAAAAACGTAGTAATCAGATTATAGTTACATATTGAAAAAAGGGGGAATACTTTCAGGATTACAATGGTTTCATTTAAAACTAAATAAATAAGTATTTTGGCATAATAACACTATATTAAGCGCTGCATGATTATACAGTAGTTCTTGGTTCTGTTGCCAGTAATGACACGTGTGCCACACGCTGGTGAATGCACAAATAAGCTTTCTACAATCTCCTCAGACGCAGATTGAATCACTGCTGCTAGTAGAAACGATGCTGCCTGCGGGTAAAATCGCTTGTTTTAATTCATGGAAATTCCGCTGCTATTTTGTAGAAATTAGGAGAGTAGCTTTTTTAGTACCCAAAATGTCCTTTCTTAATCTTTTCTCACATAACGAGATGTTCGCTGTCTAGGTAACGTGGGGGAACTCCCACTGCCAACGCCCCAAGTTCAGTCAGGCAAATTAAGAAAGATCACGGCTTTAGTCAACATGTAGGCCTATATTAAAATAAACTAATATGTAGACTGTGTAAAAATTTTAAATGTTGTGTTTTTATTTTTTTTGTTAAAAATTAGTTAAAAATAAAACAATCTGTGATACCATACATTAGCCACTAGATGTCTGTATAGCCCTTTACATAAATATATATTCAGGCCTGTGTGTATACTTTGCAAATATTGTACACTGGACCAAATTCTTAATAAATAAAAGTTATAGTAAATATAGTAATATAATATAGTAAATAATATTTCTTCTTGCTTGTCTTTATTTATATACGTGACCTTGAAGTAATCCAAAAGTAATCAGTTACATTACTTTCATATTATAGTACTCGGATTACGTTACTGAATACTTTTTTTATGAAGTAATTTGTAGTAACGGAATACATTTTTAAAGTAACCCTCCCAAGCCTGATCATAACACAGTCAAACCAGGAAAATAACGTGCATTTCCCCCCATTTGGAATACCTACAGTGATATGCTCACACAAAAATCGATGCAAAAGATGCTTTCCAACAGGTGTTTTATCATTCGTTGTAAAACTGTGGACGTATTTTTCCAAACGTCTCACACCCGTACATTCTTCCGTTGAGAGCTTGAATAATAGACACTCCAGCCCAGTTGGTGGCGGCGGAGTAATATCGTACCTCACAGCACATCCAATACAAGTAAATAGAGTTGGACAAAAACTACGATAAAACCTGTTGGAAAGCATCTTTTGCAGCGATTTTTGTGTGAGCATATCAGTGGACACCCCTGACCACTCGGTGAGTTTCACGTCTTTGTAAACAAAAGTTTAATGTGTTTTAGGAAGGACTGTTCCAGTGCACCTATACACCCATTCTAGAGGTTTTGCGGAAAGCGAAAGAAACCTAAAATTCTCGGGACAGCAGCATGTGTCCAAATTTTAATCTTAACCGTTCTATTTCATCAGAAACGATCTATTAACAGGGCTTTAAGTGTAAATTACCGAACTTGTCCTTTAAGAGACAACTTTATGCATAAGATCATTTAAAATTAAGGACAGTGACAGATTTTTTTTAATGGCAGTGTATTTTTAAGAGCAATTCTCTGAATAAACGTACAAATATAAAGATTTTAGTCACCTGACTTTGTTTGGTCTTTTATTCACACTTTTCATATTCATATTTTCAATTGATCAATAGTAAATTAACTGTATTGATTTTCCCTCCCAGTTTATGTTTTATTTTTCTTATCTAACCAATATTGTATGATCATTTTTTCTGGACAGATATTTCATGGTGACGTTTCCCGCAGTGATTAAGTCTGGATCTGAGGCCAAACTGTGTGCAAGTCTTCTCAAGCCCAATGAAAGCCTTGTCATGAACATTCATCTGGTTCATGGTGCTCAGAGCACATTACTGCTGCAGGAGAAAGCTGAGGAAGAGTTTCATCGCTGCTTTAACTTCAAGGTCTGCCATCAAAACATGCACATAATGAATATTATCAAATATGTTTCATCATAATGCATCTAGTTTTTGTGTCAGGTTGTGAATACAGGAAATTATTTCTCATCAGGCTCCTCTGGTCAAGGCAGAATCAGTGCAGAAAATGAAGGTTGAACTTCAGGGAGAGACTTTCAGGACGACTGAAGAGAGAAAAGTCCTGTTCAAGCATGTTCAAGTTCATCCTCTGACTTTTATCCAGACTGATAAACCCATCTATACTCCAGGACAGACAGGTGAGCTGTGAATGTCTCAAAGGCTAAAGCTCAGTAAACAATGCTGGTGTCACTGACATCTAAACCCTGATCACAGCTGAGGTAGCACATATACAGTAAGTAAAGCACACTATGATCAGGCAATGAGCTTATGTAGCACCATAGTTCAAACATTACAAATGTTGCACAAACCAGCAGATGGTGAAAGAGTATGAAGTAAACAGTTCAATGGATTTACAAACAAAAAGAGGAGCAAATGAAAAGATAAGAAAATCAGATATTAAGGATGAGTAGCTTTGAATTCTAACAGCTTTGAAACACGAGAATGGTCATCTAGTGTGCATTTGAACAATCCCCTCACTTTCAAACATGTTCAGCCTAAATACTGTAATTACAAATATGATATCGATATTGATATCAGTATCTGTGTGACTTTATTTTATATGAAATCTATAGATACTATAGATTAAGGGTGTTCTTGGAGAGCCCACAGCCCTGCATGGTTTAGCTTTAACCCTAATTATTAAATGTTCTGATCAGGTCCTTCAGGGTTATTTGAAATCAACAGGGTTTGGACTAAACTCTGAAGCCCTCCATGAGTTTGACACCCCTGATATAAATCGTTACATGTAATAAACCTCATAGCTGTCTGGGATAGGCCTACTTGATTCTAACTGGTCAGCTGGAGCAAATTGTCAGACATTTTTGTAACATTATGGCTAAAACAGGCAGCTGTGACAGCTAGTTGAATTTGGCTCAAAAGACACATTCACCCAGCAGCAGAATACAGTTTTCAGCCCTGTATTTGACACTTAATACGGTTCACACACAGTTTGGTCATTTACAGGAGAGAAATATGACTGTAAGCAATTGTACCTTACATAAGATACATACGTTTTTTAATACACATTTCAATTTTACAGTGAACTTCAGAGTTGTTACCATGGATACAAACTTTGCACCCCTTGATCAGCAGGTCTGATGTGTTTATCTGGCATCTTTATTATCTTTTGCATTGTTGAATACACATTTAATAAATGAACACATTTTTGGCTTTTAATCTTAAATTACTATTTGCTCTTTCACAGTATAGTACAGTGGTTCTTGAGGTAAGAACACAAAACCTTCTGTGCAGTCATAACAAACTCACCTTTTAAATCTAATTAACACTAGAAATTCAGTTATATTTGCAATTATTGTGTTTTCAGTAGGGTAATTATATATTTCTACATTGATAGTCAGGATATGTGTAGCTGACTGTCACAAAATATCTGCACTGTGTCTTTGCTATTAAACAGGACAGTAAAGGTAACCGGATTGGCCAATGGACAAATGTTTCTTCAACAAGGTGGATTTTGCAGCGTTCTTATGAATTAAACCCAGAGGCCCGTCAAGGCATGTACAAACTGAAGGCTTTTATTGGTGACAGGGTTATCTCACGTGATCTTGAAGTGAAACAATATGGTAAGTCATAAAAACAACTCATTATGATTGTAACCTTGGCTCCCTGAAGAGGGAATGAGACGCTGCAGCGTAAGTTACGACACTATGGGAACTCCTTTGCATGATTGTGTCTTGAAGCACGTGTGAAATCAGTCCAATGGTGTGGCCGAACATCATGGGGGGGGGGGGGGGGGGGGGGTGACGGTGCCATTAGGGTGACGGTTCCATTAGGGTGCCTAATCCTCAAGGTTCCACGGAGGAAACAAGATAATAATGGGTCTCTTTTCAAGGATACACCACTAAAAGGAGTGTGGTAAACAGGGCCAAATAAACCTTAAGTGTAGAAGGGGATAATCCTGTATAGAAACGCTCTTGCGGAAACTCTAGCACTGTACCAACCGGGCAGTTAACTGGGTCTAAACCTCCGTTGTGAGACCAGCCTCTATGAGTTGGTCAATGACTCTATGACTCAAACCCACAACTTTCATACCTCTGGACGTGGGTTAAATATTTAGCCCCAGCCTGACACAGAAGGTCCCTCCTGATCGGAATCTCCTCAAGGGAGCCATAGAGGAGGGATATCAAGTCCAAAAACCAGATGTGAGTTGGCCAAAGAGGAGCCACCAACAGTAGATGGACACCCTTCCAGCAAACTCTCTCCATAACTCCCGAAAGCAGAGCGATCCGGGGAAATGCATACAGGCATAATGATATTCAACACTAGTGGGGCTGGATGACACTAATATGTCCTCTTCCACTTCTCTTCCTCCTCCATAGAAGACTCACTACATCGGGGTAAAGTCTCCATTCCTCGGGCCTCAGCCCTTGTCTCGACCTAAGCGACCTTTGATGTGTTGTCTAAATGGACAAGAACATGTCCCCCGTAGATCAGAAAACGCACTTCCACAGACCCTGGGATGAGTGGCCCTCCAGGACCGCTCCCCAACTCGTGAGAGAAGTATCTGTCATAAGTATCAAGTGACGATAAGTAAGTCATAACACTGGGCCTTTGGACAAGAACCAGGGTTTCCTCCACATCGTCAAGGAACAAAGACATCTTCTTGTAACCTTGATCATGTGGAATGGATTGCCCTCAGGAAAAATCCCCTGGCCTTGAGCCACCACTGCAGGGGTCTCATGTACAACAGGCCAAAATGTACGAAGTTGGCTGCTGCTGCCGACAATCTTTGAAACTGTTTGACAGTGTGTGACTGGCCTATCTTCAGCTCTTTTAATGCTGAGAGGATTATATGTGCAGGAGAGAAACGTTCCTGCATCATCACAGAACAGTTCTCTGTACTGGAGAAAGAACACTCTTCTTTGCGTTCTGACTCAACCCCTGCTCTTTCATATGAGCGAGGACAACATTTCGATGTTAAAACGCCATGTGCTCTGAATGAGCTAGTATCAACCAATTGTCTATGTAATTCAACATGCGAATGCCCTGGAGTCGCAGAGGAGCCAGTGCAACATCCACGCCTCTCTTGAAAGTGCAAGCTGACAGTGCTAGCCAAAAGGAAGAACCCTGTACTGGAACACTTTGCCCCCTAATGCAAACCTGAGGAACTTCCTGTGGTTTTGAAGGATGGATATGTGGAAGTATGCATTTTTGAGTTCTATCATGACAAACCAGTCCTCTGTACTGATTATAGTCACGATTTGCTTTAAAGTTAACATTTTGAACTTTAGATTTTGGCCGCACGATTTACATGGTGCAAATAAATTGGACATTCTTTTTTGGAACAATAAAATACCGGCTGTAAAATCCGGATTCTGGTGGGGAACACGTTCTATGGCCCCCTTCCCCAAGAAAGTTCTCACATCTTGTTCCATAACCAGAGACTTCTCTGGACCCACCATAGTGGGCAGAACCCTGTGAAAGCAAGGAGAACAAGAACAAAACTGAATTCTGTACTACATTTCTCTACGTTCCCAGATGTACACTGGGATACTGACTAGTTGGGTTGACAGAGCGGCCCCCTGAGGACACTGGAGAGAAGTGGGCACCGTAAGATGAGGTGTGAACCACTTCTCCTCGAATGGGCCTGCCCTCAGAGGTCTGACACTGGCGTTAGAGCCTCTTAGCTGAAGCCTTCCTTGTAATGATGACATTCCTCAGATCCGTTTTATCTTTGCCAGGTTGAGGCTTTGAGCGCTTACCCTGCCCCCATTCTTTCTGCGGCGGGGCACGAGAAACAACACCTTTTGTTTTTGTTGCGCCCTGTACGAAGAGCTTGAGCGTGCCTTTGGCTGCTTCCGCCCAGAAGCCTTTTGAGACCTTTGATCGACAAGGAAGACCTGCTGGAATGCCACCACCTGCTTTTTAGCCTTCTTTAACCTTCAGACTGACCTGCTGCTGCATAAGCCTAGGTCGGGGCCTTGAGGGATGATGCTGAATCAGGGGAAAGATTGCTCAAAAGCGTCTGCTCCACCTTAGGCATCAACCAGTGGCGCAGCAGACGGGCACGCAGGCGCTTGTTGGAGGGCCCCACAAAAAAAAAACCTTTTTAGCCTTCTGGAACCTCTTGACGACTGAATTAACTGAGTCGCCAAAGAGTCCCACAGGAGAAAGCAGGACATCCAACAGATATACTTATTTGTGGCTTAACAGATAGATTAAGCCACAAATGTCTCTCTGAGGCTTCCAGAGCTGCCATAGTATGGCCAATAGCTCTGGCTTTCTCCTTGGTAGCCTGTAGAACCAGATCAGTGGCTTGAGTAAAGCCTCTCCCCCTCGTCAAGGTCTTTAAGCAAGTCCATCTGTTATGCCTGCAAAATGCCCATAGTATGCAGACGTGCATCAGACTGACCTGCTGCTGCATAAGCCTAGGTAAGGGCCTTGAGGGATGATGCTGAATCAAGGGACAGATCGCTCAAAAGCGCTTGTTGGAGGGCCCCACAAAAACCCCTGTGCCAGGATGTGCCTATAGACGATGCTCAGTTGATAGACGCACTGCGCTGATGCGCCGATAGACGATGATCAGAAGAGGATTTCCCCGAAATGTTTTACCCCATTACCAAAGAGCTGCGAGGAAAATAAAAGATTAGTAAGATTAGCTTACTCCTCATTTAAAAAACAACTTGATTAAAATGAAATACTTCTCTCTAATTTTTTAACTACTTATGAGCCACAAGAGAAATATTGAGAAAATAAATTAAGACAGTTAGCCTAGGCCTATATACCATTATCAGCACGCTGAAGTAGATTCAGCTCTCCTCATCTCTGAAATAATATAAACCTGTCAAATGTTTTTGCTTTCACTTTCTGTAGTAATTAATTGACTGGGGTTTGAGACTTCTTCACCACCATAACTCTAGACACCATAACACCATAACGCTCTCACTCGGGGCGGAAGAAATCTTCCTGATCCTGAGAGAGGAAATATATATATTGATATATAGGCACACAACCCCAAAAATGACAGATAGAGTAACACAGACCGCTTGCTGAAGAAACAGAAGCTGACATTGTTTGGTTCAGGGGTGCTTTATACCTTCCAGGTCATGATGTCTCCCGCCTATGACGTTCCGCCACACCATTGGACTGATTTCACACGTGCTTCAAGATGCAATCACGCAGAGATGTTCCCATAGTGTCGTAACTTATGACGCAGCGCAAGTTCTCTTGAAAGGGAACAGACAATTTGTAGATTTGCATGGGAAGAGTTTCAATAGTATGTTTGTATTTTAATTTTTAATATATAAATTAAGGACTAATAACTCTGATTTCTGCCTTCTGAATTCTAGTTTTGCCTAAGTTTGAAGTTACTGTAAAAAGGCCAAATAAATTAAGTGTTGAAGAAGAGGAACTGATAATTGAGGTTTGCGGAAAGTGAGTGGTTTCTTTTTATTTCCTGCATTAAAAAAGCACGTGCTCTTCCATTCACACTTTCATTTAATTGTTAATTGTATTATTATTTTTTTTAACTCTTGGGTCAGTTTCTTACTTTAACTCCCCAGGCTAATATATTAGTTTCTTAACTCAACCCTGGGCTGTAGATCAGTTGCTTGTACCTTTTTCACAGATACACTTATGGACAGCCTGTACCTGGTAAATCACGGGTGAAAGTGTGCCGTGACTGGCCCAATGATTTCTATAACACAAATCCAGTGTGTTTAGAGGAAACCATTGAGGTATGTGAGTTGAAACACAGTACATTATCTTTCCTCCATTTATCTCATTAAACCACTCTTCTGTTAATAGTTATGTTTGTGTTCATTCATTATAATTAGATAAAAAAGACAGGCTGTGCCATCCATACCTTAGATGTATCACTCTTTTTTAACTTCGAACCACATCAACTGATGCAGAAGTTTCTTCATGTTGAGGCAATGGTTACAGAAGAAGGAACAGGTGAGCTGTTCAATTTGGTCAGATCTCTGTTACCTACATTTCTTGTATTTCTCATTTTTGACATTTTACTTTTATTTGAATAAATATTTATGTAGGTGTTTTGACTATTTACAGAGATCACCATGACAAAATCTGATTATGTATCTCTCACTTATGAAATTGGTAAAGTCACATTTACTGACCTGCCCAAAACATATGAACACGGATCAGTTATTGAAGGAAAAGTAAGTCTAAAATCCGTTTGTCTCAGTTTAACACCATTGATATGTATTTGTTTATTTATTGATATAGTAATTTATTCCTTCAAAATCTTATTTTCAACAGATACAACTCTCAAATTTCAAAGGTGCACCAATTCAAAACAAAAAGGTCTATCTTATGGAGGGTCACATATGGTCCCCAAAACTGCTCCTAAATCTCACTACAGACAGTGATGGACTGGCCAACTTCTCTCTTAATACATCCAGTCATTCTAAAAGTGATATTGATCTAATAGTAAGAGAGATTGTGTTCACTTAGTTTTCTTTTGTATTGCCTGAAGAGTTTAGTTACATGAGTTATTTCTGATTCTTTGTTATCCAGGCAAGTGTCCATGAAGTGATCTTTGAATACTACCTCGACAAGGAGCCTTACATCGCTTTCGATAAAAAAACAGTCAAGCTCTTCCAACCTGCCTCTACATACACCCCATCACAAAGTGAATTGATTATAGAGAATACTGAACAACCATTAAAGTGTAACTCTGAGTTTACAGTCACCATCAAGTATTATTTTGTTGGAGAGACAATTAAAAACTTCAAAACTGACATCGTCTATATGGTGAGAACATGTGCAGTATGTACATTATCACAGAGATGGTTTTGTTTAACAGTATTATTTGGCTGCACTAGTCAGTTTGTTATCAGAGTGTCGTCTGTCTGTTTCAGGTCTTGTCCAGAGGAGTGATTGTTCATCATGGATACAAGAAGGTTGAAGTGAAGATTTCTGATAGAGCAAGGGGCTCAATGTCGTTCAAACTGTCTATTAGTGCAGAGCTGTCTCCTGTAGTGCAGATTCTGGCGTACTGTGTTTTTCTGCCCAGTGAAACGGTTGTGGCCAGTAGCAAAGATTTCAACATTGAAAAGTGTTTCAAAAACAAGGTGTGCATTGTAGCTTTAGAAATGAGCCTCTTTAAACTGTATTACTGACTCATTTCTAAAATAAATCCTATTCCCTGTATGTCACAGGTATCTCTGCAGTTTTCTCCTGCTAAAGCAGTTCCCGGTGAGAAAAACACTCTCCAGCTCTCAGCTCAGCCTGGTTCACTGTGTGGCCTCAGGGCTGTAGATCAGAGCGTCCTGATCCTGAAGTCAGGAGAACGTCTGGATGTTGACAAGGTCTAGATGCTTTAAGATTCAGTGTTGATTAAATGTCTCTTCATAGTGGGAATCTACAGTGTGAATCTAATGATAACAGACTTTACTTATTGCTGCTATGATCCATCAGCTGACATTTTGATCTCAGGAAATTTAGCATTAATCTTCATTCTTTCTCACCAAATTGGAAATACATTTTCGTTGGAAATACATGTATTATTTAGAAATCATACTGATAGTGTGTGAACATGATCCTGTCACAGATCTTCAACCTGCTGCCAGTGCAATCGGAGTCAAATTACCCTGAGACTGTTGAAGATGACGAGTGTCCGTTTATGCGTTTTTGGATAAACACATTCACTTATGAATCCTTAAAGGTAACAGTTGAATTATATGTGTGGCAGTGCAGTAGATAATGATTGGGAGAGTATATACTGCACATGTGTAAGTAAATGCATAAAAAACCTTCTTGATTATACTGACATTTAAAAGTAATTTGTATTTTCATGACTTTTATTGTGGTTCATCATTGCCATTTGGCAGAAAGTGGGATTGAAGATGGCAACAAATTTGTTTGTGGAACTCCCTCTGTGTGAGATGGGTAGGTACATGTACAGTCCAAGCTGTAATGTTTTAATATGTTGGTGCTTATGAAATATATTTCAAAAATGTAATATATTAAATTTGTGAAATTGTGACTCAGTAAGAAAATACATAGTTTAGGGGGGGGGGGGGGGGGGGTGTTTGTTAGTGAACTTTTAATCAGTGTTAATATTCACTGTTAGACTTTTCTGTAATTTCTACAGTTATTTACTTTAAATCCCCCAGTATTATACTGCTATTTCTCTTTACAGTAAATAACTGTGATTCCCATTGCATCATGGGAATTTTCTGTGACGTCTAACACCACATACAGAGACTTACTGTATTTTTTAAATTTGCTGTATACTACTGTATTTGACGTAACTGCCTCTCTGGCTGGCACCATTCCACCGTGCTTTTTATTTCCTAATTTTTGTGTCTACAACGCTATAATAGCCAGAGGCTGTCTATATTGGACACATTGAAGCGACCGGACCTTTAAATGCAAACCTGTTTGTCCCTTGTCAGAAATAGCGCGAGCGCTTGGACTCGTATCGGACTACGTCAGAAATATAACGGCCGCAGCGCATCACTGTCTGGGATTTGTCGTGTCGCGTCAGAGCATCCAGTGTAGGTAATGGGGTCTGTGTTTTGTTGGATCGCGACGTTCGTGTCTGGCCCGGGGAAGAGACGGAATTCACTTCACCGAGAGAGAGATCAGCAAGCAAGGTAAAAAAAAAAAAAAAAAAAAACCCTTCTGTGTGTGTTGACAGGATTGTGCCCAGTTTAACCTATGTTACAACGTTAACCTAACGTTACTCGTCGTCAACATGGCGGTAACGAACTTTACCATGGTAAACTGAGCTAACGTTTCATTTTACACACTTTGTTAGATTGAATTGTCGAGTTAAAATATGCCAACGAGCAACGCGTTTACATAAACAATAAATGTGAATAAACTAATGTGAAATTCTGTTTATAGCCTAATGTTGGCCTACTGATGAGAACCTTTATAGTTTTAGCATTATTTTTCAAACTATACCATATTATAGTTTTTTTTAATGGAATTTAATATATACTTCCATTTTTGTGTTTAAAGGCAACTGCAACAAAGCGCCAATTCGCGCCAGTGACTTCTAGCAAGATTCCAGAGGTAGGCAGCCCATTTGTGATATATTTTGAGATAAGTTTGCTGAAATGATTAGCATACGCTATGTGAAAATTGCTTTGAGCCACTGGTGCAGACTAGGTAGCTTACAATATCTTATAAAATCTCTATAAACTTTATATCAAATAAGTGACCTTTGCATTATGTCTAACTTTATTACACAGCAAATGAACCAATCAGAAGATGGACCATTGTCTTTGTTCAGTCTCACCAGATTAAATGTATCCAGGTAAGCACTGCAGTAAAACTCTCACTAATTCATTCATACCAAATCTAGCATTCTAAACAACTTAAGTTTATATTTTTGCATTATTTTGATATTTTATTAGGCAGAAGACTCTACCATTGCAGTCCCACCTGACTAGGAAGGTCCTAATATCAGCGCAAAGGTGGGTTATACTGTAGTAAGGAGAACGATCATCACACAGTGATTTCTTGCATGTATCTTACTGTGTATTTGTCTCAAACAGGTACTCCTTCACTGCAGACAAGCTAAAATGGGCTAAAATCATCGATTTCAGTCATTTTTTCTATGGATCTCAGCATTTTTGGACAGAATTTAGGATTTGTAAGTATTAAAATTTAATCTGGCATAATTTAATTTAGTTCTTTTGTATGCTATTTATTGACAAAAGCTGTTTACAAATAAATATTCTTAAGTTTTTGTGAAAATAATAATAAAAATTAACAAAAAAGGAGGTTAAAAATAATGTGACACTAATATTCTCTCTCTCTCTCTCTCTCTCTCTCTCTCTCTCTCTCATATAGTTTTGGAACCGGGATCTCCTCTGAAGGACTGAGTACATTTGTGTTTGTGGACACGCATGCAGACCAGGAAACATTCTGATGTTGTCAATCAAGTTCTGAACAGGAACCAATCTTTGGAGAAGTTCATTTATTCACAAAGGTGGACAAAAACATTGTGTTGGCTTTTTAAAGATTATTTTGATGATGATTTTTACTCCTATGCTGTAGAAAAGATGGAGTAGACAGTCAGACATTGATAATAATAAGAAATGTTTCTTGAGCATCAAAGAGACTTCTTTCAAAAACATTAAGACACTTAAATACTTCTTTTGGCCACCAGTGTACATGAATCCAACACATTTTTGGAAATAAGTGAAATTATTTTTAAGGTGGGGTTATGTGTCTTGTATTGTGAAAAGAACTGTGTTTTGTCCTGTTTTGGACATTTCCTTTTTGAATGCTTAAAAATTTATTTATATTCTGCAGTTTTATGAATGTAATGGTTGATATTTCATTATAATACTTGTATAAGCTAAACAACCAATGACTCTACATTAATTTAGTCAAATGCTAATGTTTTGTTTATGGTTTTATGTATGTTTTTAACAATGTTTGCAGTGAAGGACAGCACATAATGTGTTAATTTAACACGTTTACACATCTTTGTGCTAACCTCTCTGACATATTTACTTTGTTAAAATCATTAACACAATGAATGAGTTAAAATTAACACAAAAAAATGTTGTCTCTAAACTCACCCATTAATGTGTAAAAATTTCACACATCATTTCCAGCATTGGCATGTTTATTTTGTGATATATACAAAATGTTTTAAATAAAAAAATGGTATTTTGTGATAACTTTGTCTAATTGGTTTGTATGAAAGTAGTACTTGGATAGGATGTAGGATAAAAATAAAATTAATCATATATCAAAATTATCAAATCTAATTTATATTTAGTACAAATAAAAATAATTACAGTAGTGTACTGATTAGCTTAGTTTTTACAGTAATGCACTGTACTGATTAGCTTCGTTTTTACAGTAATGCACTGTATTTACACAAAACTGAAATACGGTTTGGTACTGTAACTCTTAATTACAGTAACTTACTGGCAACAGTGTTGCCAGTAAGTTAACGTAAAAAACCCTTGAAAAGTCTAACAGTGTTGGTATTAAAATAATGATCTGCTTTCTATTTTCTATTTACTTATGACTGGATATAGAATAGATCATTTTGACATATTCTTCACATACATATCACTTAAAACTACAAAATATCACTTTTTTTCAGTTTTTTACAGTTCAGGGCCAGATCCTCACCCACATTTTAGAAAATTTGAAACACCTGATTCTCCAGCAGTGACGATTCGAACTGTCTTTCCAGAAACTTGGATCTGGGAACTTGCTGAAGTGGGGTATTTAAAGCATAATCAGTACATTTAACATCATATTTATCTTACTTATATTTAAAACATCATCTCCTCCTCTCTCGCCCACAGGTCAGAAAATACCTTGCTTGCTTTGCAGATTCTTAATCCAGTTTTTTCATCATCTGTGTGCTGAATATTGTCATTTATTACAGGAAAAATGGCTGAGTCAGAATCAAATATGCCTATTGTTGTAATTCCTCCACAGGGACTCTGGATCAGCTCAGGTTCATGTCACGGTTCCTGACACCATCACCTCTTGGGAGACGGAGGCCTTCTGCCTGTCCTCTGAAGGTCTGGGTCTGGCTCCTCCTGCTCAGCTGACAGTTTTCCAGCCCTTCTTCCTAGAACTCTCTCTGCCTTACTCCATCATCCGCGGGGAGATCTTTGAGCTGAAGGCCACTGTCTTCAGCTATCTGTCCAAGTGCATCATGGTGAGATTTCAGACGCAGTATGATGACCAAATCATATCAAATATGCCACTAATCATGTGTGTTTGATTGACAGGTTAAAGTGACTCCAGCTCCTTCCTCAGACTACACTCTCAAAGCCTCCTCTGATGATCAGTATTCATCCTGTCTATGTGCTAATGGAAGAAAAACCTTTAAATGGATCCTCACTCCCTCTGTTCTTGGTGAGTTTTCCAGTCTGAATCAGTAGCCGCCTTTTCATTACAGATTTGCACAAAACTTTTGGGATGTTTTTGAAATGTCGATAAAAAACTATTGCAAAATGATGGCGTTTCCGTTAACCGATGTTATGCGACTAAAGCGTTATTTTTCCCTCTAACGATAAGTCATTCCAAAAATCATTGCAACAGATGTTGGTAGTTTTACATACACTCACCTAAAGGATTATTAGGAACACCTGTTCAATTTCTCATTAATGCAATTATCTAATCAACCAATCATATGGCAGTTGCTTTAATGCATTTAGGGGTGTGGTCCTGGTCAAGACAATCTCCTGAACTCCAAACTGAATGTCAGAATAGGAAAGAAAGGTGATTTAAGCAATTTTGAGCGTGGCATGGTTGTTGGTGCCAGACGGGCTGGTCTGAGTTTTTCACAATCTGCTCAGTTACTGGAATTTTCACACACAACCATTTCTAGGGTTTACAAAGAATGGTGTGAAAAGGGAAAAACATCCAGTATGCGGCGCCAGTCCTGTGGGCGAAAATGCCTTGTTGATGCTAGAGGTCAGATGAGAATGGGCCGACTGATTCAAGCTGATAGAAGAGCAACTTTGACTGAAATAACCACTCGTTACAACCGAGGTATGCAGCAAAGCATTTGTGAAGCCACAACACGCACAACCTTGAGGTGGATGGGCTACAACAGCAGAAGACCCCACCAGGTACCACTCATCTCCACTACAACTAGGAAAAAGAGGCTACAATTTGCACAAGCTCACCAAAATTGGACAGTTGAAGACTGGAAAAATGTTGCCTGGTCTGTTGAGTCTCGATTTCTGTTGAGACATTCAGATGGTAGAGTCAGAATTTGGCGTAAACAGAATGAGAACATGGATCCATCATGCCTTGTCACCACTGTGCAGGCTGGTGGTGGTGGTGTAATGGTGTGGGGGATGTTTTCTTGGCACACTTTAGGCCCCTTAGTGCCAATTGGGCATCGTTTAAATGCCACGGCCTACCTGAGCATTGTTTCTGACCATGTCCATCCCTTTATGACCACCATGTACCCATCCTCTGATGGCTACTTCCAGCAGGATAATGCACCATGTCACAAAGCTCGAATCATTTCAAATTGGTTTCTTGAACATGACAATGAGTTCACTGTACTAAAATGGCCCCCACAGTCACCAGATCTCAACCCAATAGAGCATCTTTGGGATGTGGTGGAACGGGAGCTTCGTGCCCTGGATGTGCATCCCACAAATCTCCATCAACTGCAAGATGCTATCCTCAATATGGGCCAACATTTCTAAAGAATGCTTTCAGCACCTTGTTGAATCAATGCCACGTAGAATTAAGGCAGTTCTGAAGGCGAAAGGGAGTCAAACACAGTATTAGTATGGTGTTCCTAATAATCCTTTAGGTGAGTGTATATCGCAGCCACCGCACTAGCCATTGTTTTTAATCGAAGGAGACGTAGACGTGTTATCCAAGCATTATTGGCCAGGGAAGATGTTAATGTACATGTTAAACATGCAATTTCACCGCGTTTCCATTACCCTTCATATTGCACAAATTGAAAATGCGAATTGAAAATACACCCATTGGAAAGACGTCAATTTTGCAAAAACTTCCATTGAAAACACAATGTTTTTATGCTCACATGAGTGGGTTTTTCAGGTTGTTCGAAAAAGGAATATTTTGATAAATATTTCGCTCCTAAGTATAAGGGGCTTTCCTTGCCATTTTTTTGTACATTTGGAGTGCTGTCAATACAGAGAACAACAACAAAAATCGGTGTTGCCTACACCGTGTTATCCTCTTTTTAAAATTTGCACCCTGTTGACTTCAATGGGGCATGTTTTAAACCTGCTTTTAGCCTCTTAAAGGGGAAATGAAACGTCCATGTTTTGGCACTGGTAGTAGCTACATATATTAGAAAAATCACCTTGCCAAAAAAAATTATTTTAAAAAGTTGTTAAAACCACAGATATGACCAAATTATTTTCGTAATTTCTAGCTAGCGAATCGCCATTTTGGAGTGAAGTCACAGCCTACGTAACGGGGTTGGTTGGTTCCGCTGGTGAGTGAAGAGAGTGAAGCGTTACTGGACCGGACTGAATACGCAATTGATTTGAAATGGAGGAAGGCGAACTTGAAAGACCTGTTGAGCCCATGTGTGCCATTGCTTATGCGTTTGAGTCGATACGGTGTGGGAACCGAGCAGTGGTACGTCGCTATGTCGAACAGCCGGTGATGGACATGGCCGTAGCCAGCTATGAGGTCACCGAGGTCCAGACCTCGGTCATTTTTTTACATTCAAAAATAAAATTTTAAGCTCTCTGAATGATTAATTAGCCGTTTAAACCACCTCATATGAGTGTTTGCAATTCATTTTGCTGTGAGAATCTAGCGCAGTGAACAGGGCTTGAGAGCGCGTTGTGAGAAGCGCGTTGTGAGGGCGCGGGTGCGATCCATAGACTGTAAAAAATCCTGTGTTGCCAGATCTACCTAATGGAAAGGTGGCAGTAGTCTTCTGGACTTGTTTTTCTGATTTAATGTCACACTTAAGGAAGTTATTAAAGTGGAAAGTTGCATGTTAGGGTTAGTGATATATTAATCTTATTTCCAAAACACAAGCTTTGAACTTATTTCGGATTATTATAAAAAAAAAAAAATAATAAATTGTTGCTTGTTTTTAGTAGCAATATCTGGCAACATTTTACTGTCGGCATTAATAAAAAAAAAGCTTCTAGAAAAACTGTAATTGCTGACAGGAAGATACCACATTCGGTAAGACAAACGCAATAATCATCATGATTATCTGTAAGAAATGTATAACACTATTAAAATCAACAGCATAATACAGATCTGTATGTTACAGAATGAAATATGCCAAATACTGGCCAGCAGGAAGACGGCTTTTATATTTAGTCATTTCAGTGAGCCAACGATTGAAGAGTAGTCCACACACACAAACACAAACACAAACACACACACACACACACACATACACATACACACAAACACACACACACACACACACACACACACACACACACACAAGCTATAACGTTAGCAAATAGCCTGTAAATAGTTTGTAACATGTCTGTAAAATGTAAAACATTATATTGAATAAATAATTATTTCACAAACATCTACAGTGTGCATGTGCAGTTTGTTAACATAACGTTAGACGTCGTCTTTTTGCCTGATACTAATAAACTTCACTAGCTAAACACTAAGTTAGCGTTATTTAGCTAGTTCATGCTTACAGCTGTTAGCTAACAATGACTGTACCTAACGTTAGTTGTTCGCTGGTTCGACCAGCACATGCATCTTGTTAACGAGCCAGTGTGATGCAAACATGTATGAGAGGTTTGACATGATAATATGAAAGCAGATGAATGCTTTTTATGCATGGTTTAATGTTAAGTTTTATGTCTTTCACTACGTTTTACTGAACTCAGCCCAGAGCCTTTAAAGCCAACCAACCCCGTGACGTCACAGGTTAGAATACTGCACAATGGCGGCGCCCTGGCCGCGAAAGATATAACGGTTTTTCTTTTTTCTTTTATATGTTTACATTTGTCATGTTTCTTATATAATTGTTGATTATAGTGGAAATCCATCTTGTAAATCATGTAAACTTGATTGACTGCTTCATTTCCCCTTTAACATCCTTGATGTGTCATTACAATTGCACAGCCAATGTTAGATGATTCCTTCAGAGTGAACACAGTGAATCTGACTGCAGTAGATGTGAAAGATATGAATAAAAATGATGTTATTTAAGCCAGCGCAAATACCTGTATTTACATCCTGTTTTCGGTCGAAGGCCATAGTAATCGATTGTCGAGTTCACGCGCATTGGTTTAGTACCTATTATCACGCGTGTGAACTCGACAATCGATAACTATGGCCTTCGACCGAAAACAGGATGTAAATACAGGTATGTGCGCTGGCTGAATAAACATCATTTTTATTCATATCTTTCACATCTACTGCAGTCAGATTCACGTGTTCACTCCGAAGGAATCACTCACATTGGCTGTGCACTTGTAATGACACATCAAGGATGTTAAGAGGCTAAAAGCAGGTTTAAAACATGCCCCATTGAAGTCAACAAGGCGCAAATTTTAAAAAGAGGATAACACGGTGTAGGCAACACCGATTTTTGTCGTTGTTCTCTGTACTGACAGCACTCCAAATTTACAAAAAAATGAGCTCAATGTTAAAATTGACCGGAGTTCTCCTTTAAAGCTTGGATAACACGCCTACGTCTCCTTCGATTAAAAATAATGACTAGTGCG
This sequence comes from Squalius cephalus, assembly GCF_949319135.1. NCBI lineage: Eukaryota > Metazoa > Chordata > Actinopteri > Cypriniformes > Leuciscidae > Squalius > Squalius cephalus. The sequence continues at coordinate 5,722,907 of NC_137132.1, forward strand.
GTGGCTGCGATATACGTAAACCTACCAACATCCGTCACCAGAATTTTGGCTTCTCGCAAGATGAAAAAATTATGTTTTATTCGCATAACATCGGTTAATGTAAACACCATCAATTTCGTAAAGGTTTTTTATCGACATTTAGAAAATACCGCAAGTTTTGCACAAATTATAATGGAAACATGGCTACAGAGGAACTGTGAATGATCATGTGAAGAATGAGTTCAGGTCATCTGTAAATGTGAAAAAACTGTTTCCATTGTAGTTTGCGAAAAATAAATTTTTCGAAGTGCCTGAAAAACCACCTCATGCGTGCATAAAAATATTTTTTCCGAAATGTATGTGTTTACAATAAACTTAATTTGTAATTTTCAATTTGCTCAATTTGAAGGGTAATGGAAACGCGTCTGTTTCTCAGTTGTATATTCACGTATGTCTTGTGTTGTAGGAGTCTTGAATATTACAGTCAGTGCAGAGGCAGAGGCGTCCCAGACTGTGTGTGACAATGAGATTGTGAGCGTCCCGGAGAGAGGACGCATTGACACGGTCACACGAAGTCTGCTCGTACAGGTCAGCACACGTCATCATTTACTCATGATCTTAATGCTGCTTGTGTATGATGTGTTGATGTGATTGATTTCTGCTGCAGGCGGAAGGAACTGAAAAGACAGAGACTCGCAGCTGGTTACTGTGTCCAAAGGGTTAGTCTGCAGATATTTCATATGTTTTGGTGTACAAGCGCTGATAATGCTGCAACCCTCTTTGTCTTCTAAACACAAACTCCAACTTCATGAAAATAAGTACACATTGCATAGAGGACATTTTGAGGACACACCAAATTTGAGGACCAATAGAGAGAGCTAAAATATACTCACATGTCAAGTCAAGTCAAGTCAAGTCAAGTTTATTTATATAGCGCTTTTTACAACATAGGTTGTATCAAAGCAGCTTCACAGTAATAAATTAAAACAATACATCAATGTTTGTTTCTAGTGGAACGTCTACGTTTGGTAATGCTGATCAATAGTATCGTTGATTGATTAATTAAATTAAATATCCCCAAATATCCCCAACTGAGCAAGCCAAAGGCAACAGTGGCAAGGAACCGAAAAACTCCATCAGGTGACCTAATGGAGAAAAAAAAACCTTGGGAGAACCCGGGCTCAGTCGGGGGCCAGTTCTCCTCTGGCGTTTATGAACTATAGACCGGATTTAACTGTAAGATTAAAAGTATTATATGAATGCCTGGCTGAAGAGATGCGTCTTTAATCTAGTTTTAAACTGGGAGAGCGAGTCTGAGCAACGAACAGTATCCGGAAGACTATTCCAGAGTTTTGGTGCTAAATGTGAAAATGCTCTCCCTCCTTTGGTGGATCTGGATATCCTAGGTATGACCAAAAGCCTCGAATTTAGTGACCTTAAAGAGCGCGATGGATTATAGGGCGATAGAAGATCCGTTAAATAGACTGGAGCTAAGCCGTTTAGGGCTTTATAAGTCAGTAGCAATACCTTGTAATTAATATGGAACTTTATAGGTAACCAATGTAGTGATGATAAAATCGGTGTTATATGATCATATTTTCTTGATCTAGTTATAACTCTAGCGGCGGCATTTTGGACTAACTGTAGCTTGTTTATTGAGGATGCAGGACAACCGGCTAATAACGCATTACAGTAATCTAGTCTCGAGGTCATGAATGCATGAACTAACTTTTCTGCATCAGAAACTGATAGCATATTACGTAGCTTAGCAATGTTTTTAAGGTGGAAAAAGGCTGTTCTTGTAACATATGAAATATGATTTTCAAAAGACAGGTTGCAGTCTAATATAACACCCAGGTCTTTTACTGTAGAGGATAAAGTAACAGGACATCCTACTATGTTAAAGTTGTATTGTGAGAGGTTTTGTGGGTGGTTTTTTGAACCGATGATTAGTACCTCTGTCTTGTCTGGATTTAATAAAAGAAAATTACGCGTCATCCAATCTTTTATATCATTAACACACTCTGTCAATTTGGATAATTTAGCGTTTTCATCTGGCCGTGATGAAATATAGATTTGAGTGTCATCAGCATAACAATGGAAACTAATTCCATGTTTCCTTATAATATTTCCAAGTGGCAGCATATATATTGAGAATAATAGAGGGCCTAACACAGATCCCTGTGGCACTTCATAGTTTACTGGAGTTATGATCGATTTTTCTCCATTTAAATGAACAAAATGGTAGCGGTCAGATAAACACGATCTAAACCAGCTTAATGCTTGTCCTTGAACACCAGTATAATTTTGTAGTCGATCTAAGAGTATTGTATAATCTAGCCTATAGTATCGAACGCAGCACTAAGATCAAGTAAAACTAATATTGAGATACAGCCTTGGTCAGAAGCTAAAAGTAAATAATTTGTGATTTTAACGAGCGCAGTTTCAGTGCTATGATGCGGCCTGAACCCAGACTGAAACTTTTCATAGGTGTTATTTTCTTGTAAGAAAGAGCCCAGTTGAGCGGACACAACTTTTCTAGTATTTTAGACATAAAAGGTAGATTTGAAATGGGTCTATAATTTGCTAGATTATGTGGATCTAATTGTGGTTTCTTAATGAGAGGTTTTATAACTGTCAGTTTAAATGTTTTTGGAACATGACCTAAAGTTAAAGACGAGTTAATAATATTGAGGAGAGGCTCTTCCACTACCTCTTCCACAGGTAACACTTCTTTCAATAGTTTAGTTGGTATAGGATCTAGTAAACATGTTGTTGTTTTAGATGAAGTGATAAGTTTATTTAACTCTTTTTGTTCTATAGTTGTAAAGCACTGTAATTGTTCTTTGCGGGGTGATAATTGAGGCTGAATTATAAGGCGCGATTGAGGATTGAAAGTTTACAATTGTGGTTCTGATGTTTTCTATTTTCTCAGTGAAGAACTTCATGAAATCATTACTACTAAACTGTAACGGAATATTTTGTTCAGGAGACATCTGTAACCGCACTGGCATTAGTAGTACATTTAGCATTAGCTCAAATGATTTATAGGGAATTTTAATAATTAATCATGAATATGATTAATATTTTGCATAATACCGTTACATTAATTTATTTCGAAGTTGAAAATAGATCAATTTGTATATCTGAATAATCAATCACAACTAATTACAATTCATCATTCATATACTAATAATCCTATTTCAGATCGATTATGAGATAACCCTTAATGGAAATGAATAATCATCGAACGGTTGTTTGTCCAGCAAAACGGCCGTAAGATTAAATCAACAATTTCTCAACAAAATTATCTCTTTCTTATAATTCAAAGAAAGCTATTTTATGGCCATAAAAACAACTCTCCTGTTCTTATAAGATTAGGTTACTTAAAAGTAACAAATCAGCTTTGTAGCAATTAAGATCGAAAACATCTCATTGACTATAGTTATGAGCAGGCAGGCAGAATCAATCAAGTATATAGAATTTTTAATAATTGGACTAATACATTGAACTAAGGAATACAAAAATACTACAGTTTACACGAGTAAATATGTATGTACAGGACACGTAAACAAAATACAAGACTAAACGAATAACCAAAATGAGGGAGAGAATGAAAGAGAGTTCGGACAATGAGAGAGATGAGAGAAAGTGAAACTAAACATGTGCGATCAAAGACAGATCACAGTTAGGCAAAATCACAGGCAGTAACCTTGAGAGACAACAAGAAATCAGATTCATCAAATCACAAATCAAAATACTTGCGTATGGTTCTCTTTGTATTTGCTGAAGAAGAGCTCTTTTAGAGCGGGGCGTGTTTCCTCGTGTCTTTGGGCGAGCCAGACTCGCGCGAAGTTTAAAGGTTCACCGAACGTGGAGTTGGCAGAAACACGATTCAGAGTTCATCTCCCTTTGTGGAGGGAGAAACGAATATGAAAATAAAACTTAGTAAAGAAAATAAAACGGAGATGATGACTCCTATAGGAGCCATGGAGACAGGAGTTCTACCAGTGCTCGTGCACGTCCTTGAGGATGAGGAGTGCGCGCCGCGGGAGATTCAAGTCTCTTTAAAGTTGAAGCTTCACTGAACGAATGGTAGAGTCTAAAGAAAGACGAAAATAAAGAAAAAACTTAAGGAAATAAAAGAGAAAACGGAGAAAGAATGCTCCCTAAAAGGGAGCCATATGGATCTTCTCGCTGGCGAAGAGGGTTCGTAAAAGTGCTCGAACAAAACAAGACGAAAGAAAATACAGAACTCCACTGAACGCGCCATGTAACCGCTTTTCTAGGGTACAGAAATTTCACTCCTCCCTGGGCTTGGGCCAATTGGAATGTGACATTCCGAGCGGGAAGAAACTTTCTTTGTCTTAGTTCCCAGTTTAATTTGCATGTTTTATGGCAGCGTTATTATGTGATCAGTTATACTCTAACGATGGTAAAAATAGTATAATACATTTTACCAGATCCTGATGCATATATTTGGTTTCAGTACAAGGAGAGCTTTACGTGGATACCGAATTAGATATGTTTCGAAGGTACACGTCGAGATAGATTCTTATTCTGTAAAAATAAGCTTAAAGGTTAAACTAACAACCTAGGAATAAAATGAACCCAACATGTGATGTACATTGATAAGTGGGAATTGAAGATTGGACTTTAGAAAGACCAACATGACACATCTATGATCTCACCACAGTGTGCACCTCTCGAGCATTATTCCATTAAGGTTTAAAAGAATACAGAACCACATTCACATAGAAGAACAATCATGAAAAGGGGAAATTACATTCAAGTTTACATATTTCTTCAGTGGTTATACATATAAAATATCTAGGATGAACACGTTAATTCTGCTCTGCCAGAATCTCAGTGAGATTCCTGGCTGGCTAACATTCCATTAGGACCATAAAATTTTATGGTCTGGTGGGAGGTAGGGTACAAGGCACATATAGTGTATCATTCTTAAAATACCCACTTAGAATTCAAAACTACACACTAGAGAATCACACTGTAGAACAGGGGTCACCAAACTTTTTTCTCTGGGGGCCACATTATCATTCCTGACTCTGATGGGGGGCCGGGTCCAGGTCAGCTATATAACATAGAATTGTATGACCCAGACCAAAATGACCACCAGCAGGCCTCATTGTGTTGTAGCCTAGAGAATACTAGCCTGGCACAGCCATCCCCACTACTATATCCACACTACTATATCAACACTTGATTCCTGGCACATATTTGTTTATCTTTACTAGTGGTTTGCAAAAGTTGTAATCGAGTCTTCACACTTTGTTTTAATTAAAGTTGTTCTTCACAAATAATCGTTGGTCCACTATTGTTTGAAAACTCTGCACTCTCTTTTAGGTGGTTCGGTTCATACCTCGGTTAAGACATCACGGTTCGGTATGAGTTCGGTACAATGGAGGGAAAAGCAAAACAAAAATGCAGAAGGCTTGTGCATGTCTCAGGCTGTACCACCAAAAGAAAAATAAATGTCTTAAACCTTGTATTTTTTTTAAAAAAAATAAGTTTTATTAATAAAGTAAAGGCATAGAACAGTTTATTTGTAGTGCACTGACAATAGTTTTATATAATTAGTTCATTAATTCAATTAATAAAAATACCTTGATATGTTTGGTAATTGTACCTGAATGAATTGAAAATTAATCTGCTACGTTTCATGTTTTTATGTTTCCACTGTTCGATCGCGGCCGCGCCTCACACACACACAAACACACACACACCGATCGCGGCCGCGCCTCACACACACACACAAACACACACACACCGATCGCGGCCGCGCCTCACACACACACACACACACACACAAATATAAGTAAACACTTTACGACTTTTCGATCGCACCCACCTCTCTCTCAACATATTCCAGCATAGCAATATTTACATCGCAGCCTGCTTCAGAGCTAAGGCGGAGCTACAGATTAGGTGTCCCTATATCCGCGTATCTAACAGTAGTTCCGCATTACATTAATTAAATTGCACGCGAGTTTTATTTATTTTTATACCGTGTATTCTCCGTGTAAATGTATGCACCAAACCGTGACGCCCGTACCATGACATACCGTCCATGACGACTTTTGGGGATTGCCTCATAGGGCGGTTCAAGTAGTGGGGGGCAGAGGGGCTGGGGGGCCAGTCAAAGGGGGGTGGCGGGCCTGAGTCGGCCCGCGGGCCTTAGTTTGGTGACCCCTGCTGTAGAATAACACAAAACTAATCAACATGCGTGCTTTAATATGTCACCTACAAATTCTGAATCACTTGTATTCGGAATTAAATTTAAAGGGATGTTTGTTTGTGTGTGTGTGTGTGTGTGTGTGTGTGTGTGTGTGTGTGTGTGTGTGTGTGTGTGTGTGTGTGTGTGGAGATCTCCTCGCCACCTGGGTCTCTGGCTTGGAGAGAGAGAGATGTTAGCAGATAGGAATCTCTTTGAAGCCATCTTCTCAAATTCTGAGATGTTCTCTGGTAAGCATCACTTGGTAGCAAACGTGTCAAAAGAGATCAATTCAGTCCAGACTCATGGCGCCATGCTCTAATTTACAATTACGAGTTTAAGGGTTAAAAGCTTCCTTAAAATTTATAATGACCAGTAATCGTGAGTCCTGTCCATACGCTACACATCTGTTTATTTGTTAGTCTAGCCACGGTGTTAAATAAGAACTTAGGATTGTTATGGTTGTTTTCTATTAGTTTGCGGAGATGCTCAGCCCTGGCCTCTTTTAGGGCCTTTTTAATAACGTGACATACTGTCTTTCCATGCGATTCTAAAGTTAGTTTTTTCCCATTTACGCTCTAAATTACGGGTTTCTCTCTTTAGAACACGCGTAGTATTGTTGTACCATGGTGCTTTACTTTTCTCTCTGACCTTTTTTAATCTAATGGGTGCAACAATATCCAATGTTCCAGAGAGAATGGTGCTCATAGTGCTAGTTAATTCCTCAAGTTCATCTGTTTGTTTGGGTTCACTGAGCAGCTGAGACAGATCCGATAAGCTATTTGAAAAATTATCTATGGTGGATGGAAGGATTGTTCTGCCTAATCGATAACGCGGCGCAGCATGATATATTACAGGAATTCGTAATATGCAAGTTACCATGTAATGGTCAGTGACATCGTCACTTTGTAGAATGATATCTATATCGGTTGGATCGGTTCCATGTGATATAATTAAATCGAGTGTATGATTCAATCGATGAGTTGGTCCAGTAACGTTTTGCTTGACCCCAAAGGAGTTTAATAAATCTGTAAACGCAGCCCCTAACGCATCATTTTGATTATCTACGTGGATATTAAAGTCTCCAACAATTAATGCTTTATCGAAATTAACTAATAGGTCTGAGAGAAAATCTGCAAACTCTTTAAGGAAATCAGCGTAAGGCCCAGGCGGTCTATATACGGTAGCCAAGGCTAGAGATAATAGGGATGTTTTTCGATCATCTAAGAGCGTAACATTTAGTACAAGTACTTCAAATGAAATAAACTTATAACCCGTTTTCTGAGTAACATTGAGAACATCTCTATAGATTGTTGCAACACCGCCGCCACGACCAATCAGACGGGGCTCGTGCTTATAGGAGTATCCTGATGGAGTAGACTCATTTAGACCGAAATAATCATTTGGTTTAAGCCAGGTTTCAGTAAGGCAAAGTACATCGAAGCTATTATCTGTGACTATTTCATTTACAATAACTGCCTTAGGTGTGAGTGATCTAATGTTTAGAAGACCTAGCTTTAGAAATTGTTTTTGATTACTGATAGCAACATTTTCTGGTTTAATAACAATTAGATTTTTTCTAGATCCTGCAGTAGATTTCTTATTTGATCTCACTAAACGAGGAATAGACACAGTTTCTATGCAATGTTCTAATCTACACTATTTATATCAGTTAAATTGGTGCTGCAGAGACTATGATTTGGACTTTTGGTTACTAGTCAAAAGGTATTTAACATTTTGGAGATGTTATCTGACAGAAGATCCGATCCGAATCTGCTTGGGTGTAAGCCATCAGCACGGTAAAGCCTAGGACGCTCCCAAAACAGATTCCAATTATTTACAAAGAGCAGTTTCTGCTCATTGCACCATGACATTTACCATTCATTTAGCGCGAATAATCTACTAAACTTTTCATGACCTAGTCGGTACGTGGGAAGCGGTCCTGACACAATGATCATTATATCAGGTGATGTGCTGCGTACCGTATCGATCAGATTCCTGAAGTCTTTCTTCAGAACCTCCGTCTGGTGCAGCCTGATGTCGTTCACTCCCGCGTGCAGGACCACAGTTCCGACGCGCTCGTTCAGAATCTCGGGAACGTGAGCAGCGATTTCAGAAACACGAGCACCAGGAAAGCAGTGACTATGCACCTTACTTTTATTTAACGTAGCGTGTACGTGTCGAACAATGGAATCGCCGATGATCACAGCATCGCGTTCTGTTTCGAGAAGAGGGGAGAAGCGGTTTTGTGTGGATATCTCGAAAACCGGGAGGGTCGGAGAGAGTTTTCTTGGTCTAGACCTGACTCGCGTCTTCCGCTGCGGAAATATCCAGGCTTCATGGTGGCATGTTGGAGCCGGAGTGAACGAGACCATGGCTGATCGCGACCTCGACGCTCGGGACCGATGTTGAGAAACGCACGGAGTAGACGAGGTCGGAGTCAGCGGGTTAGTAACATTAATCTCTGATTTGTGTGCATCGGCGCGTGATGTTTCAAGAGCCAAACGCCAGTCTATCAGCTCGGCTTTTCTCACTAAAAGGTCGTGGATCTTTTTCTGTCTATCTGTCTGTCTATCTGTCTGTCTGTCTGTCTGTTTGGCCGTGTGTCTGTCTGACCGTCTGTCTGTGTACCTCCCTATCTCCCTGTTACGGCTTGTCACTCTTTATTATTTTCTTATTTTGTTAAATGAATAAAAATAAAGTTGACCTCCGAAGACGGGGGGGGTGGTGGCTGGGCAAAAAAATTAAAAAAAAATAAAAAAAAATTAATAAAAGGTCGTGGATCTGTTTCTCAACAGCTTCCAGCTCAGACTGTACCGCGTGCAGCTCAAATGTGTCCTCACCTGCACCAAAAGGTAGACTACTTACATCTGATATATTCGCCATTTTAACAGATGGACAGTAAGTTAAGTTAGCAATGACACTACCAGTGATGCTATCAATATTAATACTAATTTATGGCTTAAGTCTTGGATATAATCCGTCTTATTAGTGGTATGGGTGTGGAGTAGACGCACAATAGGCGAAAAAATGTTTTTTTGTAAATGAGTGCGGAGAAGACGCGTTCAGCCGTGATCCACGGACGTAACCTATAAGAGTATCCAGCGTTGGATCACTAGGCTTGAGACGCGTCTGCTCAACAGTCCGCGTTGTAACTATGAGGTGAGGAAAAGTAGAAAATGTTCGTTGTAAGTGAGTTTAAAGAGAAATCAAGAATTATAAATCAATCGATGGAGCTCCAAAGACAACAACGCGTTCAGACGCATGCGCATTCGAAACAAATATGTATCGGATATCTTAATTGAGAAAGGTGAAATTTGTAAGCCTTTCATGACAACTGTAGTTTAGTTGTTCAGCTGTGCCAAATTTTTAAATTGTGGCTATTTTCTCCCTTTTTCCAAAGTGCTTGAATCACAATAATTCCTGTTTGTGATTTTATTATTATAGGGACTTCACAGGTGGTATTAAAATGTTTATAGCGTTACTCTGCTGATCACTGATGTGTTTCTGTCTGTCTGATTTATAGGTGACAGTCTCTCAGAGGAAGTGGCTCTGACTCTTCCTAAAGATGTGATAGAGGGATCAGCCAGATCCTCTTTTTCAGTCATTGGTAACATTTACAAACATGAGCAGAAATGAGGAGATTGGCTTTAGACTTATAAAATGTAGTGAGTGTCATTTGTTTATGGTTTACAGGCGACATATTGGGTCGTGCACTGAGGAACCTTCATGGATTATTACGGATGCCGTACGGCTGTGGAGAGCAAAACATGGCTGTTCTTTCTCCCAATATTTACATTCTGGAGTATCTGGAGAACACGGAGCAGCTCACCTCGGCCATCCGAGAGAGAGCCACAGGCTTCCTGCAGAGCGGTGAGAGACAAAATCATGTCAAGAAAATACTGAGACGGATTGATACCAAATTATACATTATTCAACACTCAAACAAACTGTTGAAGTGTTAACCATTATCACACTAAACAGGATACCAGCGACAAATGAATTACAAGCATTTGGATGGATCATACAGCACATTTGGTTATGGTGATGGGAATACATGGTAAATATATTTTCACTATTACTATTGTTTAACAGAAATAATATCAAGGTAATCTACAAAAATAAACCGAATTAACACATTTAAAAATTTGTCTCAGTTCAAATGACTTTAATTATATCTTCTACACCATCAGGTTGACTGCCTTTGTGCTGAGGTCCTTTGGCAAAGCACAGAAATACATATTTATTGATCCAAACATTATTCAGAGTGCAAAGAATTGGTTAATAAGCAGACGGGATTCAGACGGCTGTTTTATCCAACAGGGAACACTGTTCAACAACAGAATGAAGGTCTGTCATCTTCTATCTATCTCTCTATCTATCGTCTTTATCCAGACTTTCTTAAGCCAACATCACTGTTTGTCTAGATGAACTTTCCTTCAGTGGTTTGAGTGTGTCGCTTTATTTATTCTTTATTTCTAATAAATTCTAGGGTGGGGTGAATGATGATGTGACCATGACTGCCTACATTACTGCATCATTGCTTGAACTGGAAACTCCAGTCACAGTAAGTTAATCTGTAGGAAACATGGTAAAAACTCAGAAAAATGAGTTCTATTCCTCTGTGTGTGTTTTTTTTTTCAATTCAATTCAATTCAAATTTATTTGTATTGCGCTTTTCACAATACACATTGTTTCAAAGCAGCTTTACAGAAAGTGCATTTCAGAAATGTACATAGAAAAATAAAGTTAGTTAATCATGTATTAATTTAGGGCATAACATCGCTGGCGTCAAGTCATCTCTTCACTAGCATCCCGAGATAACAACAGAAAAGCAGATGGGAAATAATTAGCATTGCTGCTGTTCATAATAGTAATGCATTTGATCCGATTTAACTGTAGTATAAAAGGTAATCATTTTGTGAATGCTTGGCTGAAGAGATGCGTCTTTAATCTAGTTTTAAACTGGGACAGCGAGTCTGAGCCTCGAACAATATTAGGAAGGCCATTCCAGAGTTTAGGAGCTAAATGTGAAAACGCCCTCCCTCCTTTAGTGGATTCTCGAATTTAGTGATCTTAAAGAGTGCAATGGATTGCAGGGCAATAGAAGGTCCGTGAAATACACTGGAGCTAAACAATTTAGGGCTTTATAGGTCAGAAGTAATACTTTGTAATTGATACGGAACTTAATAGGTAACCCGTGTAGAGATGATAGAATTGGTGGTATATGATCATATTTTCTTGACCTAGTAAGAACTCTAGGAGCTGCATTTTGGACTAACTGTAGCTTGTTTATTGAGGATGCAGGACAACCAGCTAATAAAGCATTACAGTAATCTAGTCTCGAGGTCATGAATGCATAATCTACAGTTGCGGTCTAGTATAACACCTAGGTCTTTTACTGTAGTGGATAAAGTAACAAGACATCCTTCTAAATTAAAGTTGTATTGTAAGAGGTTTTGTGGGCAGTTTTTTGGACCAATAAGTAATACCTCCATTTTATCTGAATTTAATAGCAGAAAATTACATGTCATCCAGTATTTTATATCTTTAACACACTCTGTCAATTTAGATAATTTAGCGTTTTCATCTGGTCGTGATGAAATATATAATTGAGTGTCATCAGCATAACAGTGGAAACTAATTCCATGTTTTCTTATAATATTACCAAGTGGCAGCATATATATTGCAGAGGGCCTAACACAGATCCTTGCGGCACTCCATAGTTTACTGACGTTATCTACGATTTTTCCCCATTTAAACAGACAAAATGGTAGCGGTCTGATAAGTACAATCTAAACCAGCTTAATGCCTGTGTTTTTTGTCACAGGATCCTGTCGTCAGTAAAGGTTTGTCATGCTTGAGGTCCGTCATTGAGGATGTCAATAACACTTACACCACTGCCCTGCTCGCCTACACTTTCAGTCTGGCTAGAGACACGGACACTCGACAGCAGCTTTTCAAGAAACTGGAAGATGTTGCTATTTCAGATGGTAAGAGGTTTGTTTCTGATGACTTTCTGTTGTCTTTTATGACCGTACTATTGTTTTTAGTAACACTTTAGAAAACTGTTCCGTCATTAATGAATAACTACACAGGAACAAATGAGTTACACAATATTAACATTCTTGTAACTACATTCTAGTCATTACTAGTGTGTTCCCATGATCTTCAGTTTAGAATACTGATCCAAATTATTAGTAGTTCCTTTAGGATGTAGTAACACTTGAGTCATTACTAGTGGATTACCATTATCTTATATTATACATTATGGATTATTAACATTAATTATGAACCTGTATACAGTAATTCTTTGTTGTTCTGTGTGAGTTATAAAAAAGTAGTAGTAGTAGAGCCAGAAGGTGTTTATTCTGAGATAACAACCAGCTGGATGTGCATTATGCCACTTATTACACGACTACTTGCCACATAAGTAAATAATTAGACATGAAATATTGATCTGATTCAAAATTTTAGCTCTTTAAACGCAAAGGTACTGCAGTGAGAGCTATTGCTAGCGCAACAAGTTCAAACTAGACAGACATTTAAAAGATACGGTATACAGTCATACCCCTTATTATACAGCATTTCACCACATAAATAATTAATTTTAATTAATTATAATCATCTCAAATCAATAATTTGGCATAATTAAATAACCGCACACAAAATTGATTCGACTGAGTTTTAATATTTTATTAGCTCACCAAAAGCAAAACTTCCATGAAGAAAGCCCGTTGAGCCTGTGTTTTCAGCGGTTGTTATCGAGCAATAACACACCACTGGATGGTGCTATTGACCAATCAGAATCAAGTATTCCACAGATATAATAATAGTAGTAACTAGAATGTTAATAGTGTGTTACTCATTTGTTCTTGTGTAGTTATTCATTAATGATGGAACAGTTTTCTAAAGTGTTACCTTTTTGTTTTAATCATGCTCCTTGAGTCACGCGTGTGTCTTTTGTCCTTAAGGCTCTTCTCTCCACTGGTCTCAGTCTGGCTCTGCTGATGACTCTGATTCTCTGGCAGTGGAGATCAGCTCATATGTGCTGCTTGCTGTTCTCACTGCAGATTCAGTCACTACAGCTGATCTGGGCTATGCTAACAGGATTGTTAGCTGGCTTGTAAAGCAGCAGAATGCTTATGGAGGATTCTCCTCCACACAGGTTACTCAAACCTCTCCAATCAAACACATTATTGCTGGTGTGAATGAGTAAAAGTGGCATTACTGAACACATTTATTTCCCAGGACACAGTGGTGGCTCTTCAGGCTCTGTCTTTGTACGCCACCAAAGTGTTCAGCTCTGACGGCTCCAGCACAGTGACGGTACGGTCAGCAGGAGACTCTCTCCACTTTAATGTCAATCAGGACAACAAGTTACTGTACCAGGAGAAGCAGCTGCAGAAACTTCCAGCCACATACAGCATTGAAGTGAAGGGCTCAGCCTGTGTGTCTGTGCAGGTCTGTAGTGCGTTCAGCTTCATTTACTCACACTCACTTTCTCTCTTGCCATTTTGGTTATTCTGCTGTGAGATGATTTATGAATGTGTTTTTCTTTGTGTTGACTCTCTCAGATGGCTCAGTTCTACAACATTCCCACTCCAACTGAAGCTAAAACATTGAGCATTGATGCTAAGACTGAGGGAGATTGCAAAACATTGGGACAAAATTTCATTTTGAACTTCACTGTCAAGTAAGAGAATTTGTATTTAAAGTCAATAATTGTCAATAATTGTAATAATAAAACTCATCTTTAAATTCTTCATGCCTTAAAACGGCTTGAATATAACTCTACACCCTTGCCTCATTGAGTATACGTGGTTCTATGAATATGCAAATGAGCCCCGCCTCCACTCACTCACAGTAGCTCAGAGATCCACTCGTTGACGATCACACGTTGATCTGATTGGTTACAAGGTAGTTTGTGTCGTCAGAAACACCAGCGATTTCAAACCGTGTTTTTGAGACAGTCTTTGGTTCACTGCAGTTTTAAGGAGAATACTCAGAAATGAATGGAGTCGACTTGTGAATTTACACATGGTTTGTCTTAAAGCATATTAAAAACACCACATACCAGAGCCGATCAACCCTATACGCACAATACGCAAGTTGCGTAGGGCCCCGCAAATTACTCAAGGCCCCTCCTCCCCTTCGTGTCAAAGCGCATCAATCAAAGTTTAAAACATCGATGAGAAAATTAAGTGGAAAAAACACCATGAGAGTGAATTGCGGGAACAGCTATAAGATAGACTTGGGTTCCCTCCTCTCCAAGTTTGATGTCAGTAAAGTTAAGTTGATGTGCATCTCTCTTTAGTCTGTCTGAGTGAAATGAGTGAGAGTGAGAGTGAAATACAACTATTTATTATGTTTGATAAACGACAAAGGGCAACGGTGTTTGTTTATAAACTGCAGCTCGGAAAATATAACCGCGTCGCGCATTAAATGCCGTTGCATACACCATTACATACACCATTGCATGTTAACACATGCGTTCATTATATATGCACTCCTCATTATAGGAGCACATACTTTTAAAAAAAGACAATGATTGTAGTCTCCAAGTCAGTTTAGTTACAACTCTGCAATAAAACAAGATGGAAAGCATTGATATTGACTATTGATTTATAAGCTATATTGCATTTAAAATGTTGATTGGCTGGACATACTGGTCAATATGGATGCACATCCCTCAGTAAATAATAGGGGTGGGAATCTTTTACCATCTCACGATTCGATTCGATTTCGATTCTTGAGGCCACGATTCGATTCAAAATCGATTTTCGATTCAAAAAGATTTTCGATTCAAAACAATTCGATTTTATTCATAATGATTTCTAATCAGGTTTCTGATCATGATCTACTCTCATCTGCTTTGCAATACAGAATGACAAACGGAGACATTAAAGTGTCTTTTTCACATTTATTAAGTTCAATTCTCAGGGAAGTGCCTTTTATCAAAAACATTGAAAAAATATTTTTACTTGGTACTTTTAAAGCAAAGTATTTATGATGACCCATAACGAACTTACTTCCAATACTTCCTATATTAATTGTATTAATAAAACAAATGGAAGTGATTTGGCAAGTCAACTGTAAGGTTACATTTGCCAGCATATGTCCCAACATTGCTGAGAACCAACAGGAAAATAAATGTGTGCCTGTACTAGCAGCGTACTTGTAGTAAATTAATACAAACTTCAGCATATTCTGAATAATAGACTTCTAACCAACATCCTCTTGTTATTTCCAAAGAGCAATATAATCCTTCAGACAAAAAAAAAACATTTTGCTGTAGCAAATTCACAAACAGTTTTCGTTCAAAAATATAGAATTATGTACCAGAAGCTATCATAACGTATAATGCTTGTGGACTTATGCATATTCTGAATAATTAGTAACATACAAAGTCGCTCTTGACTTATACACAACTAAATAATAAAGAGTTATGACTTGAAATGTTTGCTGTATACCACAATCAAAAATAGCAAAGAAAGTGAATGAACTTTCTGCAGAGAGTAACTTACAGTCAAAATGTTTTTTTGGCAAACTTTTTGTGACTGGCATTGCACATATTGCATACAGATCAGATCGGTTTACACAGCATATTGATGTGAAAACTAAACAATACAGAAATTAGCTCTCATACAAAAAAATACTAAATAGATCACAATGAAATTGCCAATGTTCCATACGTTAGCTTTTAACGAAGAGGGTGCCGTTCGGATTTGGCGCTCAGCCATCATGCGTCTGTTATGTGCGCGTCTCTGTTATGTGCACGCCACAGACTGTCCGCGCACTGCACGTCCGCTTCAGAGTTTCGCCTTTTGCGTTCCGTCAATGTTACGTTATTAGATTTTTTTTTTTTTTTTTTTTTTGAAAATCGATTTTTGACATTTGTGAATCGATTCAGAATCGTCCACGTCCCGAATCGCGATTCATCTAAGAATCGATTTTTTCCCCCACCCCTAGTAAATAATAACCATCAAGTATCAAGTATTGCTTTCATTATTTAAAACGCAGCTATGGCAAGTCATTTTAGCTTTTATTCATTCACAGGATGCATTTTTGATATCAATAATTAAATTTGTACAATTTAAAATGTGAATTCTTGATATTAAGAATGTACTTTTTCTAGTAACAATGTCTATTTCTGATATCAGGAATTCCTAGTTCATTAAAAGGAATTACTAGTTAAAGGAGGGAAGATTGTAGTGGGAGCACTGGGGTGTCAGGTGTGACTGTGTGGCAATGGCTAATGGGTCAGGTAGGAGGGCCCCTTAACAGAATTTTGCTTAGGGCCCCAGGGAGGTCAGAATCGGCTCTGCCACATACACATATTAACAACATTAAAAGCTTGATTTTCACCACAAGGGGACTTTAAGTCAAAAGACTAGAACATGATTATGACTTAAGATTATCTAACAAATAAATCTTTTCTGAATATTTTTTAACATCTTAATAAACACAAAAGCAATATAAACTGAAACGGCGTATCTCAGTAGTTAAAACACTACACACTGACTTGAGATACAACATTTTTATTATTGACACATTATGAGTGATTCGAGTGATTAAAACTCTGCATGTGTCTTGGTAATTATACTGGCTTTTGTTCTCTCTTATTTGTACATTTATATGAGGCATTTAAGAACCTTTTCATTTGCTCTTTTCCAGATATGATGGTCTACAGGAAAGGACTAACATGGTCATTGTGGATATTAAACTCTTATCTGGATTCACAGCTGATACATCAATGGTGCGTTTGAGTGATTCATCACAAAATGTGTACAAATTTGTAGAGTTTCTCTTTTTAGAAATTAACCAGCACTTTTTCCCAACAGCTCAAAACTTCTTCCGGAATGTACAGAAAACCTGTGGAACGGGTCGATTCTAAAGATGATCGTGTCATTGTGTATTTGAAGGAGGTGAGAAAACAGCAACATTCATATGATTTTATGTCTTAGGTCTTTATGTCTTTAATGTCCATGACTGATGAGTTTGTTTCCTCCTGTAGATCACACAAAATATTCCAGTGAATTACCAGATACAAACAAAACAGGTTCTTCAAGTGAAGAATCTCAAGCCAGCTGTGATTAAAGTGTACGATTACTACCAAACAAGTAAGATTTAATATGCCAGTGTTGAATGCTTTGATCAAGTGATGCACATTGTTTATTCAGATTTAATCCATGTACAGGTTTCCATTGTTGTACGAATGTGAACATCTTCCTTTTCCTTCAGGTGATCAGTCAGAGGCCGAGTACTTCTTCCACTGTGGATGAAGCTGAAGAGCGTCACCTTATAGTTCAGCTTGAATAAAGATGTTGGAACTCTCTAATGTTGAATATTATAAAGTTTATTCTTTATCCTGGACAAAATTATTTCCAGTCCATCATCCCAAATTTGAATCCTAATCAGTTTTTGGCTACGTCTCTTGAGATCATGACTTATAAATTCACAATGCATATGATTAATAAAAGTGTTGAAAACAAGTTATGGTGAGCTGGTTGAACTGTTGAATGTGTAGTAGCTACATGCTATGGCAATATTTCAGGATTATGATGATGATATTATTTTTTGATATCTTATCTCAGCTAAATAAAGGTGCCAGAAATAACCAAAACGGGGTTTTCATAGTGAGAAGAACCTTTTTTTTTTCTTAGTGACATAAAGAGCCTTTTTGGTACTGCAAGAACTCGCCTCATAAGTTCTTAAAAGAGCCTTTAACAGGTCTTCATGTCACTTTATAAGATTCTTTGTAGAACTATTCATGAAAATGTTCTTTATGACCCCATTTTAAACAAACATACAAAGAGAATCCAGGAAAAAGATTTAAGTGTTTATTGCCTTTATATATTGTGCCAGATAAAAGCATATGAATACATAGAGTAAGGCATTAAACAGGGCATTTTATAAATCAAGCAAATTGCACAATTTTAAAAAGAGAAAACTGTAGAAATACTCACCAATAAGCAGACTACAATAAACGTACTTGGTTACTTGCGTAACCTCGGTTCCCTTAGAGTTAAGGGAACGAGTACTGCATTGCAAACCCTGTGGGAAAACTCCTTTTCTCAAGAATATTGAAGCCTTTATTTTAAAATGCATTGCAGCAGCACAGCGAGAGCATCATAGCTCGACTGAGCGAGCTGATTGGCTGATTGGCAACTGCACGAACCTATGGCGAGTGAGCAGAGGCTCGCGGTCCAATGGGAGTGCTTGGCGCCCTGCCAGCCTCGAGCGCGCCAATTTGCACGCGGCTGGAGAGAAATTCAGAGAAAAACTCGACAAAAGACAGGTTTATATCGACTGAAGCAAAATACCTGATATGAGCGAAATAGCATGGCAAGGCAACACAGTACTCGTTCCCTTATCTCTAAGGGAACCGAGGTTATGTAAGTAACCAAGTACGTTCCCTTACGAGAACGTTCTCTCGTACTGCGTTGCAAACGCTGTGGGAACCCAATTTAAAACGCCGTGCTATTCGCCTGTGACCACTCTAAGGAGTCCGGGGAGCCCCGGGACTATAACAGAGTAGTCTGAATATCACAGACCAGAGCTTCGGGTCTAAATGATATGCAAAGTATATAGTGAAGCACAAGGGCCACTAAGTTATATATATAGGGCTGGGTCGACAGAGCCAGGGACCTAGAATATTATTCCCACATGTGAAAATGTGAAGTCACAACAGAGTGTATCTGAGTCTACTATACACTATACTATACACTGACTATACACTGGCCTGGGTCCGTAGAGCCAGGGCCTAGATAGTGAGAACTTGTGCCTGCAGCGCGGGGACCTCTAGGTTATAAAATCTTGCAAATGTGGACGGAGCGGACCAGCCGGCTGCCGCTCAAATGTCTTCGATAGGGACTCCACTGGACCATGCCCAAGAGGAAACCATGCCTCTTGTGGAGTGAGCTCTTACACCTATGGGGCACCGGAGGCCCAGTGAGGTGTAGGCCAGAGAGATAGCATCTACTATCAATCTAGATAACGTGAGTTTCGTGACCAGCATGGTGCGACCCCCGAAACAGACAAAGAGCTGTTCAGACTGTCTGAAAGAGGCCGAACGCTTTTCGAATATAACGAAATATATTCTCAGAGCTCTGACGGGGCAGAGCGTAAGAGCATCACTATCTTCTCTCGAAACTGGGAGAGCTGATAGAGAGATAACCTGGGCTCTGAACGATGTTGAGCCGGCTACTAGCACATGAAAGGCTGTGATGGCTGCCACATACACTTTGAGCGTGGAAGGGGAGCGTCCCGCGTCCAGCAGCTCTTGGAGAAAAGAGAGTACCGTTGGTACTTTACAAATATGTGGGTCGAGGTTCCGAGCTAAACATCAGCTGGAGAACACTGACCATTTAAGGTGGTAGAGGCGTCTAGTAGACGATAATGATAATGATAGATAATGGTATTCAGGACACCTTCTGGGAGGTCCTGGGGTACCCGTTGAGGGGCCATGTTGCCTGCGTGAGGAGGTCGCTCCTCAGTGGAATTGGCCACGGAGCTATCGCAGACAGCTGCATCAGCTCTGGGAACCAAATCTGGGTTCGCCAGAGGGGGGCTACCAGGAGGAAATGCATAAAGGGGGAGGCTGGGCCACTCGTGGGCCAGCGCATCCCTGCTCTTGGTAAAGAAGATTGGGCAGTGACAGTTGTCTTCTGAGGCGAAGAGGTCTACCTCTGCCTTCCCGAAGACCTCCCATAACAGGAGAACCGTCTGGGGGTGGAGCGACCATTCTTCTGGGGGAACGTTGCCCCGAGAAAGCATGTCTGCTCTTATGTTTGCAGTTTGGCTTGAGCCCATAGCAGTAGCTGTGTGGCTATGGCGAACAGGTTGCGAGACCACCCTGGCAATTTATGTAGGAGACCACTGACATGTTGTCTGTGCGGACCAAGACATGGTGTCCCGCCAGATATGGGAGGAAGGTTTTTAGGGATAGAAAAAACGCTCTCATTTCGAGGCAGTGGATGTGTAGGCGTTTCTCCGAGCTCGACCAGAGGCCGGAGGCAGGCCTGCCCTTGTACAGGGCTCCCCAACCGGAGTTGGAAGCGTCTGTTGAAATGACCCTCCTCTCTGAAACCAAACCCATGTTCACACCCTGCTGATACCAGCTGGTTTTTTTCCAGGGGTCCAGGGCTTTGATACAGCGCTGGGCCACCCTGATATTCACGAGGCCCAAGCGCCATGCATGGGGTGGTACTTGAGGTGTTAGCCACAGCTGAAGAGGTCGCATAGGTAGTAGGCCTAGTTGGAGTACTGATGATGCCGAAGCCATAAGGCCCAAGATCCTCTGAAACATTCGGAGGGGTACAATGGAGCCCTCTTTGAATGACGCGGCGAGCCACTGAATTGATAGAGCTTGGTCCGGTGTAGGCCATGCTCTCATATGTACGGAGTCGAGAACTGTTCCCAGGAACGTGATTCATTGGCCGGAGGACAGTATACTTTTGGAAAAGTATGAGCCCGAGGCATTCTAGATGAGCCCGAGCCCGAGGCATTCTAGATGACCAAGGAGCCAGGCTTTGTGAGTATGGGATTCCGCCTCTGACTGAGTCAGTATGACGACCAGTCGTCGAGGTAGTTCAGAATGCGCATTCCCCGCTGTCTCGGGGGGAGAGAGCCGCATCCATGCACTTCTTGACTGTACGAGGCGCTAGCGCCAGTCCAAATGGTAGGACTGTGTATTGATATGTCTGCCCCTCGAAGGCGAATCTCAAGAATGGCATGCGATGGGGGTTCACTTGGATGTGAAAGTAAGCGTCTTTTAGATCCACTGAAAAGAACCAGTCTCCTGGGCGAATTTGAGCTAGGATGTGTCTGGTCGTAAGCATCCTGAATGACCTTGCCATAAGGGCCTTGTTCAGGTGTCTGAGATCTAAAATGGGTCTCAAGCCGCCGTCTTTCTTCGGAACGAGAAAATAACGTCTGTAAAACCCTGAATCGCTTTGTGAAGCGGGAACTATCTTGATAGCCCCCTTTCGCTAGCAGACATGATACCTCGGCGCGGAGGACATGAGCCATGGTGCTCCTTACGAGGTTTGGATTATATTGTGAAAGCGCGTGGTCTGCGGGCGAATTGAAGCAAGTAGCCGCGCTTTACAATGTTCATTACCCAATCTGAAACTCCGGGAATGGCCTGCCAAGCCAGAGCCCGATGAGCCAGAGGTAAAATTATATCTGACGGGGGAACGCCCAGACTCGGGGGCCCAAACCGACAGGGGTTTATGTGAGAGGTTTTGCTCAATTTGTGCTTTATGTGGGTTGCTGTTAAAACAGCGTTTGGGTGCAGGTGTGCGTGACAGATGACGGGCCCATGTTCTGCATTTAACACAACTCCAGCCACCTGAACTGAAGAGGGGGCTGTGAGAAGCACTCGAGCGATCTTCGGGGCTGGTCCGGCTGCGGCGGGACATAGACCCCTCTTTCTGCCGGTTAGGAAGGCTTCTTGGTCACGTGGTCGAGCGTGAGCTTCGGCCCTGGCGCTTGGGAAGCGGGTACCGTTTAGCTGGCTTCAGACGCTGGCTGGTCTCAGCCACTGGGCTTGGCTGATAGACCTGCGGCACTGGTTTTTCTGGCTGCGGCGTGCTCTTGGGGCGCCGTGAAGCAGAACTTGAACGCTTTGGCAGCAAGTGCTTCATCGCACTGGAAGCCTTCTATGCTTCAGTGAAGCGCTCTGCGAAGCCGCTGACGGAAGGGCCGAAGAGACCTGTCGTGGAGACTGGCGAGTCGAAAAGGCGGTCTTATCCGCGTCCCTGATCTCAGTCAGGTTAAGCCATAAGTGGCGGTCCAGAACTACTAGGCTGGCCATGTTGCGACCGATGGCCTGAGCAGTGATCTTAGTGGCTCGTAGCGCTAAATCCGTAGCACTGCGGAGGTCCTTAAAGGCATCCGGTTCAGGTCCCGACTCATCCATAGCGCGGAGGAGCTTAGCCTGGAACACCTGGAGGATTGCCATGGTGTGTAGTGCAGAGGCGGCTTGACCGGCGGCGGAATATGCGCGGCTGGCCATAGTGGAAGTAGTCCTGCACGGTTTGGATGGGTGCGTTGCTTTTGTTCTCCAACTGCCTGCAGTGGGAGGGCACAAATGAGCGGCGACCGCTTCTTCGAGTGGCTGGAGCATCATATAGCCCTTTTCCTCAGCGCAGTCAACAGTAGAGAGCGTAGCAGAGACAGAAGAGCGCTTTCGAGCTGAAAAGGGCGCACAAAAAGGGCCTGTTGGCGCCCCGGCAGGTACCACTCGTCGAGGCGGCTTCTAGCGGGCTCAGCTTGGGAAAGCCAGTCGAGACCCAGCTCGTCGACAGTGCTAGTCAAGACACGGAGAAGCTCGGCGTCAATGTTCGTTCTGGTGTCAAAATGATCACACTGAGAGAGAGGGGGGGGTCCGCAGAGCCCGGCTAATCCTCACCATCAGATGCCGCCACTGAAACAGCATCATCCAGTTCCTCAGCAGATCCACCGAAAGAAACGAGTCCTGCCGCTCCAAGACTGGGGCGTTGGTCGCTCTTTGTGAACAGAACCGGAGATGTATCAGATCCTGGTGTAGGCCGAGGCACGCGGGGAAGGACCCGGCTGGACGTGCTTAAATCACCATGCTCGTAGGGTCCTCTGATCGCGCCGCTTCTTCCTACGGGGCTTGTGGGGCGCCGAAGATGGAAGATGGGCTACGTCAGAGAGCGAGTCTGGATCGGAGCAGCCGCCTTTAGTGAGCGCTGCCTCAGCGTGCTCAGGGCCGAGACAGATAGCGCACTGGGTGTGTCGGTCTGACAAGTGAAGAGGAATCCCGCAGGATTCACAGATGGGGAGCGGCATTTGGAACAACGCCATTTGCCGGATGCCACAGCTGGGCGATGTCTGCCAAGGCGCTGAAGGGCTGTTCTACGGTGAGAGAGGCTTCTAAATCCGGAGAAGTCAGCGACGAGGTGAGTCTCAGAGCTGAAGGAGAATAAATCTGTCTTTTGGCGAGTTTTTCTCTGAATTTATACTCTCCAGCCGCGTCCAAATTGGCGCGCTCGAGGCTGGCAGGCCGCCAAGCGCTCCCATTGGACCGCGAGCCTCTGCTCACTCGCCATAGGTTTGTGCAGTTGCCGCAGCACAGCCAATCAGCTCGCTCAGTCGAGCTATGATGCTCTCGCTGTGCAGCTGCAATGCGTTTTAAAATAAAGGCTTCAATATTTTCCCACAGCGTTTGCAACGCAGTACGAGAGAACGTTCTCGTAAGGGAACAGTCTACTCCAAATGAAAACAGTAGCATTAAAGGGATAGTTCACCCAAAAATGAAAATTGGTTTTTCACAATTTTAATCACATTTCCTGCATTTACATACCTTTAGGGACTATGGTGATACAAAATCCAGGAAATAATTAAGTTGATTATTAATAAATTAAACATAAATTAAGTAGGCTACTAAACTATGTATAAGACAAATATGTCTTACTTTCTTTATTGTTTAATAGGGGCAAATTGCCAAGACTTGAGAGAATCATTTTATAAAGTCAAAAATGTTCACCATTAATGTTTTGTGTGCAAATAAAATTAAAATAATTTGAGACTCAATTTCCACTGTAATATAGAAACAACACAAAGACAGTAAATAATTGTTTAATAGCATTTTTTTTTTATGAATGAAGGCCAGTATCACTGTAGCTACTGATGTCTGATGTTTTTACTTTTGAAAATTATAACAACTTTTAATATAAGTGAACTTAAAACTATCCTCACATAAACCCAAAAATAAATGTAATATTTACATGTGCCCTTCCTGTCTAACAGGTATGAAATTACAGAAATTGAATTAGGTTATCAAACAGTCTGCACTGCATAAATTATGAATTAAATTAGATTAATCTTTATTAAAGCTGCAAGCGTTCTTTAGTCAAGAGCAGTGAGTGATTTTCTCTGTTCCCTTTGTTCTTTGGTTAACGTTACTGACTACAGAATTAGTGGCTGCTGTCCCTTTAAAATCTGCCGCTGCTGACAGTCTCTCACACGTCTCATTTTCTAATTTACTCTTGTTCATTTAAGACTTTATGTAACTAATTTAAGACTGCTTTTCTGTTATGAGGATACTCGACAAAACGGACATTTTGGCATTTTGGTGTGTGTTATTGTTCGTTCAAGCGCGTAAGAGAACTGCCCAGCAAAACTGATTCTGACGCGCTGTCTGTGCGCTCGATACTGGCGCGAGTCTTTCTGTGCGTCGTGTGTGTGAGTGTGTGCGTCAGGACATTCACAGACAGCGCGGTACCTGCTCATTATAACTTTCAATGAGGTATTTTTAGTGTGTGCAAGCGATGTTCCTGGACACGGCTGTGTGCATTGACGCAGGCAGGCGCTCCGTGTCCTACTCGGTCCTGCTCCTCTGTGGCGATGACGGCGTGCGGTTAAAAAATCATAACAAACTAACTTGAAAGTGGGGGGGAAACGAACAGGATTTCGAAAAGAGGGGAGGAGGGGGGGCATGTCCCCCCTGTCCCTATAGGAAATTACGCCCGTGAGTGAAAGGCACACCATTGTATTATCTGCTAACCTTGATTCATTGTCATCCAAACTTTCAAACGCGCATCAGTGGCTCCGACTCCGAACCTGTGCTCTGAACTCTCACTGAACTTCTCACACGCAACTGACGTCTCAGGTGCAAGGTTTTCAGCGAATCAACGATCAGAGAATACTGCAGTGAGATCGCTGTTGGCAGATGTTACAGCTGTGGGCCTTAAACTCCTCTCCTGTCATTAATACGCTGTGGTCTAGTCATCAACAGAAAATTAACGGATTGAGAGGGGAGAAACATGGATTTTGGCGTGACATTTCTTGCGTGTGCGTGAGAGCGTGAGATTGATGCTGAAAGCGTGAGTGTCACGCCAGATGCGTGAGAGTTGGCAACCCTGTGTCAGTCAGAAATCATTAACCGCATTTCCCCTGTACAGACCATGGCTGCGTTTCCGATAACATTGTCTCCTAGTGTGCTACGAAGACTCTTAAGGTATAACTTAACTAAAGGGACTCATGGGATATTATACAAAATCCAGCCTAATAGCCTAGCCAACATATTTTAAAATTGTACCATATATTGCTGCCATGATAACCATTTCAGTTTTTAACGTGCTTTCTTCTCTTTCCCATTTTAGTTCGCTGAGGTGGAGCTGCGATGAAATATTGTTCTTGTAAATACTTTCCAGCATTTCAGTAATAAAAGTGTACATCTTACATAGGCCTACGGTGCTCAGCAGTGATCAAAAAGGAATTAAACAGTGAATTTTGAATCTCTTCTTGTAAACTCAGAGGCCGCCGAAGTCTCAGAGTCTGCGCAGTAGTGAGCGTGAAGTGGAGGCACGATATCAAGGTCCCACCAAAGCCATAGAGACAGACAAAGCATAGAGAGAGAGCGACGCGTCATAATCTGAAGACCACGCCCACCGGGGGGAAAACAATCCATCCGTCTGCATTGACTTTGCATCGACACAGCCCGTTCGCTAATCTTGAACATGTTTTATGCTAAAAAATACTTTTGATGGGATTGGGAACGATATTTCGATTTTACTATGTTAGGTTATTTTATAAGGGAAGGCAGATAAGGTAATGTCGCGACAGGCAGGACTCAATCACGGCATTATCATAGTATTTAATAGTAATATTCAGTGATATTAAAAAAATATAATTATATTATAATAGTTATATAGTTATATATTATATATATATATATATATATATATATATATATATATATATATATATATATATATATAGTTATATAATATAGTTATATTATATATTATAATATATTATATTAAAGAGTGATATTATATATATATATATATATATAAAAAGTAAAAATACAGATGTTTTCTTTCTTTGGCTTTTCAGGTTTTACCAGATATGATAAGACTTGAATTGTAATGACTATTATCACTGCATACGGATATGATATGATGCTGACATTATGCACTTTAATAAATAAAGACAAAATGATTAATGTAATTATAAATATTTTGTTATATTGTATGTTGTTTAATTAAAATAAAACATGAAGTATTGTGCCAACTACTGTGTGCCTAATGATGATGACTTTGTAATGAATGATGGTAAAAAATACATTTACTTTTAATGATTCAATGATTCAAAACAGTTTGTATATGTCCACAAATGAGTTACTAGGAGTGCTACTTGGGTATTGAGAGGTGTGTTCCTCTGGTGCTCTTCAGCTTGGAGATCCAAAATGTTTCCCAAATAAACAGTAGTTCTGAGGCACTCAAAAGGAATATAAGTTTATAAAGCCTTTATTTAAACTTGGCTATCCATTAAAAAACATGCCAACATGTTTCGGCCTCTGTGGCCTTCTTCAGGGCAAATTCAAAATGGCAGTCTGTAGACTGCATCCTGTATATCTGCATGTGGTCACATGACCTAGAAGCACAGGTGCTCATCTGCACAGGTATCACCTGACAGAGAGAAATTACAACAAGTTACTTTATATAAGACAAGTCACATTTTCAATATTTTACCAATTCCCACATCAGGATAGTTTAAAATATCAATATAAATAGATACAAATAACAAGAGGTTACTTTATATAAGACAAGTTACAGAAAAAGGTTACATTGTGAAAAAGATTTCATTTCATGCTCTAATAAATATGTGCAGTCTCAGATGTTGAATAATTTTACACTTTCTATATTTTACCACTTTCCACATCAAGATACGATTTGAAATATCAATATAGATAGATACATATAGCAAAACATTGACATGTGCATATAGTCAGTTACAAAAAAGGAGAAAAATCAAATTCCAAGTTTAGACCAGGGTATTGATTAGCTTTTAAAGTATAAATCCAAAAGGATTCTCTTTGTAAATGTTTTTTGAGTCTATCTCCCCCTCTTGGTGATATTTTAACATGTTCTATCCCAAAGATTTTTAGAGTATCGCTTCTTCCGTGGTTCGCCTCTTTGTAATGTAGAGCCATAGGGTATTGGTGGTTGCTTGTTCTTATCACATATTTGTGCTCTGCTAATCTTTCTTTAAGCTTATGCTTGGTTCTTCCAATATAAAAAGAGCCACAAGGACATTCAAGTCTATAGACAACGAATGAGGTATTGCAATTAATAAATGAGTGTATACTGTATTCACGATTTGATGTCACATCTGTAAAAATATTGGTCTTGACCATATTGTTACAGAGATTACAGTTTCCACACTTACAGTTACCTCTTTTTGTGCCTAGCCAGGTTTTATTCTGTACAGGATGCATATAGCTTTTCACAAGACTATCTTTTAGAGTAGGAGCTCCTTTAAAGGTGATAGTAGGTACCTCCGGCAGTGCATCTCTCAAGACGGTATCACTTTTTATTATGTCCCAATTCTTCTTGATTATTTGCTTTATCTTATTGGCTTGACTACTGTATTGTGTAACAAAATAAACTTGGTTTGGCTCTTGTTTTCGCCTCTGTTTCTGAACCAACTGCTGTTCCCTACTAATTTCTTTAACTCTATTATAGGCTGTATCTAAGGTCTTGTGTTTATATCCTCTTTTCTTAAACCTTTGAACCATGTTTTGAGCATTTTTATCAAAAACGTCTTCAGAATCATATATACTGTATGCGTTTAATCCTTTGAAATTGGCCAAAAGGGATATTCTCTATTAACCAAGGTGGGTGGTAACTTTCAGCCCTCAGTATGGTATTCCGATCAGTGGGTTTTCTAAACACGGACGTGTGCAATTCACCTTTGTCATCTTTTGTTATCTCCAGATCTAGGAAATGGATATTTGTTAATGAGAACTCTAGACTCAGCTTCAAATTAGGATTAGTGTTATTAAGATATGCATGAAACTGTAGCAGCTCTTGCTGTGACCCAGACCATATAAGAAGAACGCCGTCAATATACCTACCCCACCATACAATCTTATTAATATATTCATTTAGACTTGAATAGACAAATGTTTCCTCCCAGAGACCCATAAACAAATTTGAATAAGTTGGTGCAAAGCAAGCTCCCATTGCTGTACCTTTTATCTGCTTAAAGAATTTGTTTTGGAATAAGAAAACATTGTTAGTTAGTGTCCATTCTGTTAGTTTTAAGATCAACTCTGCTGGGGGCATCTGTTCTGGTGGTCTCTTCTCCAAATAATGTGACAATGCCTTTAATCCTTCTACAACAGGCAGAAAAACAAACATGGTAAATCTTCATCATGGTGTAGGATCTCAAGTAAATATATGTATTGTTTAATTGCTCATCAAAAATATTTACTTGACTTACTTATTTTAATGATAAAATCTTTTCAGACACCATATTAGGAAGGGGTCGAGGGGTTTGCAAATATAAACAAACATTTACTGTAACTCCCTCACTCTCACTGAGTGGGTGTAGGGGATTGTTGACCCTTGATTTCAGTATTGATTGGTTTCAGGACACAGGTCAGGTGCCTGTTTTTTTCTATGTATAGTTTGTGGAGAAGATACACTATATTGCCAAAAGTTTTGGGACGTCTGGCTTTACATGCACATGAACTTTAATGATATCCCATTCTTAATCCGTAGGGTTTAAGATGGAGTTGGCCCACCCTTTGCAGCTTCAACTCTTCTGGGAAGGCTTTCCACAAGGTTTAGGAGTGTGTTTATGGAAAATATTTGACCATTCTTCTAGAAGTGCATTTGTGAGTTCAGGCACTGATGTTGGACGAGAAGGCCTGGCTCACAGTCTCTGCTCTAATTCATCCCAAAGGTGTTCAGTCGAGACTCTGTGCAGGCCAGTCATGTTCCTCCACACTAAACTCGCTCATCCATGTCTTTATGGACCTTGCTTTGTGCACTGGTGCACAGTCATGTTTGAACCGGAAGGGGCCATCAAAACCCCTGAAAAACAACCCCACACCATTATCCCCCCTCCTCCAAACTTTAGACTTGGCACAATGCATTCAGTCAAGTACCGTTCTCCAGGTTCTCTTTCCTGTTCTCATTGTAAAGCTGCTTTGAAACAAACTGTATTAAATAATAAATAAATAATAAATAAAGGTGACTTGACTTTTACTGCATGCTAGACTACTATTTTTAATATTTGTCGCAAATGTATTTTTAAGGCTTTAGTAGATCTAATTTAGCACATGTTTTTGAACTGCAGTGCCTTCATGGTTGAATCATTAATCAGATGATCAATACACATGTTTTGAAGGACCTCCTTTAGCCTGAGAGCCCCCTTTAAAAGAGACGGTCCAGTTCATCTCATGCCGTGGATGATCGCTCGTCATCATGGCTCTGAATATTGGCTGCTGTTGGAAAGGGCTTCTTCTGCTCTCTTTCCTCCTGATCTGTGTCAATGGACAAACATCAGGGCCGTAAGTTTTTAACATTTTTTGCTGAGGATAAATCATTAATATACCAATAGTCATTTTGTAAGTCTTGATGATTTCTCCTGTATTTATTTAACCGATCTGTGTTGCACAGTAGGGGTTTACTGTTTGAAAGACAACTTAAGGCACACGATTATTTATAATTACTGACAGTGTATTTTTAAGAGCAATATTGCTCTGAATAAACATACACTTTGCATATAATTGATCAATAGTAAATTAAATATATTTTTTTCCCTCCCAGTTTATGTTTTATTATTCTTATTATATCTAACCACTCAGGCAATATTGTATGATCATTTTCTCTGGACAGATATTTCATGGTGACGTTTCCCGCAGTGATTAAGTCGGGATCTGAGGCCAAACTGTGTGCAAGTCTTCTCAAGCCCAATGAAAGCCTTGTCATGAACATTCATCTGGTTCATGGTGTCCAGAGCACATTACTGCTGCAGGAGAAAGCTGAGGAAGAGTTTCATCGCTGCTTTAACTTCAAGGTCTGCCATCAAAACATGCACATAATGAATATTATCAAATATGTTTCATCATAATGCATCTAGTTTTTGTGGCAGGTTGTGAATACAGGGAATTATTTCTCATCAGGCTCCTCTGGTCAAGGCAGAATCAGTGCAGACGATGAAGGTTGAACTTCAGGGAGAGACTTTCAGGACGACTGAAGAGAGAAAAGTCATGTTCAAGCCTGACCATCCTCTGACTTTTATCCAGACTGATAAACCCATCTATACTCCAGGACAGACAGGTGAGCTGTGAATGTCTCAAAGGCTAAAGCTCAGTAAATAATGCTGGTGTCACTGACATCTAAACCCTGATCACAGCTGATGTAGCACATTTAAGTAAAGCACACTATGATCAGGCAACGAGCATAGGTCAAAGATTACAAATGTTGCACAAACCAGCAGATGGTAAAAGAGTATGAAGTAAACAGTTAAATGGATTTACAAACAAAAAGAGGAGCAAATGAAAAGATAAGAAAAGCAGATATTAAGGATGAGTAGCTTTGAATTCTAACAGCTTTGAAACACGAGAATGGTCATCTAGTGTGCATTTGAACAATCCCCTCACTTTCAAACATGTTCAGCCTAAATACTGTAATTACAAATATGATATCGATATTGATATCAGTATCTGTGTGACTTTAATTTATATGAAATCTATGGATACAATAGATTAGGGGTGTTCTTGGAGAGCCCACAGCAGAGTTTAGCTTTAACCCTAATTATTAAATGTACCTGATCAGGTCCTTCAAGGTTATTTGAAATCAACAGGGTTTGGACTAAACTCTGAAGTAGGGGTGTCCATGGTTAACCGATTAACCGATTAACCGTTAAAAATTGCGTAACCGAGTGAAACATTTTGCTCGGTTAAGTGGCATCAATGGCGTGCATTGAATTTAGTTGTAATACATTTTTGCAACACCAGAGACCGCTAGACCAGTTTTCTAATATGAAGCGGGCAAAGAAAGCGCGCGTCCGAGAGTGAAGGCTGTGCGCGAGCCAGAAACAAACATAGTATCCGCGCCACTGATCGCAGCACAATAATATCTGTCTGCAGAGCAGCAGAGCCACAGCTTTACCCCAGCAGTTTTACCCCGCGCACGCGCAGTTTCATCACAACAGTTTTACCCGCAAAGTCCGTTTACCAGTTACATTAACCCATACAATTTGTATTATGCATTTCCTAAACATGTACTTGCAAATCAAACACTTTATATGAACAAACTACTAATCTATAAAACACAATCGGTCTTCCGACCTTTTACTATTGTGTTGATATGCGCGAGGGAGAGAGCAATACAGCGCTCGAGTTGTTTGAAGAAGATGAGAGTGCGCGCGCGCGCGGCCGGGGCTCTCTCTCTCTGTTTGTTCTTATGCGCCCTGTCCACTGATCTAAATAATTAGTAGTTACGACGACTTATTTGTTCCCTCATTTTAATAAATCGTGGACACGTTGAACTAATTCCCTCCCTCATTTTGATTTAACGAATTACAACGTGTCCAAAAACAGTTTGATACTATTAATTAGTGAATGCTATTTTTTGTGAATTGGTGAATATTCAGGTGAATTATTTCGTGGCCACGAATTAATAATAATTATTAAACTGTTTTTGTTACCTGTGAAGATAGCTCTTCAGTGAAGGCCGACTATTCTCGTACAGCTTTTTATTCCTTTTTTGTGTGTGTGTGTGTGTGTGTGTGTGTGTGTGTGTGTGTGTGTGTGTGTGAATTGGTGAATATTCAGGTGAATTGTTTCGTGGCCACGAATTAATAATACCTCAGCACGTTTTACAAGACCCTTCTCGATCGCAGCGGCAACGAGCACTTTGATCACTTGATTTAAAAAACAAAACATTTCAGCGCTAGATCGCCTAAAAAAAAAAAAAAACGAACGAAATGAATGCTCTGCTAGTTAACTGGAGATGTTTTGTTTATTTGTATTGGTATTCGTGCCGCGAGATGTTTCAAAAGTGGTGGGGACAATATCGACCTTAGAAAATAGTGGTGGGGACATGTCCCACCCGCAAATTACGCCTATCTCGGGGTTGCGGCGCGCACGCACACTATGGTTAACCGAGTATTAACCGCTAAGGGCCTCGGTTAACGGTTAATGAAAAACTTGAAAACGTGCAGCCCTACTCTGAAGCCCTCCAGGAGTTTGACACCCCTGATATAAATCGCAGTGTTGTATAAAGTACTAGAAAGCAATACTTGAGTAAAAGTACAAGTATCATACTAGAAAAAGACTTTGGTAGAAGTGAAAGTTACCTTTTAGAATATTACTTAAGTAAAAGTCTTAAAGTATCTGATATATACTGTACTTAAGTATCAAAAGTAATTTTCTGATATTTAATGTACTTAAGTAATTGAAGTAGAAGTAAAAGTAATTATTTTTTTTATTTTTTTTGCAAACGGTTAAAACTTTGATTGTGAACTTTATTGTGGCTTTATTGTGGGGTGGGTGGCTGGGGAAGTTGTTGGGATGTAAAAAAAAAAAATCTTGCATCACAATATGCAATATTGACTAATTTGGATAAATATTAGGTACACAAGATAGGCACTAATTTTTCTCAAGAAAAAAAATCTCACCTAATGCTGTAAACATACAGAGAGCCCTATCAGATATAAATATAATGCGTTTTTTATCATAATAACAACTTTATTTAATGATATAAGTAAAAATATAATAAATATGTAATATAGTACACATATTTAGCTAAATACTCTCTATAGCTCTTTTTTCTAGCCAACTAACGTGCTATCGCCTATCTTATGGTCATCAAATGGCTTTCCTGAGGTAAATGTTATGTGACATAATTGTTCTCCAGGTGTTTTACTGACCCTTTCCGCGGTTGAAAAACACTGATTGATCGATATTATGTATGATGAATATACATTTCGGTAAGTTGTACTGTTTCTTTTAACATTGTTCATTCGTGTTTATTTACTATTAGCTAGTATAGATGATCGGTTCACGTGCGCTAGGGATCTGTCAAGTCACATTTACAAGTTTGGCACGGTATTTATTGTTTGAATTTCATAATAAAAAGCTGAGATTTTTTTTCTATCATAACTAACCTGCTCTGTCTAGTCTGTCGGTCTCCGTGTCCTCTTTGCTTCGCGATTTTTCTGTGCGAGAGAAAATGGATGTGTGGCGTGAAAGCGTGTGAAAAGTGTCATTTGCGTGTGTCTCACGGTGAATGCATGAGAGTTGGCAGCTCTGCGTCAGGGTGGTCGTCTACGATAATGGGAGGTCCTCCAGTAGGTGCTTGTGCTTCCATGGCGGTTTCATTTGTGCTTCCTCCTCCTTTGGCATGGCAACAAACAACCATTACGCTGAAATAGAGCGCGCGCCGTGCGGAGCGTGCGTAATGCAATCTAGGAGCAGTGATTCGCCAAACCTCCCTTATTGCAGTCGCACACATTTCTTCTGATTTTATTTTGTAGTAACGAGTAACGAAGATGCTTTGTGGAAATATATCGGAGTAAAAGTATACATTTTATCTAGGAAATGTAGTGGAGTAAAAGTGAAAGTTGAAATAAATTTAAATAGCGAAGTAAAGTACAGATATGTGAAATTTCTACTTGAGTACAGTAACGAAATATTTGTACTCCGTTACATTACAACACTGATAAATCGTTACATGTAATAAACCTCATAGCTGTCTGGGATAGGCCTACTTGATTCTACCTGGTCAGCTGGAGCAAATTGTCAGATATTTTTGTAACATTATGGCTAAAACAGGCAGCTGTGACAGCTAAATACACATTCACCCAGCAGCAGAATACAGTTGTCAGCCCAGTATTTGAAACTTAATACGGTTCACACACAGTTTGGTCATTTACAGGAGAGAAATATGACTGGAAGAAATTGTCCCTTACATAAGAGCTGAAGACATCAAAAGTGAAGATTTTTTAATACACATTTCTATTTTACAGTGAACTTCAGAGTTGTTACCATGGATACAAACTTTGCACCCCTTGATCAGCAGGTCTGATGTGTTTATCTGGCATCTTTATTTTCTCTTGCACTGTTGAATACACATTTAATAAATAAAATAATTTTTGTCTTATAATCTTAAATTACTATTTGCTCTTTCACAGTATAGTACAGTGGTTCTTGAGGTAAGAACACAAAACCTTCTGTGCAGTCATAACAAAAAATTTAAATCTGATTAAAACTAGAAATTCAGTTATATTTGCAATTATTGTATTTTCAGTAGCGTAATTATATATTTCTTCATTGATAGGCAGGATATGTGTAGCTGACTGTCACAAAATATCTGCACTGTGTCTTTGCTATTAAACAGGACAGTGAAGGTAACTGGATTGGCCAATGGACAAATGTTTCTTCAACAAGGTGGATTTTGCAGCGTTCTTATGAATTAAACCCAGAGGCCCGTCAAGGCATGTACAAACTGAAGGCTTTTATTGGTGACAGGGTTATCTCACGTGATTTTGAAGTGAAACAATATGGTAAGTCATAAAAACGACTTATGACGGTAACCTTGGTTCCCTGAAGAGGGAACAATACGCTGTGTCATAAGTTATGACACTATGGGAACGTCTGCGTGATTGCGTCTTGAAGCACGTGTGAAATCAGTCCAATGGTGTGGCGGAACGTCATGGGGGGGGGGGGGGGGACGTCACAACCAGGAAGGTATTAAAGCACTCCTGAACCCAACAATGTCAGCTTCTGATAGGCTGAAGTAAGTCATGAAGTAAGTAAGTGAAGTGAAATAAGTTATGGCGGAGCAATGCAGCATCTCGTTCCCTCTTCAGGGAACCGAAGCATTCCCTTTCAAGGGAACTGACGTTGCGTTGTAAGTTACAGTACTATGGGAACGTTAATACCTACTATGCCATACTGACCAGTGCTTGTCTAGTGTGAATAATATCTGGAGCCAGGCCCGGGGTGGGTAATCGGGAGAATCGGGAGAATTCCCGGTGGGCCGCTTCACTTTTGGGCCGGTCGAGGATTTTTTTTTCCACATTTGTCACGTTAGTTACATTAGGCTACACACGTTCCGCATTCTGACACAGCAGCGCGCAGCCTCTGCATGGGTTGTACCATGAGAGCCAGTCCCTCGCTGAAAATGAGGCCATGATGACTACAGGGACAGGTAGAGAGGATACCAGAGTAAACAATATGAATTAAAGTTATTTAACCCTCAGGTTGTGTTCAAAACCCTATAACACCTTTTGTGTTCCCAGTCAAAAATGACCGTCCTACAAAAAATAGCTTATAAATCACTTGTTATGCTATATAATCACCCAATATTGGATTCAATCTTCAACAAATTTGTAAATATTACATAAAATATGAAAAAATTTGCACTGTTGACCACACTAGTCTACTTTAATTTTCACCAGGAAATTTGTTTTGAAAACCTTTTATTTTGTACAAAATGGCACATAGTCACACTTGCGGTGTTCCCGGTCAAAAATGACCTGTCTACAAAAAATAGCTTAAAAATGTCTCATTATACTATATTATAACCCAATATTGGATTCAATCTTTTTGTCAACTTGTTTTCTTTTAATTAGGACTGGTTTTATATTTCTGTTTGCATCTGATTAATCATAGGCCTCATTTATCTGAGAGTAGGTATCACGTTTTTTGATTAAAAAAGCATTATTTTTGAATATTTTTGAATACAAATAAATCTGTAAACATTAGTTCAATATGCCTATTTGTGGAAGAGTGGGATACATTTCAAATGCTTTCTTTCTTTCTTTCTTTCTTTCTTTCTTTCTTTCTTTCTGCTTTTGTTAATTTATCAACCTCTCCTTGTGGAATAGTGGAATATTTTTTGTTAACTTCTCAGCTTAAGTGAATTATTATTTAACCTTTACATTATTTGTTGAACCATGGTATTAATAAAAACTACATAATAGTAAGAGCTGAACTGTTGCTTCATTTATCCAGTTTGGAAAAAGTGCTAATTTGGAATTCCACCATAGAAAAAGAGAGCCGGTCTTGGGCCTGAAACTCCCGGGCTGAAAAGTGGCCCCACTCCGGCCCTGTCTGGAGCACAACTAAGACTGAAGCACCTGGAAGCCAGGGGTGGTGCCCAGGTTAAGGTCATAGAACCTGACGAATGTGTGCGGAGAGGACCAGCCCGCTGCAACACAAACATCATGAAGAGAGGCCCCAGAGTACAAGGCTTTAAAAGCTGCCACACTCCTAGTAGAATGGGCCCGGACAGCTAAGAGAGAAGGCTGACCGGCCAATTCATAAGCAAGAGAGATAACCTCGACAACTCACTTACTCATTCTCTGCTTAGATGCTGGGTACGCCTTTCTGGGCGACCCAAAGCATTCAAAGAGTTGATCAGATTTATGCCACACGGCAGCTCTGTGAACGTCAGCATCAAGCGCCCTAACCAGGCAAAGCACTTTTAATTTCTCCTGGTCTGGGCGTAGGACAGAAGGCCTGCAGCACTACAGATCTGGCCACGTTAGTGAGGACCTTAGGAATATAGCCCAACCTAGGGTGAAAAAAAGCCTTTACCATTGTAACGGATGTGCAAGAATCATGATTCTGTTCTCCCTGCACACAAAACTCCTGAAGCCTTGTCATTATAAATTTTGGGAGAACTTTTAACGTTTAACCTGTAAATGTAACTCATAGCCCCAGAGCCGCTAGGTCTGCGCTGGTGGCAACTTTTACAGCTCTCCCGACACCTATTGCATCTCAGAGACACTCCAGAACCTGAAACCAACATTCTTCTTCCCCTGTGGGGAGCTTCAAAGAGATGACCAGAGAGATAACGAAACTCTCTATAGACATTCCATACACCCACACACAAAGAAACATCATTTGTATGTAACCTAGGATAGAAAATATCCTTTTAATATATGTACCTTCCTATATGCATGTTTGGTTAGCCCTTTCATGCCATGGTCATGATTTTCTGATTTGTAACTTGGAAGTGTTTCTCCTAGTTAATGTCTCAAATAGAATCATGGTCTTGTAACCCGACCTCCCCTTTCTAGAGGATAACACTTTACAACCCCCGGGAGACTGAGAAATCACACACATTCCAACACACACATTAACACACACACACACACACAAACACCATCCATGGAACTTTTCAGAGAAAAGTACCTCTAAATGTTTTAAATCTATTCCTTTTTGTGCTTAGATGTCTTCCCATATCAAATTGGAGTATCTGCAATTTTATCGTGTGTTAATCAAACTTTAAATGTGTGTAATTCTGCATATGAATAGAACTTTGTTTCTTCTACCTTTACCTGCCATTCTTGGTATCTGTTTAACCGTCTTGTTTTGACTGAACCACTCATACATAGGAGATTACAGTAAAATGTATTGTTCTGTGTGTACAATCTTCCTGGTTAGAAATGACGAAATTTTATACAATCATCAACTATGCAAATAAGTTCTCCTGACAAGACTCTTCCCGCCCGAGATGCTCTAAGATGATTGGTCCGCGGACGCAAAGTAGGCGTACATTAAGTCTTTCCTTAAGAAGACCGACCTAGAGTTCTTCGGGGAGCACTTTTTACGAACCCTCTACGTTCAGTGAGAGAAGATCCATGGCTCCCTTTTGTTCTCCGTTTCTCTTTTCTTTTCTTGAAGTCTTTTCTTTATTTTCGTCTTCGGACTCTACCTACGTTCAGTGAACGTAGCCGGCAACTCCAACTCCCGCGACCGCGCTCAGCTCCTCTTCCTTAAGGATGCACGCACGGGCACTTTTTCTGTGAGAGGTTTTCAAGATCCATGGCTCCTTCGGGAGCTTTTCTCCGTTTCTCTTTTATTTTTCTTTAAGTCTTTTCTTTATTTTCGTCTTCGGACTCTCCCTACGTTCAGTGAAGCGAACGTAGCCAGCAACTTCAACTCAAAGAAAAGGACTCTGTTGAAATTCCCGCAGCTCAGCTCCTCTTCCTTAAGGAAGCACGCACGAGCACTTCGTCTGAGAGAACTTCTGGTTCCATGGCTCCT
The DNA here is from genome assembly GCF_949319135.1 of Squalius cephalus. Lineage (NCBI taxonomy): Eukaryota > Metazoa > Chordata > Actinopteri > Cypriniformes > Leuciscidae > Squalius > Squalius cephalus. The sequence continues at coordinate 5,760,952 of NC_137132.1, forward strand.
GAGGGAATTCCCATCTTCGTTTTTCTTTTCTTTACTAAGTTTTATTTTCATATTCGCCTCTCCCTCCACGAGGGAGATGAACTCTGAATTGTTTCGTTGGTAACGTCACGTTCGGTGAACCTTTAAATCTTCCTGCGATTCTGCTTGCCCCAAAAGACACGATGGAACACGTACGCTGCTCTTAAGGACACACGCACGAGCACGACTCTGCGTTCTTCAGCAACAAAGAGAACCATTTTGCAAGTATAGTTTTATGGAACTTTTAATGTGATTTGATTTCTTGTTGTCTCTCTCAAAGGTTACCTGGTCTGTGATCTCTCTCGGATCGCACATTTTGCTTTCACTTTCTTTCGCTCACCCTTTCATCCTCTCTCTCTCATCTGCTATCCGTTTTGTCTTGTATTGTGTTTACTGTTTGTATTGTTATATGCATACTCGTGTAAATTGTAGAATTTGTATTTCTTAGTTCGATGTAGTAATTAGTTCAATTATTAAAACCATTATATGCTTGATTGTTTCTGTCTAAAATGCTCATATAACCAGATCAATGAGATGTTTCTATCTTAAGCTACAAAGCTGATTTGTTACTTTTCAGTAACCTAAATTTTATAAGGTCAGGAGAATAGTTTCACGGCCAGAAACTGTTCTTCCTGAAATTATAAGAAGTGGTAACTTTAGTGAGAAGTTGATAAGTTAATCTTACGGCCGTTTGCGGGACAAACCACTGTTTGATAATTACATTAATTTCCATTAAGGGTTATTTCATATAATGATCTGAAGTAGCCTATTGATATCTGAATGAGGAATTATAATTCGTTGTGATTGGTTATTCATATAGACAATCAATCTATTTTCAGTTTCGATAATTTAATGTAACTGTAATATGCAATATATATATTAATCATATTCCTGATTAATTGTTAAAATTCCCTACATATAATTATCAATGTTAATGTACTACCCAGTGTGCTTACACCATGCCATGGGCAAAAATGCAAACCCGAAGTGGAAAACGAAATGGCTTGTAGATCTCCAATCCTCTTGAGAGAAGTAATGGCCAAAAGAAATAAAGCTTTCAAGGTCAGAAATTTTCCTGAAACCTCCTTGACAGGCTCAAAGGGAGCAGCCGAATATAGCTGACTCTATGACTCAAACCCACAACTTTCCTCTGGACGGGGGTTAAATATTTAGCCCCAGCCTGACACAGAAGGTCCCTCCTGATCGGAATCTCCTTAAGGGAGCCATAGAGGAGGAATATCAAGTCTAAAAACCAGATGTGAGTTGGCCAAAGAGGTGCCACCAACATTAGATGGGCACCCTCCCGGCAAACTCTCTCCATAACTCCCGGGAGCAGAGTGTCCGGGGGAAATGCATACAGGCATAATGGTATTCAACACTAGTGGGGCTGGATGAGTCAGACAGAACCAAAGCGGACAGTGTGTCATTCTTGAGACACTAATATGTCCTCTTCCACTTCTCTTCCTCCTTCATAGAAGACCCACCACCTCGGGGTAAAGTCTCCATTCCTTGGGCCTCAGCCCTTGTCTCAACCTAAGCGACCACCGATGTGTTGTCTAAATGGACAAGAACATGTCCCCCGTAGATCAGAAAACACACTTCCACAGACCCTGGGATGAGTGGCCCTCCAGGACTGCTCCCCAACACGTGAGAGAAGCATCCGTCATTAACATCACGTCGATGTAATTCAACACGCGAATGCCCTGGAGTCGCAGAGGAGCCAGTGCAACATTCACGCCTTTCTTGAAAGTGCAAGCTGACAGTGCTAGCCAAAAGGAATAACCCTGTACTGGAACACTTTGCCCCCTAAAGCAAACCTGAGGAACTTCCTGTGGTTTTGAAGGATGGATATGTGGAAGTATGCATTTTTGAGGTCTATCATAACAAACCAGTCCTCTGTACTGATTATAGTCACGATTTGCTTTAAAGTTAACATTTTGAACTTTAGCTTTTGGCCGCACGATTTACATGGTGCAAATAAATCGGACATTCTTTTTTGGAACAATGAAATACCGGCTGTAAAATCCGAATTCTGGTGGGGAACACGTTCTATGGCCCCCTTCCCTAAGAAAGTTCCCACATCTTGTTCCATAACCAGAGACTTCTCTGGACCCACCACAGTGGGCAGAACCCTGTGAAAGCGAGGAGAACGAGAACAAAACTGAATTCTGTACTACATTTCTCTACGTTCCCAGATGTACACTGGGATACTGACTAGTTGGGTTGGCAGAGCGGCCCCCTGAGGGCACTGGAGAGAAGTGGGCACCGTAAGATGAGGTGTGAACCACTTCTCCTCGAATGGGCCAGCCCTCAGAGGTCTGACACTGGCGTTAGAACCTCTTAGCTGAAGCGTAATGATGACATTCCTCAGATCCGTTTTATCTTTGCCAGGTTGAGGCTTTGAGTGCTTACCCTGCCCCCATTCTTTCTGCGGCGGGGCACGAGAAACAACACTTTCTGTTTTTGTTGCGCCCTGTACGAAGAGCTTGAGTGTGCCTGGGGCTACTTCCGCCCAGCAGCCTTTTGAGACCTTTGATCAACAAGGGAAGACCTGCTGGAATGCCACCACCTGCTTTTTAGCCTTCTGGAACCTCTCGACTACTGAATTAATGGAGTCGCCAAAGAGTCCCACAGGAGAAAGCGGGGCATCCAACAGATATACTTGTCACTTTCTTTAATGTTAGATTAAGCCACAAATGTCTCTCTGAGGCTTCCAGAGCTGCCATAGTATGGCCAATAGCTCTGGCCCTCTCCTTGGTAGCCCGTAGAACCAGATCAGTGGCTTGAGTAAAGCCTCTCCCCCTCATCAAAGTCTTTAAGCAGGTCGGTCTGTTATGCCTGCAAAATGCCCATAGTATGCAGACGTGCATCAGACTGACCTGCTGCTGCATAAGCCTAGGTCGGGGCCTTGAGGGATGATGCTGAATCAGGGGAAAGATCGCTCAAAAGCGCTTGTTGGAGGGCCCCACAAAAACCACCGTGCCAGGTTGTGCCGATAGACGATGCTCAGTTGATAGACGCACTGCGCTGATGCACCAATAGACAATGATCAGAAGAGGTTTTCCCCGAAAATTTTTAAAGCGCATCACCCCATTACCAAAGAGCTGCGAGGAAAATAAAAGATTAGTTAGATTAGCTTACTCCTCATTTAAAAAACAACTTGATTAAAACGAAATACTTCTCTTCTAATTTTTTCACTACTTATGGGCCACAAGAGAAATATTAAGAAAATAAATTAAGACAGTTAGCCTAGGCCTATATACCATTATCAGCACGCTGAAGTAGATTCAGCTCTCCTCGTCTCTGAAAGAATATGAACCGTTAATGCAGTGTCAAATGTTTTTGCTTTCACTTTCTGTAGTAATTAATTGACTGGGGTTTGAGACTTCTTCACCACCATAACTCTAGAGCAAAGTATGCACATTGCTTGTGTGATAACCACTGACTCACCTTCATGGTTTAAAATGTAAATATTTCCAATACTGTGCAAAAATTCGCTTTATCAATAATTGTTTATAAAAAAAAATGATTGACAGAGATTTAGATCTTGCACACGTCATTCCTCGTGATAAAATCAATCAATTAAATAATTAAATAAATGAGTAGCTAAATAAACAAGTACTAAATCCCCCCCCCCCCCCCCCCCAAAAAAAGTCCTACTTCTCTGCTGGCCAATTGATATTTTATTTTGACACAGCACGAGTGATAACCTTCACTAGCTTTTTGTACCCAGGAGAGTGAAGTGGCGAATCTTCAGACTCTCCTGCATCGACTCTCAGTACACCAACCTCCTCAGAGGAAGATAACTGAAGCACCGGGCCCTCACTCGGGGTGGAAGAAACCCCAGAGCGGGCTTCCTGATCCTGAGAGAGGAAATATATATTGATATATAGGCACACAACCCCAAATATGACAGATAGAGTAACACAGACCGCTTGCTGAAGAAACAGAAGCTGACATTGTTTGGTTCAGGGGTGCTTTATACCTTCCAGGTCATGATGTCTCCCACCTATGACGTTCCGCCAAACCATTGGACTGATTTCACACGTGCTTCAAGATGCAATCACGCAGAGGTGTTCCCATAGTGTCGTAACTTATGACGCAGCACGAGTTCTCTTGAAAGGGAACAGACAATTTGTAGTTTTGCATGGGAAGAGTTTCAATAATATGTTTATATTTTAATTTTTAATATATAAATTGAGTACTAATAACTCTGATTTCTGCCTTCTGACTTCTAGTTTTGCCTAAGTTTGAAGTTACTCTAAAAATCCCAAATAAATTAAGTGTTGAAGAGGAGAAACTGAGAATTGAGGTTTGCGGAAAGTGAGTGGTTTCCTTCTTTTTTTTCTGCATTAAAAAAGCAAAGTGCTCTTCCATTCACACTTTCATTTAAAGGAGTCATAATGTTGTTTTAACTTTGGTACCCAATGCTCTATTATAGTCTTTCAGGCCCTTCTAAAAAAGAAAAGTGGAAAAAAAATAAACACAGAGCCCCTCAGACCCTTATTTCTAAAGGCATTATTGTCTCGCGAGATCTGATGCGATGTTTTGGCTGTCGTGGACGGTCATTATAATAATGCAAATGAGGGGCGCGTTGATTGGTTGCAGGAAGGAGGGGGGTTGACACCGCAGGTAACTTCAGCATCATTACAAACTGACATCATGGCGCAAGTTGTCAATGAACCCGACCTGGCCGCGACCTATGGGATTCAACCGTACATGTTTGAGCCGGACTCTGAACCAGAGCTGGAAAATGAAGATGTAGAGTCGATGGAAGGACGTCTACATCAAGATGTCTCTGAATGGTAAAGACAATCATTTTGACTGAGACATACATTAACATCAGTAACGAGCAAAAACGTGTGTTGCTATTTTCTCCCACATAAATTTACCTTTTATTTAATGTAGATTACATTAACGGAGGTGTAGTTTTTTTTTTTTATCAGCTTACAGTGGCTTTGAGATAGACGTTTACTATCATGTGGTGTTTTTGCCTTGTTTCACGTTGTGGTTATTTAGACATTCAATATTTTTCTTCTTTAGACATGCAACGTGATGTTATAAGTTACTTGCATTTAAACAGTTTTAGCCACTGAGCATGGACTCCTGTACCGTCACTACTGTAGATGCTAGTGTAAAACAAAGTGGAAAGATGTGGCTAGCATTCGTAGAGTCCATTCCCCGTGTTTACCTCGAAGGTAACGTTAACTTGCATACAATAGCCGCATTAGCAGTTAGCTGCTATTTGTTAACCACAGTAGAGCAATAAAAACACAGTCTTACCTTTTCAATTTCTGGCAAGTCCCTGATGGTTGGGATGGCACCTTTTCCCAAACGGAGCTTCGAGGCCAAGTTCGCCTGATTTTGCCCCAAATTTGTAAATGATTCCGGTGTAAAATGTTTAGCACACACACCTAACGATACGCCACTTGAAAGAGTTGTTGGGACAGCGTCATTAAAAATGAATTTCCTCCACTGTTCCCTGATAGTTTCGTCCGTTTTTGGTAGATAAAACACATTTGCATGTTGTTTGTGGCAGTCACCCACAGAGCATCTCAGGTGTAGGCTACACTCGGTTTCTCCATCTTTCTCGAGTCGACTTAACTGAATCTGAGGGGGAGAGGGGGAGAGGGGCGGGCTTCCCGTGGCATAGGTTTGCGGTGTCCATATTTGGTATATCCTCCCCCGTCTTGACGTCAAGAGGGGGAAGAAATCAAAATCTCGTTTTTTCGTGCGCGTGCACGTGGCCTATTTTACAAACCCTGAGGTAAACAAACGCTTCACTTAAATATCGGCTTCCCGGCCAGTGTACAATCATTATGCAATCATAACATACATTGATTCTTGTGGAAAAGTGAAATTTCTACATTATGACTCCTTTAATTGTTAAAGGAGAACTCCAGTCAATTTTAACATTGAGCTCATTTTTTTGTAAATTTGGAGTGCTGTCAGTACAGAGAACAACGACAAAAATCGGTGTTGCCTACACCGTGTTATCCTCTTTTTAAAATTTGCACCCTGTTGACTTCAATGGGGCAAGTTTTAAACCTGCTTTTAGCCTCTTAACATCCTTGATGTGTCATTACAAGTGCACAGCCATGTGATTGATTCCTTCAGAGTCAACACGCGGTGAATCTGACTGCAGTAGATGTGCAAGATATGAATAAAAAAGATACAATTTCAGCCAGCGCAAATACCTGTATTTACATCCTGTTTTCGGCTGAAGTCCACAGTAATCGATTGTCGAGTTCACGCGCATCGAGATCATGCGCCCGAACTCGACAATCGACTACTGTGGACTTCAGCCGAAAACAGGATGTAAATACAGGTATGTGCGCTGGCTGAAATTGTATATTTTTTATTCATATCTTGCACATCTACTGCAGTCAGATTCACCCGCGTTCACTCTGAAGGAATCACTCACATGGCTGTGCACTTGTAATGACACATCAAGGATGTTAAGAGGCTAAAAGCAGGTTTAAAACTTGCCCCATTGAAGTCAACAGGGTGCAAATTTTAAAAAGAGGATAACACGGTGTAGGCAACACCGATTTTTGTCGTTGTTCTCTGTACTGACAGCACTCTAAATTTACAAAAAAATTAGCTCAATGTTAAAATTGACCGGAGTTCTCCTTTAATTGTATTATTATTTTTTTAACTCTTGGGTCAGTTTCTTACTTTAACCCCCCATCCTAATATATTAGTTTCTTAACTCAACCCTGGGCTGTAGATCAGTTGCTTGTACCTTTTTCACAGATACACTTATGGACAGCCTGTACCTGGTAAATCACGGGTGAAAGTGTGCCATGTGTTACGGTCCCACGTTTTCTATTTTACAAATTCAGGGTGTTTAGAGGAAACCATTGAGGTATGTGAGTTGAAACACAGTACCTTATCTGTATCTTTAATACATTATCTTTAATACATTTATCTATGTATTAATTCTTCTGTTAATAGTTATGTTTGTGTTCATTCATTATAATTAGATAAAAAAGACAGGCTGTGCCATCCATACCTTAGATGCATCAGTCTTTTTTAACGTCACACTGGTAGAAGATCGTAGGTTCCACGGGTATCCACAGCGTGCGATGCAGAAGTTTCTTCATGTTGAGGCAATGGTTACAGAAGAAGGAACAGGTGAGCTGTTCAATTTGGTCAGATCTCTGTTACCTACATTTCTTATATTTCTCATTTTTGACATTTTACTTTTATTTGAATAAATATTTATGTAGGTGTTTTGACTATTTACAGAGATCACCATGACAAAATCTGATTATGTATCTCTCACTTATGAAATTGGTAAAGTCACATTTACTGACCTGCCCAAAACATATGAACACGGATCAGTTATTGAAGGAAAAGTAAGTCTAAAATCCGTTTGTCTCAGTTTAACACCATTGATATGTACGGAATTATTCCTGAATTGATTCCTTCAAAATCTTATTTTCAACAGATAAAACTCTCAAATTTCAAAGGTGCACCAATTCAAAGCAAAAAGGTTTATCTTATGGAGGGTCACACTTGGTCCACAAAACTGCTCCTAAATCTCATTACAGACAGCGATGGACTGGCCAACTTCTCTCTTAATACATCCAGTCATTCTAAAAGTGATATTGATCTAATAGTAAGATATTTTGTGTTCACTTAATTTTCTTTTGTATTGCATGAAGAGTTTAGTTACATGAGTTATTTCTGATTTTTTGTAATCTAGGCAAGTGTCTATCAAGAGGTCCGTGGTTTTGGACACGACGACACGCCTTACATCGTTGTTGATAAAAAAACAGTCAAGCTCTTCCAACCTGCCACTCCATACACCCCAACACAAAGTGAATTGATTATAGAGAATACTGAACAACCATTAAAGTGTGACTCTGAGTTTACTGTCACCATCAAGTATTATTTTGTTGGAGAGACAATTAAAAACTTCAAAACTGACATCGTCTATATGGTGAGAACATGTGCAGTATGTACATTATCACAGAGATGTTTTTGTTTAACAGTATTATTTGGCTGCACTAGTCAGTTTGTTATCAGAGTGTCATCTGTCTGTTTCAGGTCTTGTCCAGAGGAGTGATTGTTCATCATGGATACAAGAAGGTTGAAGTGAAGATTTCTGATGGAGCAAGGGGCTCAATGTCGTTCAAACTGTCTATTAGTCTAGATCTGGCTCCTGTTGTGCAGATTCTGGCGTACTGTGTTTTTCTCCCCAGTGAAAAGGTTGTGGCCAGTAGCAAAGATTTCAACATTGAAAAGTGTTTCAAAAACAAGGTGTGCATTGTAGCTTTAGAAATGAGCCTCTTTAAACTGTATTACTGACTCATTTCTAAAATAAATCCTATTCCCTGTATGTCACAGGTATCTCTGCAGTTTTCTCCTGCTAAAGCAGTTCCCGGTGAGAGAAACACTCTCCAGCTCTCAGCTCAGCCTGGTTCACTGTGTGGCCTCAGTGCTGTAGATAAGAGCGTCCTGATCCTGAAGTCAGGAGAACGTCTGGATGCTGACAAGGTCTCGATGCTTTAAGATTCAGTGTTGATTAAATGTCTCTTCATAGTGGGAATCTACAGTGTCAATCTAATGATAACAGACTTTACTTATTGCTGCTATTATCCATCAGCTGACATTTTGATCTCAGGAAATTTAGCATTAATCTTCATTCTTTCTCACCAAATTGGAAATAAAATTTTGTTGGAAATACATGTATTATTTAGAAATCATACTGATAGTGTGTGAACATGGTCCCGTCACAGATCTTCAACCTGCTGCCAGTGCAATCGGAGTCAGATTACCCTGAGACTGTTGAAGATGACGAGTGTTGGAATATGCGTTTGTGGAAATACTCAATCGCTTATGAATCCTTAAAGGTAACAGTTGGATTATATGTGTGGCAGTGCAGTAGATAATGATTGGGAGAGTATATACTGCACATGTGTAAGTAAATGCATAAAAAGCCTTCATGGTTATACTGAAATTTGAAAGTAATTTGTATTTTCATGACTTTTATTGTGGTTCATCATTGCCATTGTAATATAGTGAGTACAAGCTGTTTATGTTCGTACATTTTCTTCAATTCCTTTATAATATATATATATAGTAAAATGTAATTTTTCTAATACTTTTAAATACTGTTCGATTTCTTATTTGTGCTTTATGTTTAAAAAGAGTGTTATTTGCATTTATTAAATTAATTATTTTCGCTTGGCATACCAGCGTGATTACATCATCGCACACTTCAGTGGGTGGCGCACGCGCCCGTGATGTGCTTCATTCTGAGAGTAAATACACCAACAAAGGCCCTGTCCCAAATGGCACACTTCATGTGCACTTTCGGTCTTGTGGATTGAACTGCAGTGAGACTGTAGTGTGTCCCATTTGTAATTTTTAAATCTCAGAAGGGTGCTCGCGAGCGCCCCCATGTGGTTGATTTGCGCCCTTGATGCGCACTTTTGCCGCAGCAGACTTCTTCCCGAAAGTCAAAGCCAGGGGCGCAGATAGGATTTTTTAACTGGGGGGGACCAAGCTGTCAGCAAATGATTTAAACTCAATTCGTTATTTGCGTAATTTGGGCTTTAACTAGTGCTCAAGTAGTAACTTTGCATAATTTGGGCTAATGATTTGCATTAAAAAGCCATTGGGGGATTGTTATTTGAAATCATGGATAAACAACAATGACCAAAGGTAAACAAAAGCCTACCTGATCACCACTAGCAATGCATGATCAGACTGTAATTTGACTAGTATGCCAATCACCCACCAAAAACTTCATGTCTTCAGCAAAGTATGTTTTTTTTAAACATTTGCTTATCTCAGCATACAAAGTCTATCATTATGACGAAAAAAGCAAAGAACCTATGTGCAAATAATAATACTAATACTAATTGTTTGGTTTTTGAAAAAACAAGGTGATTTTTTTGTCTCTTTATCACCTTTATATGACATTTATACAGTAAATTTTTTTCAGTTCAGAAAATCACCGGCTCAGTTTAGAAATAGGGGCTGTTTACACTTGGCCACTTCATGCGTTTTCTATGTAAGGGATAATGTATAGAGAGGCGGTCGTTATAGCGAATAACAACCCCGACAGGCTGAACAGGACCCCGACGCGAAGCGGAGGGGTCTTGAATCAGCCTGAAGGGCTTGTTATTCGCTATAACGACCGCCTCTCTATACATTATCCCGCTTATTACATGGCTACCTACAAAATAAATAAATAATTTGACACGAATTATTGATTTAAAAAAGGAGTTTATTGATTTAAAAACGATTGTATTGCTTCCGCCAAAGAAAATAGTCCGTTCCGCGTCCATAGCAACGCGCTGTTTTTCATGGCAACGGTCTGTTATACTTCGCAGCGGTCTGTTATCAAGAAATAACAGACCGCATTCTACATTGGAATTCAGCCGAGCCATGTAATAAGATCGGATATCTATCCGATTGTGAAAAGACCAGGTGTAAATGCCCTCCGAAACGCATTCGAGACAGATTTGAATCCGAGCGCTCAAACCACTTCAGGAGGTCTGGGCCGCATCCCAGACGAAACTGAACAAACAAGTGTAATGTATGGTTGTTGAAACCATATATGTAAATTTTACTCCTCCCAAAAATGCTAAAAAATAAACGCGTGAGAGCGTGTTATAGGCTATATGTAATGTTATAGCCAAATATGCCGATGCTACTGGAACAGCATCGTCGCAGACGAGAAGCTGAACTCAAGCAAACGTGCAAACTATCGCAACTCAAAGTGAAAGTAAGTCACAGACGCTTAACACACAATCATCATCATTATAAGTAAAGAAACGAAATGATCTTACCAGGGCTGTTACTGCTCTCTCTTATTGCGGTCTTTAATTTAGAAATTTTAGCTGATGATCAATAAAATGCAGCTCATATTGGTTACTTTCGGTGACGTGCACTCCATTAAATATGCATAGGCCTATAGCGCGCCAAGCGCGGGAATTGAAGATCGGATTTATATCCGTTTTGCAAAAACACGTTTATGTATAGTGTATAGCCTACACATAATGTATAGCGAAAACACTGATTAATCCCGTTTTACCGATTTTTGTCGATTTTTACTGATCGCGTTTGGGATAGTGAGGGCGGGGGACGGATCGGGTCACTATGAATCTGGGGGGGTCATGTCCCCCCCGTCCCCAGTGCCATCTGCGCGCCTGGTCAAAGCGGCATTACGTCACGAAAGTGTGGACTCAGACCGCGAGTGCTTAGTGCTTTTTCCATTCAGGGGGGTAATCGAGCTCTCGAATTCCGTACCACCCCTGGGGGCCACCATTGGCTAACAAGCCATCACCTGCTGTTATCATTCCATTGACTCCCATTCATTTTGGCATCATTTTGACAGCGAATAACTTTACATCTGAGGTGTTTAAAGACTCCATTTGTCCATTATTTAATTCTAAAGAAATACGACAATGTATAAAAGGCTCCATTACCTTATATCTTACGTTATGGCCCCATAGAAGCAGTTTTTGTAAAAACAGGCTAATGATTGCGTCATAACCACACAACTCTCTGGAAATTACCATAGAGACAGGAGGAGAAGCTCGCAGTCAATCGGGGGACGTGGAGGCATAAAGTCTGATAAAGTCAAGGGAGAAGCCCATAGAGATTCATAAAGTTGCTCCTGCTCCTAGCTCATGGACAGCTAATACTCACGTTCTCCGTCTCTGCGAGATTCGGAAGGGAATTATTCAGATGTCGCTTGGCACAGCTACTAGAAGACTTACAACTGTCAGACAGGTTGCTCACGTCACATCTACGTCGTCAAGCTCAGTTTGAGTCTGCGCAGTACGCTTGGCAATCAGGAAGTGAGTGCTTCTAATTTGCTTCACTTTTCTCTGTTGAAACCTGGGGTCGCTGTGTCCAGTTTATATACTGTCTATGGTTCCATTTGGGAGAGGGCCTAACTTTATTTACTAGGAGCGCTGTAGCCCCTGACTGAAAATGTTAGGAGCGCAAGCAGAAAATTTAGGGGCACACCTTAAATCAGCTTGCAATGAAATTATTAAAATTTCCCCCCAAATAACTGTAATCCTTATACTCCTTTTGAGTAACTCCTTATACTCCTTTTGGTTTTGAGTATAAACATTGTTAATGCAATACTGATGAGTTGTGTGTGTTTAAAGTAGTTGTTTTTTACTATATTAATAGTGTGTCATGAGTTTAATATGCCTGAGCACATGGTTAGCATGAGTGTTTCGCGATTAGCGCGATAGCCCGCTATTCATTATAAATGGTCATTATGTCAATGTTATTTGAGTGTATGAGAGTACATGATGTTGTTTCCGTTTTATTCTGTTTGTTAAAAGCATGAGATTATAGTGTTATTACCAGCTGTAAATGCCACACGTCATTTTGGGGCTAGAGCATGAGAACTGTACCCTGGGAAAACCCAGACAACTTCCGGCAGTTTGGCAAAGAGCTCATTCAAGCCCATTTCTAATCCGTCGAAATCGCGGCACCAATCAGAAACATTGAGGCGAGCTTTACACAATGACGATCGCTCTCATTGGTTTTAGTTCTATCCAATTGCTCCCAGAGGCATTAGAGCGACGTCCGTTGGTGAAGCGCACACAACTTTTAAATGCCTTATTATATTCAAATTGCAAACACATGAGGACAGTCTCCATGAAGGACCCACTGGCAGATGAACGTGCTACAGCTACTACATTTCTCTCCGAAACGGTAGGAAATTAAATTAGATTTATAGAGGATTTTAACTGTAACAAGATGATTGACAGGGCAGTTTACGTGACAGGATGCACGCGACAGATCCGTGCGATGAACATGATGAAGTAGTATGTCCCAAAGCTTGCCTACTTTTTTGCTACACATTCAAAAGTAAATACCTTTTCTTCACAAAAAGAGTACATACTTTTAAAGTATGTTTTTAGAACTGTACAGAGAGAGTGTTAAATAGCTTGTTGATCATATTTTTCTTATTCCTTCTAGTGTGATGGAATGTTTAAAGTCACTTATTTCTACAACGAGTCATTACTGTGAAAAAATGTTGAGAATGTAATGTTTTTGAGCTTTTGTTATATGCATATTCTCTTATCATTCATTCTGAGTAAATACACCAACAAAGAAGCCATCACTGCAGCGCTCTCTTTTATTTCATTTTTCTTTAATCCTTATACTTCTTTTCAGGAGTACTACACCATGTGGAAGAAAGTGGGATTGAAGATGGCATCAAATTTTTATGTGCGACTCCATGAGTGTATTAAAGGTAGGTACATGTACTGTTATTACAGTCCAAGCTGTAATGTTTTAATATATTGGTGCTCGTTATTAAATATATATATATAAAAAAATCTAATATATTGAATTTGTGAAATTGTGAAACTCACACAATTCCACAATTATTGAGATGTGTTAGGGGGGTTAGTGAACTTTAAATCAGTGTTAATATTGGTAAGATAAACTCATCTATAAAACTATATAACTTTTGCAGCCTTAAAATATTAAAACTAAATAAACTGAAACGTTTAATATATGTGAAAATATGTGTATTAAAATAATGATCTGCTTTCCATTTTATATTTACTTATGACTGGATATAGAATAGATCATTTTGACGTATACTCTTCACATACATATCACTTAAAACTACAAAATATCACTTTTTTTCAGTTTATGTCCGTGAATGGCAACAGCCTCATCCAGATTATTTAATAGATGGTACATTTGAAACTGATTCAACACCTGATTCTCCAGCAGTGACGATTCGAACTGTCTTTCCAGAAACGTGGCTCTGGGAACTTGCTGAAGTGGGGTATTTAAAGCATAATCAGTACATTTAACATCATATCTTATATTTAATACATCATCTCCTCCCCTTTTGCCCACAGGACAGAAAATACCTTGCTTGCTTTGCAGATTCTTAATCCAGTTTTTTCATCATCTGTGTGCTGAATGTTGTCATTTATTACAGGAAAAATGGCTGAGTCCGAATCAAATATGCCTATTGTTGTAATTCCTCCACAGGGACTCTGGATCAGCTCAGGTTCCTGTCACGGTTCCTGACACCATCACCTCTTGGGAGACGGAGGCCTTCTGCCTGTCCTCTGAAGGTCTGGGTCTGGCTCCTCCTGCTCAGCTGACAGTTTTCCAGCCCTTCTTCCTAGAGCTCTCTCTGCCTTACTCCATCATCCGCGGGGAGATCTTTGAGCTGAAGGCCACTGTCTTCAACTATCTGTCCAAGTGCATCATGGTGAGATTTCAGACGCAGTCTAATCAAATCATATCAAATATGCCACTAATCATGTGTGTTTGATTGACAGGTTAAAGTGACTCCAGCTCCTTCCTCAGACTACACTCTCAAAGCCTCCTCTGATGATCAGTATTCATCCTGTCTATGTGCTAATGGAAGAAAAACCTTTAAATGGATCCTCACTCCCTCTGTTCTTGGTGAGTTTTCCAGTCCGCCTTTTCATTACAGATTTGCACAAAACTTTTGGGATGTTTTTGAAATGTCGATTAAAAACTATTGCAAAATGATGGCGTTTCCATTAACCGATGTTATGCGACTAAAACGTTATTTTTCCCTCTAACGATAAGTCATTCCAAACATCATTGCAATGGATGTTGGTAGTTTTTATGCTCGCATGAGGTGGTTTTTCAGGCTGTTCGAAAAAGGAATATTTTGCTAAATATTTCGCTCCTAAGTAAAGGCACTTTCCTTGCCATTAATGCTTGGATAACACGTCTACGTCTCCTTCAATTAAAAATAATGACTAGTGCGGTGGCTGCGATATACGTAAACCTACCAACATCCATCGCCATAATTTTGGCTGACAATTTGAAGGGTAATGGAAACGCGTCTGTTTCTCAGTTGTATATTCACGTATGTCTCGTGTTGTAGGAGTCTTGAATATTACAGTCAGTGCAGAGGCAGAGGCGTCCCAGACTGTGTGTGACAATGAGATTGTGAGCGTCCCGGAGAGAGGACGCATTGACACGGTCACACGAAGTCTGCTCGTACAGGTCAGCACACGTCATCATTTACTCATGATCTTAATGCTGCTTATGTATGATGTGTTGATGTGATTGATTTCTGCTGCAGGCGGAAGGAACTGAAAAGACAGAGACTCACAGCTGGTTACTGTGTCCAAAGGGTTAGTCTGCAGATATTTCATATGTTTTGGTGTACAAGCGCTGATAATGCTGCAACCCTCTTTGTCTTCTAAACACAAACTCCAACTTCATGAAAATAAGTACACATTGCATAGAGGACATTTTGAGGACACACCAAATTTGAAGACCAATAGAGGGAGCTAAAATATATATACAGTGCCCTCCACAATTATTGGCACCCCTGGTAAATATGATCAAAAATGGCTGTAAAAAATAAATCTGCATCGTTTATCCTTTTGATCTTTCATTCAAAAAATGTGCAAAATTCTAACCTTTCATTGAAGTAAAAGAATTGAAAGTGGGGGGTAAACCACATTATGAAATAAATGTTTTTCTCCAAAACACGTTGGCCACAATTATTGGCACCCCTAGAATTTTTTACGAGTAAAATATCTCTGAAGTATATTCCCATTAATATTTACCTTTTTTAGCACACCAGGGTGACTAGGAACATGAAACTGTCCAGCTATGACTTCGTGTTTCACAGGAGTTTAAATATGAGGAAACACAAAGGCCAAATCCCCTTAATCATCCATCACAATGAGTAAAACCAAAGAATATAGTTCTGATGCGTAGCAAAAGATTGTTGACCATCACAAAATAGAAAGTGGCTGTAAGAAAATAGCTAAAGAATTGAAAATCCCCATTTTGACCATCAGGGCAATAATTAAGAAGTTCCAATCAACTAAAGATGTTACGAATCTGCCAGGAAGAGGACGTCTGTCTATACTGTCTTAATGGACGATGAGGAGGAAAGTTTGAGTGGCCAAAGACTCTTCAAGGATCACAGATGGAGAATTGCAGAGATTAGTTGAGTCTTGGGGTCAGAAAGCCTAAAAAAAAAACTAAAAAAACCCTACATCCCCGTTTGGGAGGGTTTCAAGAAAAATCCTCCTCGCTCCTCCAGAAACAAACTCCAGCAAATTTAATTGTCAGACACGACTGGAACTTCAAACGGCACAGGGTTCTGTGGTCAGATGAGACTAAAAAAATAGCTTTTTGGCAGCAAACACACTAGATGGGTTTGGTGAACACAAGGATAAAAAGTACCCCATGTGTACAATTTAATATACCGTTGGATCTTTAATGTTGTGGGCATATTTTTCTGCTGGAGGTCCTGGACTTCTTGTTCAGATACATGGCATCGTGGATTCTATCAAATATCAACAGATAAAAAAATCAAAACCTGATGCCTTCTGCTAGAAATCTTATAATGGGCCGTGGTTGGATCTTCCATCAGGACAACGATCCAAAACAAACATCAAAATCAACACAAAAATTTGTTGCGGAGCACAAAATGAAGCTTCTGCCATGACCGTCCCAGTTCCCTGACCTGATGAGTGGGCTGAACTAAAGAGAAGAAACACCAACATGGATCTGGGAATCTGAAGGATCTGAAGAGATTCTGTATGGAGGAATGGTCTCTGATCTCTTGTCAGGTGTTCTCCAAACTCATCCGGCATTATAGGAGAAGACTCAGAGCTGGTATCTTGTCAAAAGGAGATTGCAAAAAGTATTTAATAAAAGGGTGCCAATAATTGTGGCCAACGTGTTTTGGAGAAAAACATTTATTTCATAATGTGATTTCCCCCCCACATTCAATTCTTTTACTTCAATGAAAGGTTAGAATTTTGCAAATTTTTGGAATGAAAGATAAAAAGGATAAACGATGCAGATTTATTTTTTACAGCCAGTTTTGATCATATTTACCAGGGGTGCCAATAATTGTGGAGGGCATATGTATCGGACATTTTAATTGAGAAAGTTGAAATTTGTCAGCCTTTCATGACAACTGTAGTTTAGTTGTTCAGCTGTGCCAAATTTTGAAATTGTGGCTATTTTCTCCCCTTTTCTAAAGTGCTTGAATCACAATAATTCCTGTTTGTGATTATATTATTATTATTGGGTCTTCAGGTGGTATTATAATGTTTATAGCGTTACTCTGCTGATCACTGATGTGTTTCTGTCTGTCTGGTTCATAGGTGACAGTCTCTCAGAGGAAGTGGCTCTGACTCTTCCTAAAGATGTGATAGAGGGATCAGCCAGATCCTCTTTTTCAGTCATTGGTAACATTTACAAACATGAGCAGAAATGAGGAGATTGGCTTTAGACTTATAAAATGTAGTGAGTGTCATTTGTGTATGGTTTACAGGCGACATATTGGGTCGTGCACTGAGGAACCTTCATGGATTATTACGGATGCCGTACGGCTGTGGAGAGCAAAACATGGCTCTTCTTTCTCCCAATATTTACATTCTGGAGTATCTGGAGAACACGGAGCAGCTCACCTCGGCCATCCGAGAGAGAGCCACAGGCTTCCTGCAGAGCGGTGAGAGACAAAATCATGTCAAGAAAATACTGAGACGGTTTGATACCAAATTATACATTATTCAACACTCAAACAAACTGTTGAAGTGTTAACCATTATCACACTAAACAGGATACCAGAGACAAATGAACTACAAGCATTCGGATGGATCATACAGCACATTTGGTTATGGTGATGGGAATACATGGTAAATATATTTTCACTATTACTTTTGTTTAACAGAAATAATATCAAGGTAATCTACAAAAATAAACCCAATAAACACATTTAAAAATTTGTCTCAGTTCAAATGACTTTAATTATATCTCCCACACCATCAGGTTGACTGCCTTTGTGCTGAGGTCCTTTGGCAAAGCTCAGAAATACATATTTATTGATCCAAAAATTATTCAGAGTGCAAAGAATTGGTTAATAAGCAGACGGGATTCAGACGGCTTTTTTATCCAACAGGGAACACTGTTCAACAACAGAATGAAGGTCTGTCATCTTCTATCTATCTCTCTATCTATCGTCTTTATTCAGACTTTCTCAAGCCAACATCACAGTTTGTCTAGATGAACTTTCCTTCAGTGGTTTGAGTGTGTTGATTTATTTATCTTTTATTTCTAATAAATTCTAGGGTGGGGTGAATGATGATGTGACCATGACTGCCTACATTACTGCATCATTGCTTGAACTGGAAACTCCAGTCACAGTAAGTTCATCTGTAGGAAACATGGTACACTGTTAAAATTGTAATCAGTTGACTTAAAGGAGCAGTTCACTTTAAAATGACAATTACCCCATGATTTACACACCTTCAAGGTATCCTAGGTGTATATGACTTTCTTCTTTCAGACAAATACAATCTGAGTTATATTAATAAACATTCTGACGCTTCCGAGCTTTATATTGGCAGTTTGCCAGATTGCAACTCTCAGTTTGAAGCTCAAAAAAGTGCATCCATCATAAACGAACTCCACACTGCTCTGGGGGGTTAATAAAGACCTTCTGTGGAGCACTTTTTTGATGAATAGATGAGCTTCTTTGTACTTCAAACTGATAGATGCAATGATGCAATCCACTGCCATTATAAAGCTCAGAAGCATCAGGGTGTTTATTAATATAACTTCGATTGCATTCGTCATATGCACCTAGGATAACTTGAGGGTGAGTAAATCATGGGGTCATTTTCATTTTAACTTTAACTTAAAAAAATTTGAGGAAACCTGTTGCCTCAAAATTAAGCAAGTATTAAACTTATGCTTAATCAAAAAAATTTAATAATGTGGAATTGTCAAGTTCACATAACTCTATAGTAAGCTCATTTACTGTAGATTTAAAGATCATTGGTTTCCCCATTATGGTTGAATCACGGAAGCTACACCAGTTACCTTTGCCAAGAGATCTCAATTTATTATGTATCATGTGTCAGACAGAGAGAAACAGGCATATAAGAATAAGGCTACATGAGAGGTCTTCATTCCAGATTTCTCTGTTCCCCATTTCTTTATCTTCTCATCCCATCATGCTAGATGTAAATGGTTTCTCTGGCTTAATGTTTCTCTGCCCTCATGCCTCTGTTTCTCTGTTTCTCATGCCTCTGTTTCTCTGAGGTGGTACAGTAAGGTTGAGTTTATATACATTACAGAGCAGCTTCCTTTTATGGTAACAAACTATGTTGCTTGAGCTTTAAAAATGGAACGTATATGTCATGCGAACACATGGCAAAATTCACTTCCATATTAAGAACTATCTTTGTTGTTTACATCTGCATCAGTTGCAACATGTTACATTGTACACACCCTCTACAAAATATAGCTCATCCACCTGTCTCATGTGACATGATCTTCACATGGTTCCATGCTATCTAAAGTCTCCTCATGCACTCAACACAGGCATGAATCTCTGGCTTGACAACATACATTATGAAATTATGAATAAAGAAAAATAATACAAATACATAACATTAAACAGTAAATTTTTAGTCTTCATTTACTTCATAATTTTGAGGCAACAGGTTTTCTAAAAAAATTTAAGTGAACTGAACACCTTTTACAGTGTAAAAACTCATCGAAAAATGACACTCACAGCGTTTATTCCTACTGTATGTGTTTTTTTTTCCACAGGATCCTGTCGTCAGTAAAGGTTTGTCATGCTTGAGGTCCGTCATTGAGGATGTCAAAAACACTTACACCACTGCCCTGCTCGCCTACACTTTCAGTCTGGCTAGAGACACGGACACTCGACAGCAGCTTTTCAAGAAACTGGAAGATGTTGCTATTTCAGATGGTAAGAGGTTTGTTTCTGATGACTTTCTGTTGTCTTTTATGACCGTACTATTGTTTTTAGTAACACTTTAGAAAACTGTCCCATCATTAATGAATAACTACGCAGGAACAAATGAGTTACACACTATTAACATTCTTTTAACTAATATTAACTAACAAGAAAATATGATTAACATATTAGTAAGTAATAGGGCTCAGTTGAATGTGGTAGTTCTCTATTCGCTAATCAGTAACTACTATTTATTTCATACCTCCCACTAAGAACTACTGTATACAGGTTCATAATTAACATGAATATTGCATAATTTATAATATAAGGTAACAGTAATCCACTAGTAATGACTCGAGTGTTACTACATCCTTCTAAAGGAACTACTAATAATTTGAATCAATATTCTAAAGTGAGAAAAGCATGATAACTCTCTAGTAATTATGAAGTAACTGTACGCTTTTAAGATTATTGTACGATTTTGGATTTGGTAACACTTTAGTCATTACTAGTGTGTTCCCATGATCTTCAGTTTAGAATACTGATCCAAATTATTAGTAGTTCCTTTAGAAGGATGTAGTAACACTTGAGTCATTACTATTGAATTACCATAACCATATATTATAAATTATGGATTATTAACATTAATTATGAACCTGTATACAGTAGTTCTTTGTAGTCCTATGTGAGTTATGAAAAAGTATTAGTTACTGATTAGCTAATAGTGAACTACCACATTCAACTATTTTTTAATAATTAATTAATCAGAGTTTCTTGTTAGTTAAGTATGGGATAATGTACATCCAGCTGCTTGTTCTCTCAGAATAAACCCGACAGGGTGATCAGGAATGAGCCAGAAGGCGTTTATTCTGAGATAACAACCGGCTGGATGTGCATTATGCCGCTTATTACACGACTACTTGCCACATAAGTAAATAATAAGACACGAAATATTGATCTAATTCGAAATATTTAACTAGCTCTTTAAATGCAAAGGTGCCGTGGTGAGAGCTATTGCTAGTGCGACAAGTTCAAACTAGACGGACAATTAAGAGATACGGTATACAGTCATACTACTTATTACACAGCATTTCACCACAGAAATAATTATGGGGATAAGAGATATTGATATGAGATTAAGCTGTTTTAAAATCGTACTTGTTTGTTGTCTAATAATCCAACAGTGTACAAAAAAACTATAGCAAATTGGCAGCATCTGCGTTTTAATGAAACAAGAGAGAGCGAGTCCACGAGACTGGATGGCATAATTAAATAACCGTACACAAAATATTGATTCGACTGAGTTTTAATATTTTATTAGCTCACCAAAAGCAAAACTTTCCGGGAGCGTTTTCCGACGCTCTTACGTCGCATCATTACATATTTGCGCGCGCCATCTGCTCCGCAGATTTATCTGCCTTCAGAACGAAGCGGTCACGTTTGCCCTTCGCTCGTGATTTTTCTGAGCTCGAAAAATATGACTT
The DNA here is from genome assembly GCF_949319135.1 of Squalius cephalus. Classification (NCBI taxonomy): domain Eukaryota; kingdom Metazoa; phylum Chordata; class Actinopteri; order Cypriniformes; family Leuciscidae; genus Squalius; species Squalius cephalus. The sequence continues at coordinate 5,782,192 of NC_137132.1, forward strand.
CTGGATTATTCTCGCCGCTTCTGCGACTGTTCAAGCGGAACTCTGTTTCTCCTTACTGTGAAGTTGCCATGGAATACCGACGCTGTACTCCGCCATGTGATCGTTACATCGCTAACGACGACCCACGCAGTAAGTGATGTTTATGTTTGGGCTTTTCACATGCGCGCGATGTAGTCATATGATCGTCTAAATGCAATTCTGTGAAAATGTTTTGCTCAAAACCCTCAAATCGCGGTTAAAACGCGTTTTTAGAGAGGGAATCATTCGTCTCCCCCTTTCGCGCTCCCGAGGCATCTCGAGGATCCGTGACTTGGGGTTCGGATGTAGAGCTTGAGGATGTGGAGTTCGAGCAGACGAGCCCCGCTCTTTCTCTCCCTCCCTCCCTCCCCTCGGCACGTGCGAGGCATGCCAGTCGAATTTTCGCACGATTATTTGCGCCCCAGCCCGAGAGCACGCGACGCGGTCTCTTTCGGGCTGGAGGATGTACTTTTACCGAGGCTTCCGACTCCAAGGATTTCGGCCGGGCCTACTCTCGCCGACTAGGTTATCCCGCCGAGCGGCCTACGCGGGGCTCGTTGACGTACTTTCACGCGCTACGGAGAAGCTCGCTATTGATTGGCCAGCAAATGTGACTAGTCCAGTGTTTTCTGCAGCCAAAAAAGCCGGTTCCATTGCCCGCTTGCCTGCACACAAATGCCGTTTTCGCGGCTACCCAGATAAATCCCCAAGAGAGTGTATTTTCTGGTGTCCCGGCCACGGCCGATGGTGTTTTATGTGTTAAAAAAAAATAAAAAAAACAGTGCCCATTCCTACACACAAGCACTGCCCGTCTACACAGGGCTCGCACACTTAAAATCGACTCAGATCGATTGCGCATTAAACGTGGTAAATGTGCCCACTACCCACTGCCCACAAACACTACGTTCTGCATGTCTCAAGTTTTCTATAAAAACGGAACCAACGTGCATTTGCTTCACTCAAGCAGACAATGTTTTCAGTGTGGTAAATGTGCCCGCTATCCCGCGCCCACATCCACACACAGACATGACAGTTCCTATGGGACTCGCCCAGCCCTCCCCCTCTCGGTTGACCGCCGCAGAGGAGTCAAGCACGGGCAATCTGCCCGCTGTTATCAGCGCGCCCCCTGCCGCAAATGTCATGAGCGCGCTTATGTAAAAAAAAATAAAAAAAATATATATATAGGCCTCAACGGAGAAAGCTGCCATTTTCAGTGATCTGCATCACGAGATTTTCAGATCCTGGAAGCAGCCTTTCTCTGCGCGCCTCACTAATGCAGCAGCTTGAGGAGACTTTAGCCGACCATCTTGCTCCGTCGTCTGCGCCGTCCTGGAAGTCACGCCCCTTCCTCCCCTCTAAAGCATGTAGGACTACTTCCTCTCATTGGGAAATCCTACATGGCGGCTGGGCAGGCAGGCATAAATCGCACAGTTCGGTTCGGCTACACTCTTCAGTTTTGCCGCAATCCCCCCAGTTTCAACGGGGTCTTTGGACCTCCGCCGACTGAACTTCGCCCTTACAAAGGGAAATTCAAGATGTTGACGCTGAAAGCTATCATATCTCAGATTCGGCCAGGGGATTGGTTCGTGACAGTAGACCTAGGATGCTTACTTTCACATCCAGGTTGTACAGCGACACAGGCAGTTCCTCAGGTTCGCCTTTGGAGAAAGAGCGTTCCAGTATAGGGTCCTTCCCTTCGGCCTCGCTCTAGCCCCGAGGACATTCACGAAGTGTATGGATGCAGCTCTGGCCCCATTGCGGCTTCAGGGCATCTGTAATTACCTGGACGATTGGCTCTTTTAGCCCAATCCAGGGAGCTAGTGACCCACCACAGAGACATCGTTCTGAGTCATATCCAGTCTCTCGGTTTGAGGTTGAACTCGAAGAAGAGTGTTCTTGCTCTGGCTCAAAGCACCGTTTTCTTGGGGGTGAACATGGATTCCGTTCTCATGCAGGCCCGCTTGGCTCCTGCACGGATTTCCAGTCTGACGACATGCTTGGCCCGTTTTTCGCTAGGCCATCATGTGTCTGTGGGCACTTGCCGCAGGATGCTGGGCCTAATGGCCGCGGCCTCCTCCGTGCTACCGCTGGGCCTGCTCCACATGAGACCCTTCATGTGGTGGATGAAGCTCTCAGGGGTTCGGCCCTCCGGGCCAACCCTTCGCCTACTGAAGGTATCGCGCAGTTGCTTTCGAGCCCTGTCAGTTTGGCGGGACCTTCTTTTTCTTCGGAAAGGGGTCAGCATGGGTGCGGTATTTCATCGCCAGATGATTCCGACGGATGCCTCTCTCACCGGCTGGGGAGCAGTTTTCGAGGGCAGACCAGCATGTGGGGTCTGGACTGGTGAGACTCTCTCTTGGCACATAAACTGCCTGGAGTTAAGAGCCGTTTTTCTGGCTCTGCATCATTTTCTCCCTCTTCTGGAGGGACACCATGTAATTGTCAGAACAGACAACATGGCAGTGGTGTCTCATGTGAACCGGCAGGGGGGTTCTCGGTCGCGCACCCTAGACAGGCATGCGCGTCACCTTCTCCTGTGGTCTCAGAGTAGATTCCTATCTCTAAGAGCAGTTCATGTCCCAGGGGTTCTGAACCTCGCAGCAGATTTTCTGTGGAGGCAGAAACTCTGATCGGGAGAATGGATATTGAACCGCCAGATGGTGGCCCTGATCTGGGAGGTTTTCGGAGAAGCGGAAGTGGACCTCTTTGCATCTCAAGAGTCGTCCCAATGCCCGTTTTGGTTCTCCCTGAGTCCCCCGGCTCCATTAGGGATAGATGCGTTCGCTCACCCTTGGCCAACGCAGAAACTCTATGCCTTCCCGTCCATCAAACTGATCCAGGTGGTCTTGGCCAGAGTGAGAGAGAGCGGAGTCCGCCTCCTCCTGGTAGCTCCGTTCTGGCCGTCTCAGCCATGGTTTTCGGAGCTAATTCCTCTGCTGGAATCTTCCCCCTGGAAGATCCCGGTCAGGGAAGACCTGCTGTCCCAGCTGCAGGGCGGGATATGGCATCCTCACCCAGACATGTGGAAGCTGTATGTTTGGCCGATCAGAGGCCGTTAGCATTAAGTTCTGATCTCCCAACTGACGTTCAGGAGACCATTGAGAGTGCTAGAGCCCCTTCTACAAGGAGGCTATATTCTTCCAAATGGAAGGTTTTTGAGACATGGTGCTTAGCACATGATAGGAGCCCAGTTAACTGCCCTGTTGGTTCAGTACTGGAGTTCCTGCAGGAGAAGTTTGCTTCTGGAGCAGCTGCTACCACTCTCAGAGTTTATGTCGCAGCTATTGCAGCACATAGGGAATCGGACGAGATTCCCCTGGAGAAACTAAGGTTAGTTTAGGCCTTCATGCGTGGGGTTAAGCGCCTGAAACCGGCCCGCTCCCCTAGAGTTCCCCTAATGGGACCTTTCTGTTGTCCTAGAGGGTTTGACGAAGGCCCCCTTTGAGCCCTTGGAGTCAGCTCTGGAGTGGATTCTAACTCTCAAGGTTTCTCTTTTGTTGGCTTTGTCCTCATTAAAGCGGGTAGGAGACTTACAAGCTCTTTCTGTTAGCGAGTCTTGCTTGGACTTTGCTCCTGGCTTGGTCAAGGTTTCCTTGAGGCCGAGACCAGGGTATGTTCCCAAAGTTCTTTCCACAACTTTCCGCTCGCAGGTGGTTAACCTTAACACTTTCCACCCTCCTCCATTTTCTTCTGAGGAAGATAGGAAGCTTAACTTGCTCTGCCCAGTTCGTTCTCTTAAGATATATGTAGACCGCTCAGGCGGTTGGAGGAAATCTAACCAGCTTCTGGTTTGCTTCGGTGCTGGCCGCCGTGGGCTTGCTGCATCAAAGCAGAGGATTTCCCAATGGGTCACAGAAGCTATCTCGTTGGCTTACGAGGTGCGTGGCTTGCCTTCACCTCTTAGCATTAGAGCACATTCCACCAGAAGTGTGGCATCTTCTCAAGCAATTTTTAGAGGAGCACTTTTGGAGGACATTTGTGTTGCGGCAGGCTGGTCCTCTCCGCACCCTTTTGTAAGGTTCTATAATTTGGATCTTGACATGACCCCGGGTTCCCAGGTTCTTTCTGTTTGAACTCATCTTGGTCGTTGTCTCATTTATGTACCAGTCATGGAAAGCGCTCTAGCTTGGCGAGTTTGGTAGTCCGTTCCCACTGTGCTATCCGCAGCGTTGAGTGAACCTATGAAAGAGAACGTCTCTGGTTACTTACGTAACCTATGTTCTCTGAATAGGGAACGAGACGCTGCGTTAGCTGGCAAGCTCCCCGCGCTGCTGACGGTTTTCTTTTCGGCAGAGAAATCTGAGGAGCAGATGGCGCGCGCAAATATGTAATGATGCGACGTAAGCGCGTCGGGGCGGAGCCAGATTGCGCGGGCGCCATCAGCCAATGAATTGGCGTGATTCTATAGGGCTTCAGGCAATCGGCACATTCAGAGAATATCCCACTGCGCTATCCGCAGCGTCTCGTTCCCTATTCAGAGAACATAGGTTACGTAAGTAACCAGAGACGTTTTCAGTGGTTGTTGTCGAGCAATAACACACCACTGGATGGTGCTATTGACCAATCAGACTCAAGTATTCCACAGATATAATAAAAGTAGTAACTAGAATGTTAACTAGATGTACCGCATCGCAGTACAAAATATGACCGCCGCTCAGGCCTGCACTGGCTTTCCACAAAAATAAATGACGTGGAGTAATTTGGCTGTATTGCGTGTTTATGTATATACCTAAAAAAAGTAGTAGTATGTGCATGTCTGTCTGTGTGTGTGTGTGTGTGTGTGTGTGTGTATGTGTGTGTGTTTGTGTATGTGTGTGTCTGTGTGTGTGTGTGTGTGTGTGTCTGTGCGTGTATGTATGTGTGCGTACATGTGTGCGCGTGTGTGTTTGTGTGTGTGTGTCTGTGCATGTGGATTTGTATGTGTGTGTATGGGTGTGTGTCTGTGCGTGTGGATGTCAGTGTGTGTGCATGCTTGCGTTTGTTTGTATTCCTGCATGTGTGTGTGTGACAGTATCATCCTAAACCAGCAACCCTTTCGCTCAACAGCACCATCTACAGGCCGATGAGTGTACAGTCACTAAATGTGCACATAAATGAATTTATTTTATACCCCCCCATGGATGAAATTCTACGAAACTTAGCAGAGGATACCCCCAGAGGATGTCAAGTTAATCATACACATGAAATATGGTGCAGTTCTGAACATCTCCACTGAAGATAGGGGCGATTAAAGCAGAATAATATTGCATTTTCATTTTTTATGGGAGGGGCGCAAATCACAAATGAGTGATTATGGGCTAGGTTGATGTGGGGCCTTAAGAGCAACATACCATAAAAATTTCTTCATCCTCGGTGCCACGGTTCAGGTAGTTATTTAGGAAAAACTGCAATTTTTGGGGTTTGGGGGGGCCCAGCGCGGGGGGGGGGGGAGTGGCCCCCGGGGACCAAACGAAATTTTTCCGTAGAAGTCTAGTGGGGCTACATGCCCACCAAATTTCATGTTCCCCGGTGTTTCGGTGTCCCTGGTATCGTTGACGAAAAAATTACGGGGGCCCCAGCGCAGGGGGGAAGTGGCCCCCGGGGACCAAATGAAATTTTTCCGTAAAAGTCTAGTAGACCAACATACCATAAAAATTTCTTCATCCTCGGTGCCACGGTTCAGGTAGTTATTTAGGAAAAACTGCATTTTTTTGGGTTTGGGGGGGCCCAGCGCGGGGGAGGGAGTGACCTCCGGGGACCAAACGAAATTTTTCCGTAGAAGTCTAGTGGGGCTACATGCCCACCAAATTTCATGTTCCCCGGTGCTTCGGTGTCCCTGGTATCGTTGACGAAAAATTTACGGGGGCCCCAGCGCGGGGGGGGGAGTGGCCCCCGGGGACCAAACGAAATTTTTCCGTAAAAGTCTAGTAGACCAACATACCATAAAAATTTCTTCATCCTCGGTGCCACGGTTCAGGTAGTTATTTAGGAAAAACTGAATTTTTTTGGGTTTGGGGGGGCCCAGCGCGGGGGGGGAGTGGCCCCCAGGGACCAAAAGAAATTTTTCCGTAGAAGTCTAGTGGGGCTACATGCCCACCAAATTTCATGTTCCCCGGTGTTTCGGTGTCCCTGGTATCGTTGACGAAAAATTTACGGGGGCCCCAGCGTGGGGGGGGAAGTGGCCCCCGGGGACCAAACGAAATTTTTCCGTAAAAGTCTAGTAGACCAACATACCATAAAAATTTCTTCATCCTCGGTGCCACGGTTCAGGTAGTTATTTAGGAAAAACTGCATTTTTTGGGTTTGGGGGGGCCCAGCGCGGGGGGGGGAGTGGCCCCCGGGGACCAAACGAAATTTTTCCTTAGAAGTCTAGTGGGGCTACATGCCCACCAAATTTCATGTTCCCCGGTGCTTCGGTGTCCCTGGTATCGTTGACGAAAAATTTACGGGGGCCCCAGAGCGGCTGGGGGAGTGGCCACCGGGGACCAAATGAAATTTTTCCGTAAAAGTCTAGTAGACCAACATACCATAAAAATTTCTTCATCCTCGGTGCCACGGTTCAGGTAGTTATTTAGGAAAAACTGCATTTTTTGGGGTTTGGGGGGGCCCAGCGCGGGGGGGGAGTGGCCCCCAGGGACCAAACGAAATTTTTCCTTAGAAGTCTAGTGGGGCTACATGCCCACCAAATTTCATGTTCCCCGGTGCTTCGGTGTCCCTGGTATCGTTGACGAAAAATTTACGGGGGCCCCAGCGCGGGGGGGAAGTGGCCCCCGGGGACCAAACGAAATTTTTCCGTAAAAGTCTAGTAGACCAACATACCATAAAAATTTCTTCATCCTCGGTGCCACGGTTCAGGTAGTTATTTAGGAAAAACTGCATTTTTTTGGGTTTGGGGGGGCCCAGCGCGGGGGGGGAGTGGCCCCCGGGGACCAAACGAAATTTTTCCTTAGAAGTCTAGTGGGGCTACATGCCCACCAAATTTCATGTTCCCCGGTGCTTCGGTGTCCCTGGTATCGTTGACGAAAAATTCAGTAAGGTGACGGGAAAAAAAAAAAAAAAATACTTTGACAATCCCTATATGACCGCTTTCGCTAGCTACGCTAGCGGCGGTCATAATAATGTGTTACTCATTTGTTTCTGGGTAATTATTCATTAATGATGGAACAGTTTTTTACCTTTTTTTGTTTTAATCATGCTCCTTGAGTCACGCGTGTGTCTTTTGTCCTTAAGGCTCTTTTCTCCACTGGTCTCAGTCTGGCTCTGCTGATGACTCTGATTCTCTGGCAGTGGAGATCAGCTCATATGTGCTGCTTGCTGTTCTCACTGCAGATTCAGTCACTAGAGCTGATCTGGGCTATGCTAACAGGATTGTTAGTTGGCTTGTCAAACAGCAGAATGCTTATGGAGGATTCTCCTCCACACAGGTTACTCAAACCTCTTCAATCAAACACATTATTACTGGTGTGAATGAGTAAAAGTGGCATTACTGAACACCTTTATTTCCCAGGACACAGTGGTGGCTCTTCAGGCTCTGTCTTTGTACGCCACCAAAGTGTTCAGCTCTGACGGCTCCAGCACAGTGACGGTACGGTCAGCAGGAGACACTCTCCACTTTAATGTCAATCAGGACAACAAGTTACTGTACCAGGAGAAGCAGCTGCAGAAACTTCCAGCCACATACAGCATTGAAGTGAAGGGCTCAACCTGTGTGTCTGTGCAGGTCTGTAGTGCGTTCAGCTTCATTTACTCACACTCACTTTCTCTCTTGGCATTTTGGTTATTCTGCTGTGAGATGATTTATGAATGTATTTTTCTTGGTGTTGACTCTCTCAGATGGCTCAGTTCTACAACATTCCCACTCCTACTGAAGCTAAAACATTGAGCATTGATGCTAAGATTGAGGGAGATTGCAAAACATTGGGACAAGATTTCATTTTGAACTTCACTGTCAAGTAAGAGAATTTCTATTTAAAGTTCCCTGTAGTCAATAATTGTATCCCTTAAAACTCATCTTTAAATTCTTCATGCCTTAAAACGGATTGAATGTAACTCTACACCCTTGCCTCATTTAGTATACGCGGTTCTATGAATATGCAAATGAGCCCCGCCTCCACTCACTCACAGTAGCTCATAGATCCACTCGTTGACGATCACACGTTGATCTGATTGGTTACAAGGTAGTTTGTGACGTCAGAAACACCAGTGATTTCAAACCGTGTTTTTGAGACTGTCTTTGGTTCACTGCAGTTTTAAGGAGAAAATACTCAGAAATGGTGTTGACTTGTGAATTTACACGTGGTTTGTCTTAAAGCATATTAAAAACACCACATACACATATTAACAACATTAAAAGCTTGATTTTCACCACAGGAGGACTTTAAGTCAAAAGACTAGAACATGACAATGACTTAAGATTAACTAACAAATAAATGTTTTCTGAATATTTTTTAACATCTTAATAAACACAAAAGCAATATAAACTGAAACGGTGTATCTCAGTAGTTAAAACACTACACACTGACTTGAGATACAACATTTTTATTATTGACACATTATGAGTGATTCGAGTGATTAAAACTCTGCATGTGTCTTGGTAATTATACTGGCTTTTGTTCTCTCTTATTTGTACATTTATATGAGGCATTTTTTCATTTGCTGTTTTCCAGATATGATGGTCTACAGGAAAGGACTAACATGGTCATTGTGGATATTAAACTCTTATCTGGATTCACAGCTGATACATCAATGGTGCGTTTGAGTGATTCATCACAAAATGTGTACACATTTGTAGAGTTTCTCTTTTTAGAAATTAACCAGCACTTTTTCCCCACAGCTCAAAACTTCTTCCGGGACGTACAGAAAACCTGTGGAACGGGTCGATTCTAAAGATGATCGTGTCATTGTGTATTTGAAGGAGGTGAGAAAACAGCAACATTCATATGATTTTATGTCTTAGGTCTTTATGTCTTTAATGTCCATGACTGATGAGTTTGTTTCCTCCTGTAGATCACACAAAATATTCCAGTGAATTACCAGATAAAAACGAAACAGGTTCTTCAAGTGAAGAATCTCAAGCCAGCTCTGATTAAAGTGTACGATTACTACCAAACAAGTAAGATTTAATATGCCAGTGTTGAATGCTTTGATCAAGTGATGCACATTGTTTATTCAGATTTAATCCATGTTTCCATTGTTGTACGAATGTGAACATCTTCCTTTTCCTTCAGGTGATCAGTCAGAGGCCGAGTACTTCTTCCACTGTGAATGAAGCTGAAGAGCGTCACCTTATAGTCCAGCTTGGATAAAGATGTTTGAGCTCTCTAATGTTGAATATTATAATGTTTATTCTGGATAAAATTATTTCCAGTCCATCATCCCAAATTTTAACGAACCCCCAAATCCTAATCAGTTTTTGGCTACGTCTCTTGAGATCAAGACTTATCAATTCACAATGCATATGATTAATAAAGTGTTGAAAACAAGTTATGGTGAGCTGGTTGAACTGTTGAATGTGTAGTAGCTACATGCTATGGCAACATTTCAGAATCAGATGAGGTTATTACGATTATATCTTGTGAATTTCTCATCTCATTTCGGCTCTGCTTTTTTTTTTTTTTTTCTTGTTCTGAGACACTGCAGAAGTCATAACTTCAGGGGTCAATGGCTTAGGTCAATTGGCGAAAACACTGCTTGTGTAAGGTAGTTTTCCAGATTTTCCCCCAAAATCAAATGCTGTATTACACTTTTCAAAGGATAATCTAGCTTTAAAGTCAGAATAAAAAGTTAAAAACCAAACATATCTTCATACCAGTTGTGTTCTGACACAAGGCCATAAACTTGTTCTTTTTGTTTTATAAATTTACTTTGCTTATTTCTACAAATATCAGCCTGATAAATATGGACTGAATACACGATTAAACAAGATAATCATGCTTCCAAATATGTCTGACACAATGTTTTTAAGAAAAAGCAGTGTTTTAAAATACAACTAAACCATGATAACAGATGCTTTTTTTGACAGACCTACAGAAATGCATGTTGATTAGTAAGTTTCAGGCATAGTGCAAACATGCAATGTTCGAGAAATCTAATATTGGTGTAATCTTTGCGAGGTCTCACGCACAATGCAAAACTTTGTGTTGGCTGATCCAGGCATAGCTTTACTAAAATAAAATATTATGGAAGTTATTTTCTCAAACTGTAATTATACCATATTTTATATATATTAATATTATGGCTTCATGTTGATTTAAAGTTTTTGTTTGTTTGTTATTAACTAATACGGTAACACTTTACAATAATAGTACATGAATAATCATGTACTAATACCTGAATTAATAATTACTTTACTATGAACTAATGATGAGTTAAGACATGTATTAATGAGGTACTAACATGTATTAATGAGGTACTAACCTTAATTACGACATGAGTATCATGAATTCCTACATGAATATACCATCTTAACTACGCGTTAGTACATGCTTGTTAATTAATGTATTAATTAACATTTCGAGGTAAAGTAAATCAAACATGCTCTAGATCAGAAGAAAGATGTACTAAAAGGGCACAATGTTAAATTGTTCATACATTTAACACCATCAATTGTCACATACATCAGTGAATGACACAAGATGTCTTGAAATATTTATATTAAACCTACTCATTGAACACACATTCCGTTTTAAGTGATTCCACTGCTGCCTTCAAGTGTAAAATACCTACTACACTAGCATATTCATTAAACAGATGCAATTTTCAAAATTAAAATCAGTGTTAGCACAGATGATGGTTATTTTCTGGATTTGTTTACTGTCTTTATATCATAATGCAGTCGGATGTTAGTCTTGTTTGCTGGCTCTTCTTTGGGGCCACTATTGCCCCTTCAAAATTTGTCCACTTTTTTCCTACCGTTCAGTTCCTTCTCCATCTAAATTCAGGCACAGCACCTCTGCTCTTCCACTTCTTTACAAACCACCGACAAGCACCAAATGATATCTGATTTAGAAGAGCTGAATATGTATAAAACATGTGTAATTGATACATTTTTGAAGATTTACTCTTGGAGGGCCAAGACAAGAAATTACATGATACATTAACAAATCATGAATTCATGTTACTTTCCAAGTAATTAATGATGAGTTAGTAATGATGTGCCCCCCCAAGTAAAGTCATGACATTATGATACATTAACAAGTCATGAATTCATGTTACTTTTACTTCATGGCGGGGCACATTATTACTAACTCATCATTAATTACTTGGAAAGTAACATGAATTCATGACTTGTTAATGTATCATAATGTCATGACTTTACTTGGGGGGGCACATCATTACTAACTCATCATTAATTACTTGGAAAATCCAAGAGTAAATCTTCAAAAATGTATCAATTACACATGTTTTATACATATTCAGCTCTTCTAAATCAGATATCATTTGGTGCTTGTCGGTGGTTTGTAAAGAAGTGGAAGAGCAGAGGTGCTGTGCCTGAATTTAGATGGAGAAGGAACTGAACGGTAGGAAAAAAGTGGACAAATTTTGAAGGGGCAATAGTGGCCCCAAAGAAGAGCCAGCAAACAAGACTAACATCCGACTGCATTATGATATAAAGACAGTAAACAAATCCAGAAAATAACCATCATCTGTGCTAACACTGATTTTAATTTTGAAAATTGCATCTGTTTAATGAATATGCTAGTGTAGTAGGTATTTTACACTTGAAGGCAGCAGTGGAATCACTTAAAACGGAATGTGTGTTCAATGAGTAGGTTTAATATAAATATTTCAAGACATCTTGTGTCATTCACTGATGTATGTGACAATTGATGGTGTTAAATGTATGAACAATTTAACATTGTGCCCTTTTAGTACATCTTTCTTCTGATCTAGAGCATGTTTGATTTACTTTACCTCGAAATGTTAATTAATACATTAATTAACAAGCATGTACTAACGCGTAGTTAAGATGGTATATTCATGTAGGAATTCATGATACTCATGTCGTAATTAAGGTTAGTACCTCATTAATACATGTCTTAACTCATCATTAGTTCATAGTAAAGTAATTATTAATTCAGGAATTAGTACATGATTATTCATGTACTATTATTGTAAAGTGTTACCACTAATACCTTTATCTTTTAACTAGCACTTCAACATCCAGCACAAAATTAAAGAGATGTATGAGCTAAGGATGTTCTCTGACCCAAAATAAACAGATAGTGAAATGTTCACAATCTATTAACTAAATCACGAACATAACTATTCTAAACACACATACATGCATAGGTAAAATGGTGAATGACAGAATGAAACCAGAAGCAGGAAATGGAACTATGGAAATGATTCATTGAACATGAAAAGAACCATCAGCTTATCATTTTCAGAGCACCTCATTAAATGTATACTTGCATGGCCTTTGTAGTGAAACATATCGTGAAGTTCCTGAAGAAGGATTTTTGATGGTCCCATGAGTGTCAATCAATTTATTCAGCGTTGACTGAAGAAAAGTTGGTGAACTTGAGTGGTTTGTTTGAATCCGTTCTGGTTGAAGGTTTTCTCTCTCTCCATGAGCACATGGCTGAGCACGTGCAGATTGTGCCCTGCCGTCCCTGGGCCGGAGAGGCCACGCAGGCAACCAAGGAGTGAGGAAATCGGAAAAGTTAATGGTTGCCCATTCAGTGATGGTAAAGTTGCAGTTTTCTTCTGACACTCTGTTGGGAGAGTGAAGGCATAGCGACTGTGGCCACAGAGATCAACCCAAAGAAGCAGCAGTAGAGGCCAGAAGAAGAGAGGGAAGGGCTTGTGTAGAGACCATTTAAAGCCTGAGAAAGGTCCCACATTTTCAGGGTTGGCTCAACCAATAAGAAAGGGGGAACTTCCAAGTGTGGGTAGACATAGGCCTGGCCGTTTGTGTCCATTAATACTCAGATAGATATAACAAACACACTGCATTCTAAGAGAAGGTGATGTATACTAAAGCGTGAGTCATTAAATGAGGATTAATTAGATAGGAGACAAGATACCGTTGGGGTTATTGACCATTGGTTTTATCATAAAATACATACTGTAGTATCAAAGACATAATAGTACACAAGGCAATAAATCATATGCAGTGTCCTGTGGTGCATGTTCATTTATAGATCAGTTCGTCCATGAATTGATGCAGAAATTGTCTGTTTTAAGGGCTGTTGGTCTTTTCTAATGCCTCTGCTTTTTCCACGTGACCACATTTTTAACAGCAATAAAACCAACTTATCTGATCGTAGTCATGGTAACAAAGACCCTTATTGGCCATGTTGGGGGGATGAGACCATAGATCCCAGAGTGAGTTTTAAAAATCATTTGAAAAGTATAACAAATAATTGTGTCTGATTTGTCTCAGTCATTACAACTAACTGGGGCCAGGGTCAGGAAGCAGACAGACTGGCTAAACCGACCGTCTTCTAGCTGTCTCGAGTCCCAGAATGCCATGACATAGAGACTCTTTCACCTAGATATTATCACATAGAGACTGTGTCTGTTCCCTGAATTATTCAATACAAGAAACTCCCAAACCAACTTAAGGATAAAAATTTAATTGATGTTCAACAAATACAAAAAAAAAAAAAAACGGATATAATACAGATGAACAAATGATAAAGCTCGGGTTGCTAAATATTCAATCCCTTTCTTCAAAAGCACTTATTGTAAATGATATGATTAGAGATCATAATCTACATGTGCTGTTTTTGACAGAAACCTGTCTAAAACCAGACGATTACATCACTTTAAATGAGTCCACCCTCCAAGATAACTGATTGTGGCAAGGGGGGCGTGGCTTAGCAAGGTCTGTGACAGGAGAGAGGATCGAGACAGATGTGGCGTGAGTGGGCTAAGTGTGAATGACAAACAAACACCTGTGTCTTGTTTCAGTAATTGGCGTGGGGAGACCGATAAAAGCCATGAGGAAACGAGATGCCGTGAGAGGAACAATCCAGAGATAACAACATTCTAGTATGTAGTGATTCTGTATCAGCTCTTATGAGTTTGAAGACTGGAAAAGCTAGTAGTCATCAAGAAGTATTATATGAAGTCTTGTTTATAAATTCAAGAGTAAGTAGACAAGGGAAAAATATTACATATATGTGGATAGCAGCACATGTAGGCATACAGGGAAATGAGAAAGTATATGGATTGGCAAAAGAGGCAACAAAAAAAGAGCATGTTGACATTGAAATTAAATAGTTAAAATCAGAAGGGAAGAGTCTAGTGTGGAAAAAGGTGATGGAATTATGGCAATATCAATGGGATCATGAAAGTAAAGGAAGACATCTATACATGATTCAAAATAAAGTAGGCATTGTAAGAGATATGGCAAATAGAAGGAAAGAACAAGTTATTATAACAAGACTTAGGATTGGGCATTGTAAATTAAATGGAACTCTTTGTATGTTAGGAAAACATCCCACAGGTCAATGTGACGAATGCCAAGAGGAGGAAACAGTCAGTCACATTTGTATGTCATGTTGAAAATCTACACAAAAAAGGCAAGATTTGAAACATCATTTACAAGAAATTGGTATTGGAAAGTATAATGTTAAAAATATATTAGAATGTGGAAAAGGTGAAAAAGGAAAGAAATATTATAGAAATAGTATAGAAACGTCTTGACTGATTGCTGAATTCTAGTTGACTGAGTTTTTGATTTTCTGTGTGCGCGACTTTTTCATTCGTTTTCAATAAACGCCCGCAGTCTCTGCAAGCCGACCCTGTCCTCATCCTTCTCTGAAACTTGAAAATTGTTACACTGATATAAACAACTGAAAGCCAAACTGGGAGGTGTTGCTGTAATGTATAGTAATATCTTCAGTATTACTAAGAGATCCAGTTTTTAAACATAATTATTTTGAAATGTTGGGGCTTTATGTAACATTATCTAGTGTAAGTGATAAATCCCATTTGACTTTTGTGCTGGCCACTGTATACAGGCCAACATACAGACTTTATCAACAAAAAATGCTGATTTTATATCGGAGTTAGTACTGGCTGCAGATAAAGTCCTAATTGTTGGTGATTTTAATATCCATGTAGATAATGAAAAAGATGCATTGGGATTGGCATTTAGAGGCATTCTTAACTCTATTGGAGTTCAGCCAAAACAAACTTTGCATTATTTTCCTGTTATCATTGTAAAGCTGCTTTGAAACAAACTGCATTGTAAAATGAGCTATATAAAAAGGTGACTTGACTTGACTTTTACTGCATGCCAGACTTCTATTTTTAATATTTGTCGCAAATGTATTTCTAAGGCTTTAGTAGATCTAATTTAGCACATGTTTTGGAACTGCAGTGCCTACACCCATATGGAAAAAGTTTGCTAAAAACACCTGTGATTCTTATATGTTCCAACAGAATATTGTAAGGGACATATATGCTGCAAAAACCACATATATAAATTGCATAATATTCATGTATTTTTAATCATATTATGTCATATATGTCCTACATACAACTGAAGCCATATAGATTTTCATGATGTAAAAACATAGGAAAATAATGCTAATTTAATATGAATGTCCAGCATGGATGTGTATAAAACACAGTGCAGTTTACCAATCAGTGTAAGGCTGTACTTCACTCATGCTTGCTCTTATCTTGTCCTAAGTCGAGCCCTATGCCTGTAGTCAATCATGGTTACTGTATATACTGTATAATCAGCCTTAGATGAAACACAACATTTAAACTACACACACAAGCACACATTTTAATTACAAAATTATTTATTAGAGTGTGTTCTACAAGATACAGTTGCATATTTCACATATAAATAATTTTCATTTTAAATCCTGCATCACCAGATTTCATTTTCATTTGTGACAATTTCTCTAAACTTTATCACAGTACAACTATGGTATACAACAGTTCTATTCTTAACCTACAAGCATAAAACTTTCCTAAATGTCGAAGTGTTTCTCATGGGTAAAATAAAAAATAAATTCTAAAAAATCTAAAAAATAATTCAGTGGCTTAGTAAATATCACAGAAATAATTAACTTTATTAACTTAATAAAATCTCTGAATATCATTTACTTGATAGTTTGAGATGAACATACCGAAATAATTGACTAAAACTCCAACAATTAATTTTGTCTGAAATTTACAGTTATATTTAAGTTTGAAGTTTTTCACTAAAATAATTTAGTAATTAACTAACCAATTATTTATTTAAAATACACTGAGCTAATATATTTGTGAAATTTCCATCACAATATTTGAGAATGCATAATTAAACTAATCTGTTTCAAGAACCACAGATATTACTTAAATAAAATAAATATTATTAATATTTAACACGCATAAGAAATTAAGATTACTCAATTAAAACAATGCGCACCTCCACCCTCCACTATGACGTGACGACAGCTCAACGGTTGAGTGAGCGAGTGTGGCGTGCGCTGTTTGAACTAGAGATGGGATGGATTTATGGCTCTTTGAGGGGATCCGGATCTTGGCGATCCGTTCCTTTCAAAGTTTTGAACGGCTCTTTTGGCTCTTTTTTTAGTCAGTTTTAACCCTTGTGCCTCAATTAAAAAAAGTTACTCATAGGTCCAAAGAGGACAAAAATGTCCATGTCAAAAAACGGCCATAAAAAGTTGAAGCTTGGGAGCACAGACTTAACTTTGGTATCATTTTAAAGAATACCCTTGGCAGATTATTGCTGAAGTTAAATTTCTTTTATAAGTAAATCCAAAAAAAAGTTATATAGGTTTAAGTTTATGAAAATTATTTATGAATATTATTTTATATAAAATATATATTTTATGAAACAAGTTGAACTCTAAAACGGCTAGAAAATCAAAGCCATAAATCTAAATAAGTTGTGTTCCAAATTTGAGGTTGATATCTCAAAAAATGAGCTTTCAGTAAGATTTTGTTTGGGCGCAGTACCAGACTTTCCCCATTGGATCCCAGCAAAACTCCTCTGGTCACACAGTGATTGGCTTTGTTATTTGCAGTTGAGTTTTTCTCTATCAATACAACAAACACACAAACACATTTTTTTATATATAACACACATACCAACCACACTCTGACATCCATACCAACACACCCACACAATTATCATTGCATAATTTATCCAGTTGGCTCTATAATAGCTCAAAATTCATGCAGTTAATAGTAACAAAAAAACAAAAACTTACTCATAGGTCCAAAAGGGACAAAAATGTCCATGTCAAAAAACTCTCATAAAAATGTTATGCTTGGGAGCAAATACTTAAGTTTGGTCTCATTTTAAAGATGACCCTTGGCAGATTGTTGTTGAAGTGAAAAAATTGAAAAACGTGCAACCAAATTTTTTTTTATAGAAGTTTAAGTTTATGAAAAATATTTATGAACATTAAAATTAATATTTTATATAAAATATATACAAGTATTTTGTATAACTAGTGCAACATTTTTTTTTCAAATGAAATGGGGGTGAAATAGTAAAATTACAATAAAAATAGACACCTGTGCCAAAATTAATGCAGCTAACATTAAAAAAAAACTAAAAACTTACACATAGGTCCAAAAGGGACAAAAATGTCCAAGTCAAAAAACTCTCATAAAAATGTTATGCTTGGGAGCAAATACTTAAGTTTGGTCTCATTTTAAAGATGACCCTTGGCAGATTGTTGCTGAAGTGAAAAAATTGAAAAAAGTGCAACCAAAAAAATGTTATAGAAGTTTAAGTTTATGAAAAATATTTATGAACATTATAATCAATATTTTATATAAAATATATATTTTATAAAACATTTGGAACTCTAAAACTGATATAAATTCAAAGCCATAAATCTAAACAGGTTGTGTTCCGAATTTGAGGATGATATCTCAAAAAATGAGCTTTCAGTAAGATTTTGTTTGGGCGCAGTACCAGACTTTCCCCATTGGATGCCAGCAAAACTCCACTGGTGAACACAGTGATTGGATTTTCGATTTGCAGTTGAGTTTTTCTCTCTCAAATATTACAAGCACACAAACAACCTTTTTATTTTATTACACACATACAAACCACACTTAGACATCCATACCAACAAACCCACACAATTATCGTTGCATAATTTATCCAGTTGGCTCTATAATATGCCGAAGCAGAAAACAGGAATAAAGCAAGTATTTGCTTTATAGGCCTAACCTGAAAAAATGGCACCATCTGATAAAAAATGGTAAAAATGTCAATTTTGAAGCCTTGCCAACAGAATGAAAGCCTATTAAAAAAGATTGCATCATTTTATAGTTAAACGGCACAGGGATTAAAAAATGCAGTTTTAATGGGTTTCAATGGGGACATTTTTGTCCAAAAGGCGCTGAGAGGAAGTATTTTGTGTAACTAGTGCAAAATAGATTTTTTAAAGGAAATGGTGATGAAATAGTAAAATTCCAATAAAAATACACACCTGTGCCAAATTTTATGCAGTTAGCATTAACACAGGCAAAGTGATCCAAAAAACAAAACTGAAAAGGACAAAAATGTCCTCAAGGATGCACAAGGGTTAAAGCGGGGCTCAGTAACTTCGGGATTTCTTCGCTGTATTCTCGCTTTTTGCTCGCAGGTTTCTCTCTAGAGCTCCCCCCACAGCTTCGGAATAGATATTTGACAACACTGTTGTAAAAACTCGTAGGCGATTCTCGGACACCAGAGGCTAGTAGATCAACGATATCAAAGCAGATGGGACATTCTTTAAAACGTCTTCTTCATTCGGGTTCAAACAGCGTGAGGGAGCGCAATAATGACAGCATTTTAGCAGATTTCTTTTGGCCGTAAAGCAATTGTTTACATCGCGAGACCTGATATCATGCGAGACTTCCTGACTCGGCGGCCGCCGGCCCGCCGGCTCAAAGTTGCAAGTGCGAATTTTCCGCTCACGGGCACCAGGGGGGTGCGAAACGACCACCATTCAACCCGAAATAAGTAATGTAACCATTCCAATGACTCCGAAGCTGTTCAGTTAAGGTAATAGTTCACCTTTAAGAAGCCAGCTTGGGGGCATCTCAGTTTATCCTGGAAATAATCACTGGGAGGAATGATGAGGTGAGATTTGTAGTCAAATAATTCAAACTCAGATAGCCTATCACACACCAATATCTGAGTTTGAATTATTCTGAAATATTGATTATTACCTCATTTGTCATGTGTGGACTATATTCCATAGGGTTGCACAACATCCCTCTGCTTAGACAGTGACATCACTATTTTGGATTTACCTTTAGTACAAAGTGTGTGTGTAAAGCTACGTTGACTTATGTTATTCAAATACAATACCTACTCACAAATAAACATCAAAAACAAAGCTGGCTGCAATGAATTTCTGTGCAAAACAGCTTTTACTACAAACACTTCCACACAAGAACACTGTTATCACACAAGAACATTTTGATAGAAAACAAAAAATATTTAAAGTTTTAAATATATACTGTAGATAAAATTAGAATAAATAAAATGGAAATGTCTACATACAGTCGACTATTACTACTAAACTTTGCAAATAGGACATCAGCCCCTTCAAGTCTTAAATGAACAATAACAAAGTGGGCTGCAATGAATGTCTGTACAAAACAGCTTTTAGTGAAAAAATTCTATACAAGAACAGTATCACAAAAGAACATTTTGATAGCAAGGATGCGTGCACAACTATCATCATGCTGTAATGGTGCGTTCTATTATTGTCAACGAACCGACTCGGACCTCGGATATGACGTCACTTCCACACTTCAAGCGTTCTGGTATGTTTTGCGCGTCCGAGTCGGAGAAAAACATGGACGCCACCCGGAAAGCTGTTGCTATGTAGCACTGGCCGAGTACCAGGCGCTCCAAAATAAGTAGCACTATGTGCTTCACCTAGTAACTAGTTTACCTTCTGTTAGCAACGCTAGCCACGTTAGTAACACCTGTTTGAAACAAGGCTTCATTCAATATTGCACTCACAACAAGACCGATTCCCATACCCACAGGCAGTGATACGGACGCAGTAAGGTATTGCAGTAATACGACGAGTGATTAAAATTCAAACAACGTCATTTAAACAACCAAAGCGGTACACAAACAATGAAAACAAGTCACACAGGGCACAGCTCTAAAGGACCAGAAAGGGGGCGTGTTGTTGCGTGTTGCTAGGCAACGTCTGTCTTTCTAGTCGGAACTCCGACACGGATAAATAATAGAACGCAGCATTAGCACCCCTGCGCTGGGTGCGCCCCTCCCCCTATAACTGTTCTGTCTCGCGGAGGAGCTCATTTGTGTGCATCTGTGTGAAACACGCATAGGAAAAAAAGAACGACAGAAAGAACGGCTCCCCTCCAGCCGCAACTCGGCGAGATGGTCCTCAATGCAGAGCATAAAATCCAGGGGGAGGAGTTGGATAAAATCCAACTCCTCCCACCTTACATACCTAAACCTACCAGTCTCCACCCCCTGATCCCTAAACCCACCCCTAAACCTACCCATCTCCACCCCTAAACCTACCAATCTCCACCCCTTATATAAGATCCGACTCCTCCCCTCGGATCTTGTGTACTGCATTGAGGTGCTACTGAACTCGGCTCCCATCGTTCATGTTTATGAGCCGTTCAAAAGAATCGGTTCGTTCGCGAACGTCACAACTCTAGTTTGAACTCTCTTCAGTCTCCAGAACAGTTCTCCTCTTCTCTCCTCAGCGGCGCAGAATTGGTGCATTTCCTGTGTGAAATTCAGGTGTGTGCATGTTTTATTTTATCTATATAATCATTAATGTGCTTCAAATCATTTTATTTAGTGCGAAAGAACATACGAGCTAAACGAGTGTCGACTCGCGCCTGTCTTTTCACATGATTAACGCCTTGCATAAAAAAACACACGACTATATTCCTAAAGATAATGAATATAACTAATTTGGATGATAAAATGTCCTCAGAACTGTGCACTGTTTGTTTATTGGCAGGTTATAGAGTCAGTCGCGTCGCAGCATCTTTCGGCTGTGAGTGACGCAGCTGGATAACAGACCGGTTGATTACACTTGAATTACTTGAATGTTTAGGCCTAAATGTTTAAGTTTTACTTCGAAAATGTTTCTTACATAAGTTTAAATGTAGGCAATATTGTATAATTGTTAAAAATAGTATAAAATATGCTGTATTGCTGTAGGCTATTACTTACTCATCGACAATAAAGGCCAATGGCATGTAGTTATACTGGTTGTATGGAATATTTTTACAAAGGTTTAGAGGAAATAAAAAGTTAATATTACTGGCATATAAACACAGTTAATATTACTCATAAATATTTGTTTTTAAATGTTTCCCCCCCAATTATTTCTACTCAATTTTATTTGTTAATGTATCAAATGCAGTTACTCAGATCTATTTAATTAGTTTTACTTACATTTACTCAGTTAATACACTGTATGTAATTTATTTCACTGCTTAAAAATCTTATTAATATTAATAATAAAGTGTAAAAAAAAATTCACCAAACACAAATCATATTAAAAGTTTTTAGAGTGCATCACCACCAGAGTTCATGTCTCATATACAAAAACATATTCCAGCCAATTTTCAACATTTTAATCACTGTTCTAGAAACATATTTGACTCAACTTTGTTCATTTGCAATAATATGTTATGATTTGTTCACAAACAACAGGCCCATACAGTTCACAATTAATGTAAATACAGTCTTACAATGTCATTGCTATATTCTGCTCTTTCAAATCCTATAGGAAAATTAACAGTCTTCATAAAGGTCAGTGAGATTCTGACAGTTAGTAATTCTCGAACCGGCTTCTGCACTGTACAGTTTAAAGGGATACTCCACTTTAAAATGAAAATTCTGTCATCATATAGCCTACTCACCCTCATGTTGTTTCAATCCTTTATGAATTTCTTTCTTCTGCTGAACAGAAAGGAAGATATTTAGAAGAATATCAGTAACCAGACAGTTTCTGGTCTCATTGACTTCCATAGTAGGAAAAATATACTATGGAAGTCAATGAGACCAGAAACGTCTCGGTTACGGATGTAACCCTCGTTCCCTGAGTAGGGAACGGAGACGTTACGTCGGATGACGACGAATGGGGTTTCGCTTAGAAATCCTATCACCTTCGAGTATATAAAACAAGCCAATGGCAAAGATATGCCATGGGTCTGCGGAATTTGCATAGCGTAACTCCGCCCCACCCTGGGGGTATAAAGGAAGTGCGCTGGCAACATGCAGATATGTCTTCGCTGAGGAGCCGAGACTGAACTCAGGCGTTTCCAGCGGTACAGCGGAAGTGGCAGGGAGACGTAACGTCTCCGTTCCCTACTCAGGGAACGAGGGTTACATCCGTAACCGAGACGTTCCCTTTCGTTGTCACTCCGAGTTACGTCGGATGACGACGAATGGGGTTCCCAGTGAAATCACGCCACCTCTCGAGTCTCGACTGTCTTCCAGTGCCCTGCGTAAGTCTGAGCTCCCTGTCGTGAGACTAGCACGGACGAAGGAGTCCTACTTAACACAGGAATACCAAGGTACACTGGGAAGCATATCCAGTGGAAATATTCAATCATGCCCAACCCGAAGGGGGGGACTTGGAATACACATATGACCCCGAAGGGCTGCATACGGAGTAACACTGGGGTGTCCAGCCGCAGGTGGAATATTTCAACCCCAGGGGTGGCAAGGTGGCTTGCCAAGGGAAAGACACATGCTCAAAGAGGCTTACAGTGGAATACACATGTGGGGGTCACCCGGAGGGGAACCATGCACATGGAGGCACCTAGCCAAGCGCGGAAGCTGCCGGTGGCATAACTCTGGCGTTGACGTCGTCAGTGCTGGAGGAGACTCAGGGCTTATTAGGCTCACCTGAGGAGAATATCGCACGTATTCCATCCGTGGAGAGGAATGGCGAGCAAGCGAAGACACCTGAGCAGAATCTCTTACCGGCTAGTTGATGCGAGTACATGAGAAGAAACTGGCTCCACTCGGAGATTATAGAATCTCGCGAATGTGTTAGGTGTTGCCCAGCCTGCAGCTCTGCAGATGTCTGTTAGCGAGGCGCCATGCGCTAGAGCCCAAGAGGATGCCACACTCCGGGTGGAGTGGGCCGTCACACCAAGGGGGCATGGTCGACCTTGCTGCTGGTATGCCAAAGCAATGGCGTCCACTATCCAGTGAGACAACCTTTGCTTGGAGAGAGCCTTTCCCTTCAGCTTCCCACCATGACAGACAAGAGCTGGTCTGAGGTCCTGAAACACTGCGTCCTGTCAGCGTAAGCACGGAGTGCGCGTACTGGACAGAGCAGTGCCAAGGCTGGGTCTGCCTCCTCCAAAGGCAGCGCTTGCAGGTTCACCACCTGGTCTCGAAAGGGTGTGGTGGGAACCTTGGGCACATATCCAGGCCGGGGTCTCAGGATCACGTGAGAGTTAGCCGGTCCGAATTCCAGGCACGCTTCGTCAACCGAAAATGCCTGCAGGTCCCCTACCCTCTTGATGGAGGCCAATGCAACCAGGAGCGCTGTCTTCATTGACAGGAACTTAAGCTCCACTGATTGCAGAGGCTCAAAGGGAGGACTCTGCAGGGCAGTTAAAACCACTGAGAGGTCCCAAGAGGGTACGAGGGGAGGACGAGGAGGTTTCAGTCTCCTGGCTCCCCTCAGGAACCTGACGATCAGGTCGTGCTTTCCTAAGGACTTACCGTCAACTGCGTCGTGATGTGCGGCAATGGCGGCAACATACACTTTCAGGGTGGAGGGAGACAGCCTTTGCTCCAACCCTTCTTGCAGGAAGGAAAGCACGACACTGATGGGGCATTTCATGGGTTCTAGATTTTTAGAAGAACACCAGTTGACGAAGAGGTTCCACTTCAACGCATAGGCATGTCTCGTGGACAATGCTCTAGCGGAAGTGATGGTAGCCACCACCGCTGGTGGTAGGGTACTCAACCTGCCTCATCCCGTCCAGGAGCCACACGTGGAGGTTCCAAGATCGGGACGAGGGTGCCATAATGTGCCCCGTCCCTGAGAAAGCAGGTCCTTCCTCAGAGGAATTGGCCAGGGAGGAGCTGTCGCGAGGAGTACTAGTTCTGAGAACCAGGTGCGGTTGGGCCAATACGGGGCAACCAAAATTACCTGCTCCTCGTCCTCCCTGATCTTGCGCAAGGTCTGCTGCGCGGCCAGCTGTGCGCCAGTGCATCCGTGCCGAGCGTGCCCTTGGTCAGGGAATAATACAGGTCGCAGTGGGACGAGTCGTGGGAGGCAAACAGGTCTACCTGTGCGTCCCCGAACTGATCCCAAATCAGCTGAACCGTCTGGGGATGGAGTCGCCAATCTCCAGTGAGAGGCTGAAGCCGAGACAGCTCGTCGGCCGCCTGGTTCAGGTCTCCCGGGATATAAATGGCACGAAGCAACCTCAGATGCTTCTGACTCCATATGAGGAGGTGGCGGGCGAGTTGTGACATATACGGCGGGAGCGCAGACCACCTTGACGGTTGATGTACGCTACAGTCGCGGTATTGTCCGATCGGACCAGTACGTGTTGACCCCTGAGCAACGCATGGAAGCGGTGCAGGGCAAGACGTACAGCCAACAACTCGAGGCAATTGACATGCCAAAGGCGCTGGGGTCCTGTCCAGGAGCCCGCGGCAGCATGTCCATTGCACATGGCGCCCCAGCCCGTGGTGGAGGCATCTGTTGACACAACAACATGCCTGGACACTCGTTTCAAGGGCACTCCGGCCCGAAGAAAACTGAGGTTCGACCACGGGGTGAGGTCTGACGGCAGGTCGGAGTCACTGGGACTCGGAGCGTGCCGTGATGCCATGCCCACCTCGGGACTCGATCGCGAAGCCAAAGCTGAAGTGGTCTCATATGAAGAAACCCGAGCGGCGTGACTGCGGCTGCGGATGCCATATGCCCCAGGAGCTTCTGAAATAGTTTCAGTGGAACCACATTCTTGCCCTCGAACTGACGAAGGCAAGTCAGCAGTGACTGCGCGCACATGGCGACCGAGTCGATCTCCATACAGAGAAAAGAGATCCTCTGCACTGGGCAGAGTTTGCTCTTATCCCAGTTGACCCGAAGGCCCAGACGAGCGAGGTGCCGGAGCACTAGGTCCCTGTGTTCGCAAACCTGATCTCGAGAGTGAGCTAGAATCAGCCAGTCGTCGAGATAGTTCAGGATGCGAACTCCGTGTTCCCGGAGGAGAACAAGGGCTGCCTCGACGACCTTCGTGAAGGCGCGAGGAGACAGGGCAAGCCCGAAAGGGAGAACCGCGTACTGGTATGCCTGCCCCTCGAAAGCAAACCGTAGAAACGGTCTGTGTCGAGGAAGAATGGAGACATGGAAGTAGGCGTCCTTCAGGTCGATCGCTGCAAACCAATCCTGCGGCCGTACGCACTCGAAAATGCGTTTGGCCGTGAGCATCTTGAACGGCATCCTGTGAAGGGAGCGGTTCAAGACGCGCAAGTCGAGGATTGGTCGTAACCCACCGGATTGTTTCGGTACAATGAAGTAGGGGCTGTAAAAGCCGGACCTCATTTCGGCTGGAGGGACAGTCTCGATCGCACCCTTCGCCAGTAAGGTAGCGACCTCCGCTCTCATAACCGGGGCATTGCCACCGACCATAGTGAAGCGGACTCCCCTTGAAGCGGGGAGGAGACCGCGCGAACTGAATCGCGTAGCCGAGCCTGATGGTCCTCGCGACCCAGCGGGACAGCCTGGGAAGCTCTAACCAGGCTTCCAGGAACTGTACCAGCGGGGTCATACGGACCACAGACGTACCCTCAGTGGTGCAGCGAGGCGGAATGACCGGCCCAGGCGTGGGTGGCATAGCGGCCCGGTGCGGGGGCACGGTCATTAGCCGCGTCCTGCCAGAGGAGGCCAGGGGAGGACCAGCGTCTCACGGGGGCGTGCTCTGGCAGGGGACTGGCGACAGAGGGGGACGAGAGTGGCGAGGCTCGTGAGCGACGCACACTGTCATCCGCGCACTCTGTGTGCTCAGAGATGGGGAAGTGAGTTCTTTCTTTAACCACATCAGGGTGCTGCTCGTCATGGGACGAGCAGCGGGGTGGTAAAAACCAAGGATTCTCCCCCGGCCCTCCACCGGGGGAAGGAGCGGCCCTGCTACCGTCTCCTGGGAAGAACTCAACGCCATCTCTGAGCAGCCCGTCTCAGGAGCGCCGCTTGGCCTGGCGTTTAGCGGGGCACGGGGCGGGAGACAGGCGGTGCCACCCTCCTGCGACCTCCTCGGGGATGAATCGCAGGGGAGGAATCGCAGAGGGGCGGTGTCGGCGGGAAGCAGGCTAAGGAGACCGCACGGACAGATGACCGTCGGTGCAGAAGGTCCTCAGCCTGCTTATAGAGTGATCGAAGACTGTTGGGCGCAATCCTCACCCACACCGCCGACCAGGCTGCCCGTCTCGAGTGCTGCTTAGGCTGGCGTGGCAGACTAAGGGGCGGAGACGGGCAGCACCACCCTCCTGCGACTTGCTCCTGCTCAGGGCCGGTGAAGACCCGAGGGGAGTAGCCGCATGGGAGGGGCCTTGGCGGGAAGCAGACTAAGGAGACTGCATGGATGGATGACCATCGGTGCAGGACCCGAGTCTACTTCAGGTGGTCGAAGCCACACCGCCAAAGAGCCCAGCCTGGGACATGGGGGAGCTTAGAAATGAACTCTAAGACACCCCACATCAACCTGGCAAAGCCCATGTCTGGACCACACTAGTGGACATCACCTGACCCAGGATCACGCAGATACTGATGTCGCCTGAGCGAGGTCAGCAGTGTGCGTGGCGGAACAACCAGGCCGGGCATGGGAGGCATAGCGTCACAGCATAGGGGCGTGGTTAGAGTTTCCGCATTCTGCCAGGGTTGGCCAGGGAAGGACTAGCGTTCCACTGCGGCCGGTTCGGACAGAACTCCCGGGACAGCACTGCATCGAAGGCGCAGGCGACACACAGCACTGCATGACCATGCCACGATAGTGACAGGGAACATACAGACCATGATCGCCGTGCAATCGAAAGCAGCGAAGGCGGAGGACACCCGCGGGCCGCGAAAGTCACGTGGACTCTCACGGAGCGCAGGCGTCCTGATGCACGTCCGGGAGAAGCTTACAGCGCTCGGGGGGAGGGCGGGGCCACTCCAGCCGATGCTTTCAGCTGCCCGGGAAAGCATGGCTGACAGCTCTGGATCGGTTCCGGCAACGATGGCACTCCCGTGGGAGGCAACGCAGTCGAAACTTCATTTCCAGAGGAATCAAGCCCGCCTTGTGATGCTGTGAGTGCATGACACCATCCGCCAGAGCCCCGAATGAAACACTGGGTCCCCGAAAGAAACCAGGCACACACGGAAGCTCCACGGTTTGCGATGTGGAGGGGGGTGTGGCCCAAGGAATTGACTCGTCAGTTGTTGTGCCACACCGAACCCTCAGATCACCCTGGCCACCAGCCAAAGTATCCCTTCTCGAGGAAGAGATAAATTGGGGTGTGGCAGAGGGGACTCTACTCACATGGAGATCATTGAGTCTCGATCTATAAACATCGCGATGGTCATGTTCCCGCAATGAAAACATGACTCATCAACGAGCGCTGCCGAGCGTGATTTAAGCCCAACACACAAAACAGCGCTCGCGACCATTAGGCAGATGAATCACGCACACACATCCAGGAAATAGAAAATACACGGGCGAACCGTCTTGAAAAAGACGTGCCGCGTGCAGCTCTTTTAGAGAGTGGAAAAGCTCAGCAGAGTGCTGAAGCGCCCAGGGAGAAACACACTCACTGTCGGCAGATTACTGCACAAATCAGCAGCAGGAAATGCGATCTCGCTGGAAAACGCCGTCACACCAACACACTGAAGAGCCGCTCGTCTCGAAGAGATTTGAGATGACACTCAGAAGGCTTGTGGAGTGAAGTACTGAACTTGGCTCCGAAGCGAAAACATATCTGCATGTTGCCAGCGCTCTTCCTTTATACCCCCAGGGTGGGGCGGAGTTACGCTATGCAAATTCCGCAGACCCATGGCATTTCTTTGCCATTGGCTCGTTTTATATACTCGAAGGTGATAGGATTTCTAAGCGAAACCCCATTCGTCGTCATCCGACGTAACTCGGAGTGACAACGAAAGGGAACTGTGGTTACTGATATTCTTCTAAATATCTTCCTTTCTGTTCAGCAGAAGAAAGAAATTAATAAAGGATTGAAACAACATGAGGGTGAGTATATGATGAAAGAATTTTCATTTTAAAGTGGAGTATCCCTTTAAAAATTTGCCAACTGCATATAAGTGAATCAGATGTTGGTCATCAAAACATGAAATCTGTATGAAACATATAAACAAATGACACAAAACGTGTATAAATTCTATATGACTTTAATTTGACTAGCATATGATTCAATAAAAGAACTTTAAATGATTTATATATGAATTTTATATGAGTTTTATATATTTCTACTAATACCATACACATTTGCATACTTTTGTCATGTAAAACTCATATAAGTCTTTTAACAGTATTCATATATAACGCAAAAATCCCCTACAAGTTGTATGTGTGCTATTTAGTATGAAATGGGCCATAATCGGTCTGATTTTGTATAGGACATGTATTGGCCTTATATGAAACACAGAAGGTAATTCTGGCCGATTTAAGTAAGGAAGATATATGGTTGCTGTATATGAACCATGCAGGTTTTTTTCATATGGTTGAATCATTAATCAGATGATCAATACACATGTTTTGAAGGACCTCCTTTAGCCTGAGAGTCCCTTTAAAAGAGACGGTCCAGTTCATCTCATGCCGTGGATGATCGCTCGTCATCATGACTCTGAATATTGGCTGCTGTTGGAAAGGGCTCCTTCTGCTCTCTTTCCTCCTGATCTGTGTCAATGGACAAACATCAGGGCCGTAAGTTTTTAACAGTTTTTGCTGAGGATAAATTATTAATATACCAATAGTCATTTTGTAAGTCTTGATGATTTCTCCTGTATTTATCTGGATAAATCTGTGTTGTACAGTTGAGGTTTACTGTTTGAAAGACAACTTAAGGCACACGATTATTTATAATTACTGACAGTGTATTTTTAAGAGCAATATTGCTCTGAATAAACATACAAAAATAAAGAATTAAGTCACTAGACTTCATTATGCAGTTTGTTCTTTTATTCACACTTTTCATATAATTGATCAATAGTAAATTAACTGTATTGATTTTCCCTCCCAGTTTATGTTTTATTTTTCTTATTACATCTAACCACTCAGGCAATATTGTATGATCATTTTCTCTGGACAGATATTTCATGGTGACGTTTCCCGCAGTGATTAAGTCGGGATCTGAGGCCAAACTGTGTGCAAGTCTTCTCAAGCCCAATGAAAGCCTTGTCATGAACATTCATCTGGTTCATGGTGTCCAGAGCACATTACTGCTGCAGGAGAAAGCTGAGGAAGAGTTTCATCGCTGCTTTAACTTCAAGGTCTGCCATCAAAACATGCACATAATGAATATTATCAAATATGTTTCATCATAATGCATCTAGTTTTTGTGACAGGTTGTGAATACAGGGAATTATTTCTCATCAGGCTCCTCTGGTCAAGGCAGAATCAGTGCAGAAAATGAAGGTTGAACTTCAGGGAGAGACTTTCAGGACGACTGAAGAGAGAAAAGTCATGTTCAAGCCTTACAATCCTGTGACTTTTATCCAGACTGATAAACCCATCTATACTCCAGGACAGACAGGTGAGCTGTGAATGTCTCAAAGGCTAAAGCTCAGTAAATAATGCTGGTGTCACTGACATCTAAACCCTGATCACAGCTGATGTAGCACATAAAGCACACTATGATCAGGCAACAAGCTGATGTACTGAAATAAAGGAATACTGTAATAGTATCTGTGTGACTTTATTTTATATGAAATCTGGATGGATACTATAGATTAGGGGTGTTCTTGGAGAGCCCACAGCCCTGCAGAGTTTAGCTTTAACCCTAATTATTAAATGTACCTGATCAGGTCCTTCAGGGTTATTTGAAATCAACAGGGTTTGGACAAAACTCTGAAGCCCTGAAGCCCAAATTGTCAGACATTTTTGTAACATGATGGCTAAAACAGGCAGCTGTGACAGCTAGTTAAATTTGGCTCAAAAGACACATTCACCCAGCAGCAGAATACAGTTGTCAGCCCTGTATTTGACACTTAATACGGTTCACACACAGTTTGGTAATTTACAGGAGAGAAATATGACTGTAAGCAATTGTCCCTTACATAAGAGCTGAAGTTTTTTAATACACATTTCTATTTTACAGTGAACTTCAGAGTTGTTACCATGGATAAAAACTTTGCACCCCTTGATCAGCAGGTCTGATGTGTTTATCTGGCATCTTTATTATCTCTTGCATTGTTGAATACATGTTTAATAAATGAACAAATTTTTGTCTTTTGATCTTTAATTACTATTTGCTCTTTCACAGTATAGGACAGTGGTTCTTGAGGTAAAAAACCAAAACCAAAACCTTCTGTGCAGTCATAACAAACACACCTTTTAAATCTAATTAACACTATTGAAATTCAGTTATATTTGCAATTATTGTATTTTCAGTAAGGTAATTATATATTTCTTCAATGATAGTCAGGATATGTGTCTTTGCTATTAAACAGGACAGTAAAGGTAACCGGATTGGCCAATGGACAAATGTTTCTTCAACAAGGTGGATTTTGCAGCGTTCTTATGAATTAAACCCAGAGGCCCGTCAAGGCATGTACAAACTGAAGGCTTTTATTGGTAACAGGATGATCTCACATGATTTTGAAGTGAAACAATATGGTAAGTCATAAAAAAGACTCATTATGACTGTAACCTTGGTTTCTCGAAGAGGGACCTTTGCATGATTGTGTCTTGAAGCACGTGTGAAATCAGTCCAATGGTGTGGCAGAACATCATGGGGGGGTGACATCACAACCAGGAAGGTATTAAAGCACTTCTGAACCAAACAATGTCAGCTTCTGATAGGCTGAAGTAAGTCATGAAATAAGTAAGTGAAATAAGTTATGGCGGAGCAATGAAACATCTCGTTCCCTCTTCAGGGAACCGAGGTTACAGTCGTAACCGAGGCATTCCCTTTCAAGGGAACTGGCTTTGCGTTGTAAGTTACAATACTATGGGAATGTTAATACCTACTATGCCATACTGACCAGTGCTTGTCTAGTGTGAATAATATCTGGAGCGCAACTAAGACTGAAGCACCCGGAAGCCAGGGGTGGTGCCCAGGTTGAGGTCATAGAACCTGGCGAATGTGTGCGGAGAGGACCAGCCCGCTGCAGCCCATACGTCATGAAGAGAGGCCCCAGAGAGCAAGGCTTTAGAAGCCGCCACACTCCTAGTAGAATGGGCCCGGACAGCCAAGGGAGAAGGCTGACCAGCCAATTCATAAGCAAGAGAGATAACCTCGACAACTCACTTACTCATTCTCTGCTTAGATGCTGGGTACGCCTTTCTGGGAGACCCAAAGCATTCAAAGAGTTGATCAGATTTACGCCACATGGCAGCTCTGTGGACGTAAGCATCAAGCGCCCTAACCAAGCAAAGCACATTTAATTTCTCCTTGTCTGGGTGGAGGACAGAAGGCCTGCAGGCCTAATCCTCAAGGTTCCACTGAGGAAACGAGATACTAATGGGTCTCTTTTCAAGGATACACCACTCAAAGGAGTGTGGTAAACAGGGCCAAATAAACCTTAAGTGTAGAAGGGGATAATCCTGTATAGAAACGCTCTTGCGGAAACTCTAGCTGTCACGAGCTGAGCTGTGACGTGCTCACAAAGCCAGCAGCCAGCCGAACGCCGCCGCTAGCCTTCACTGTCATTGCCGTTTTGCTGATCTATTACGGGTGCACTATTTACAATATCGTTTACTACAGTTTGCCATAAATACCAGCTAGCATGCAATGTTGTTTAAGGTGCAGGGAAAGGCCTACCGGCATTCTTAAATGGCAAATGGTTGTGCTTGATTCCATGCATATATTACACAAACTATACATTGACATTTTGTCGCCCATCTGTATTAACGTCTTTTGGTATCAAGTAATGAAAATATCCACACTGGCTGTCAAACTTTTTATTTATTTAGTAAAAGCTTTGTTATTATAACAATGTACACATTTAACCCACCACCGTCCCGATCTCCGGTTCAACTTCCTGCTTCCGCGTGAGGAAGCCGAGGGGATGTACCACTGTGTTGAAATAGAGGGGTTTCGCGGGTGATGGGCGGGAGAAACCATTATTGCAGGGGTGTTTTTGTGTTTTTACTTGTAGGGGTTTTTTCTTTACAAATGTGATTTTGGTGGGGGAGAAATGTTGGATATGTGTTTGTTTATTTGTTGTTTGCTTGTTTGATTTATTATTTAATTATTTTCATGTGGTTTCATGGATAATTGTTTTCTTAGCAGTAGGGCGATTTAGTGGGTGGGGCTACAGCTATTTTAAGGCTGTATTAGGCCCCATGGCCTCAGTTGAAGCAGGGCTGTGCTGAGAGAAAGAACTGTTGCATAGTAATGCTGGTTTGTATAGTGTGCAGGGTCCCACGAGACGTAGCCTGGCAACTTACTGCCTATTTATTTTCTTTATGAACAGTTTTTGTTTTGCATTTTTTTTTATTGTCCTGACACTGTAAATATTTTCACGTGTTTGAAAATATAAAGAAAAAAAAAAATAAACAAGAAGCTTCTTAAGAAACTTGCATCTTCCCTGACTCCGCCCTCGGTCATCTTGCCACACTAGCACTGTACCAACCGGGCGGTTAACTGGGTCTAAACCTCCGTTGTGAAACCAGCCTCTATGAGTTGGTCAATGACTCTGTGACTCAAACCCACAACTTTCATACCTCTGGACGGGGGTTAAATATTTAGCCCCAGCCTGACACAGAAGGACCCTCCTGATCGGAATCTCCTTAAGGGAGCCATAGAGGAGGGATATCAAGTCCAAAAACCAGATGTGAGTTGGCCAAAGAGGAGCCACCAACAGTAGATGGGCACCCTCCCGGCAAACTCTCTCCATAACTCCCGAAAGCAGAGCGATCCGGGGAAATGCATACAGGCATAATGATATTCAACACTATTGGGGCTGGATGACAATAATATGTCCTCTTATACTTCTCTTCCTCCTCCATAGGAGACTCACCACCTCGGGGTAAAGTCTCCATTCCTCGGGCCTCAGCCCTTGTCTCAACCTAAGCGACCACAGATGTGTTGTCTAAATGGACAAGAACATGTCCCACGTAGATCAGAAAATGCACTTCCACAGACCCTGGGGTGAGTGGCCCTCCAAGACCGCTCCCCAACATTTGAGAGAAGTATCTGTCATAAGTATCATGTGATGACAAGTAAGTCATAACACTGGGCCTTTGCACAAGAATCAGGGTTTCCTCCACATCGTCAAGGAACAAAGACATCTTCTTGTAACCTTGATCATGTGGAATGGATTGACCCTCGGGGAAAATCCCCTGGTCTTGAGCCACCACTGCAGGGGTCTCATCTACAACAGGCCAAAATGTATGATGTTGGCTGATGCTGCCTACAATCTTTGAAACTGTTTGACAGTGCGTGACTGGCCTAGCTTCAGCTCTTTTAATGCTGAGATGATTATGTATGCAGGAGAGAAACATGCCTGCATCATCACAGAATCCTACATTACGCCCAAAAAGGTGGATCTCTGTACTGGAGAAAGAACACTCTTCTTTGCGTTCTACCTCAACCCCTTGCTCTTTTATATGAGCGAGGACAACATTTCGATGTTAAAACGCCATGTGCTCTGAATGAGCTTGTATCAACCAATCGTCGATGTAATTCAACAGGCGAATGCCCTGGAGTCGCAGAGGAGCCAGTGCAACATCCACGCCTCTCTTGAAAGTGCAAGCTGACAGTGCTAGCCAAAAGGAAGAACCCTGTACTGGAGGGCCCCACAAAAACCCCTGTACCAGGTTGTGCCGATAGACGATGCTCAGTTGATAGATGCGTTCACTGATCAGATGATCAGTGCGCTGATGCGCCGATAGACGATGATCAGAAGAGGATTTCCCCGCAAAAATTTTATAGCGCATCACCCCATTACCAAAGAGCTGCGAGGAAAATAAAAGATTAGTTAGATTAGCTTACTCCTCATTTAAAAAACAACTTGATTATAAATATTAAGACGTATTATGACGTTCTGCCACACCGTTGAACTGATTTCACATGTGCTTCAAGACGCAATCACGCAGAGGTGTTCCCATAGTGTCGTAACTTATGACGCAGCATGAGTTCTCTTGAAAGGGAACAGACAATTTGCAGTTTTGCATGGGAAGAGTTTCAATAATATGTTTGTATTTTAATTTTTCATATATAAATTGAGGACTAATAACTCTGATTTCTGCCTTCTGACTTCTAGTTTTGCCTAAGTTTGAAGTTACTGTAAAAAGCCCAAATAAAGTAAGTGCTGAAGAAGAGGAACTGATAATTGAGGTTTGCGGAAAGTGAGTGGTTTCTTTTTATTTCCTGCATTAAAAAAGCAATGTGCTCTTCCATTCACACTTTCATTTAATTGTTAATTGTATTATTTAACTCTTGGGGTCAGTTTCTTACTTTAACCCCCCATCCTAATATATTAGTTGCTTAACTCAACCCTGGGCTGTAGATCAGTTGCTTGTACCTTTTTCACAGATACACTTATGGACAGCCTGTACCTGGTAAATCACGGGTGAAAGTGTGCCGTAATAATTGGTCCTACATGTCCTATTACACAAATTCAGTGTGTTTAGAGGAAACCATTGAGGTATGTGAGTTGAAACGCAGTACATTACCTTTAATACATTTATCTAATTAAACCACTCTTCTGTTAATAGTTATGTTTGTGTTCATTCATTATAATTAGATAAAAAAGACAGGCTGTGCCATCCATACCTTAGATGCACCAGTCTTTTTTAACGTCACACTAAAGCATGTGATGCAGAATTTTCTTCACGTTGAGGCAATGGTTACAGAAGAAGGAACAGGTGAGCTGTTCAATTTGGTCAGATCTCTGTTACCTACATTTCTTGTATTTCTCATTTTCTCATTTCTTCAATTTACTTTTATTTGAATAAGTATTTATGTAGGTGTTTTGACTATTTACAGAGATCACCATGACACAATCTGAATCTGTATCTCTCACTTATGAAATTGGTAAAGTCATATTTACTGACCTGCCCAAAACATATGAACATGGATCAGTTATTGAAGGAAAAGTAAGTCTAAAATCCATTTGTCTCAGTTTAACACCATTGATATGTATTTATTTATTTATTGATATAGTAATTTATTCCTTCAAAATCTTATTTTCAACAGATAAAACTCTCAAATGTCAAAGGTGCACCAATTCAAAACAAAAAGGTTTATCTTATGGAGGGTAACACTTGGTCCCCAAAACTGCTCCTAAATCTCATTACAGACAGCGATGGACTGGCCAACTTCTCTCTTAATACATCCAGTCATTCTAAAAGTGATATTGATCTAATAGTAAGATATTTTGTGTTCACTTAATTTTCTTTTGTATTGCCTGAAGAGTTTAGTTACAGGAGTTATTTCAGATTTTTTGTAATCTAGGCAAGTGCCCATCAAGAGGTCCGTTTTGGATACGACAACACGCCTTACATCGCTTTCGATGGAAAAACAGTCAAGCTCTTCCCACCTGCCTCTTCATACACCCCATCACAAAGTGAACTGATTATAGAGAATACTAAACAACCATTAAAGTGTGACTCTGAGTTTACAGTCACCATCAAGTATTATTTTGTTGGAAAGACAATTAAAAACTTCAAAACTGACATCGTCTATATGGTGAGAACATGTGCAGTATGTACATTATCACAGAGATGGTTTTGTTTAACAGTATTATTTGGCTGCACTAGTCAGTTTGTAATCAGAGTGTCATCTGTCTGTTTCAGGTCTTGTCCAGAGGAGTGATTGTTCATCATGGATATGAGAAGATTGAAGTGAAGATTTCTGATGGAGCAAGGGGCTCAGTGTCGTTCAAACTGTCTATTAGTTTAGATCTGGCTCCTGTAGTGCAGATTCTGGCGTACTGTGTTTTTCTTCCCAGTGAAAAGGTTGTGGCCAGTAGCAAAGATTTCAACATTGAAAAGTGTTTCAAAAACAAGGTGTGCATTGTAGCTTTAGAAATGAGCCTCTTTAAACTGTATTACTGACTCATTTCTAAAATAAATCCTATTCCCTGTATGTCACAGGTATCTCTGCAGTTTTCTCCTGCTAAAGCAGTTCCCGGTGAGAGAAACACTCTCCAGCTCTCAGCTCAGCCTGGTTCACTGTGTGGCCTCAGTGCTGTAGATAAGAGCGTCCTGATCCTGAAGTCAGGAGAACGTCTGGATGCTGACAAGGTCTTGATGCTTTAAGATTCAGTGTTGATTAAATGTGTCTCTTCATAGTGGGAATCTACAGTGGGAATCTAATGATAACAGACTTTACTTATTGCTGCTATGATCCATCAGCTGACATTTTGATCTCAGGAAATTTAGCATTAATCTTCATTCTTTCTCACCAAAATGGAAATAAAGTTTTGTTGGAAATACATGTATTATTTAGAAATCATACTGATAGTGTGTGAACATGGTCCCATCACAGATCTTCAGCCTGCTGCCAGTGCAATCGTGGTCAAATTACCCTGAGACTGTTGAAGATGACGAGTGTCCGTATATGCGTTTTTGGATAAATCTTTCGACAGACAACACTTATGAATCCTTAAAGGTAACAGTTGGATTATATGTGTGGCAGTGCAGTAGATAATGCTTGGGAGAGTATATACTGCACATGTGTAAGTAAACATTTAACAGTTCGTGTGTGACATTTGAAAAGTAATTTTGAAAAGACACTGACATTTAAAAGTAATTTGTATTTTCATGACTTTTATTGTGGTTCATCATTGCCATTTGGCAGAAAGTGGGATTGAAGATGGCAACAAATTTGTTTGTGGAACTCCCTCAGTGTATGATGGGTAGGTACATTTACTGTTATTACAGTCCAAGCTGTAATGTTTTAATATGTTGGTGCTTGTTATGAAGTATATTTCAAAAAATCAAATATATTCAATTTGTGAAATTGTGAAACTCACACAATTCCACAATTATAGAGATGTTACAGTAGAACGGAGACAAGAGGCGTGCAGATCCATATGCAAAGCCTTAGTTAGTGAACTTTGAATCAGTGTTAATATTGGTAAGATAAACTCATCTAAAAAAAAATATATAACTTTCGTTTTTTTGTTTGTGGAGCTCCCTGAGTGTGAGATGGGTGGATGTAGGTACATGTACTGTTATTACAGTCCAAGCTGTAATGTTTTAATATGTTGGTGCTTATGAAATATATTCAATTTGTGAAATTGTGAAACTCAGACAATTCCACAATTATAGAGATGTAGTAAGACATAGTTTTTTTGGGGGGGAGGGGGGGTGAACTTTGAATCAGGGTTAATATTGGTAAGATAAACTCATCTATAAAACTATATAACTTTTGTAAGATAAAATGAACACATTCACTTTTGCAGCCCTAAAATACTAAAACTAAAAATTAAAACTAAATAAACTGAAACGTTTAATATATGTGAAAATATGTGTGTTAAAATAATGATCTACCTTACATTTTCTATTTACTTATGACTGGATATAGAATAGATCATTTTGACGTACTCTTCACATACATATCTCTTAAAACTACAAAATATAACTTGTTTTCCAGTTTTGTACAGTGTAGGGACCTCACACACATTTTAGAGAAGAGTATCTATTTGAACATCACTTAAAGCTGCAAAATATCTTTTTTTTTCCAGTGCATTATGTTGACACAGTATCAGAGGATGTACCTGATGTACCTCCAGCAGTGACGATTCGAACTGTCTTTCCAGAAACGTGGATCTGGGAACTTGCTGAAGTGGGGTATTTAAAGCATAATCAGTACATTTAACATCATATTTATCTTATTACTTATATTTAATACATCATCTCCTCCCCTCTCACCCACAGGACAGAAAATACCTTGCTTGCTTTGCAGATTCATATTCCAGTTTTTTCATCATCTGTGTGCTGAATATTGTCATTTATTACAGGAAAAATGGCTGAGTCAGAGTCAAATATGCCTATTGTTGTAATTCCTCCATAGGGACTCTGGATCAGCTCAGGTTCCTGTCACGGTTCCTGACACCATCACCTCTTGGGAGACGGAGGCCTTCTGCCTGTCCTCTGAAGGTCTGGGTCTGGCTCCTCCTGCTCAGCTGACAGTTTTCCAGCCCTTCTTCCTAGAGCTCTCTCTGCCTTACTCCATCATCCGCGGGGAGATCTTTGAGCTGAAGGCCACTGTCTTCAACTATCTGTCCAAGTGCATCATGGTGAGATTTCAGACGCACTCTAATCAAATCATATCAAATATGCCACTAATCATGTGTGTTTGATTGACAGGTTAAAGTGACTCCAGCTCCTTCCTCAGACTACACTCTCAAAGCCTCCTCTGATGATCAGTATTCATCCTGTCTATGTGCTAATGGAAGAAAAACCTTTAAATGGATCCTCACTCCCTCTGTTCTTGGTGAGTTTTCCAGTCTGAATCAGTAGCCGCCTTTTCATTACAGATTTGCACAAAAAAATGTTTTTGATGATTTTGAAATGTCGATAAAAACTATTGCAAAACGATGGCGTTTCCGTTAATCGATGTTATGCGACTAAAACGTTATTTTTCCCTCTAACGAATAAGTCATTCCAAAAATCATTGCAACGGATGTTGGTAGCTTTACATATATCACAGCCACCGCACTAGCCATTGTTTTTAATCGAAGGAGACGTAGACGTGTTATCCAAGCATTATTGGCAAGGGAAGATGTTAATGTAAATGTTAAACATGCAATTTCACCGCGTTTCCATTACCCTTCATATTGCACGAATTGAAAATGCAAATTGAAAATACACCCATTGGAAAGACGTCAATTTCGCAAAAACTTCATGCTTGCATGAGGGGTTTTTTCAGGCTGTTCGAAAAAGGAATATTTTGCTAAATATTTCGCTCCTAAGTATAAGGGGCTTCCCTTATGCGAGCATTAACATTTTTTTTTCGAAATGGACGTGTTTACAATGGGCTTATTTTATTTTGGGAAACTTAATTTGTAATTTTCAATTTGCTCAATTTGAAGGGTAATAGAAACGCGACTGTCTCTCAGCGTTTGCGTCTATTGTATATTCACGTATGTCTTGTGTTGTAGGAGTCTTGAATATTACAGTCAGTGCAGAGGCAGAGGCGTCCCAGACTGTGTGTGACAATGAGATTGTGAGCGTCCCAGAGAGAGGACGCATTGACACGGTCACACGAAGTCTGCTCGTACAGGTCAGCACACGTCATCATTTACTCATGATCTTAATGCTGCTTATGTATGATGTGTTGATGTGATTGATTTCTGCTGCAGGCGGAAGGAACTGAAAAGACAGAGACTCGCAGCTGGTTACTGTGTCCAAAGGGTTAGTCTGCAGATATTTCAGATGTTTTGGTGTACAAGCGCTGATAATGCTGCAACCCTCTTTGTCTTCTAAACACAAACTCCAACTTCATGAAAATAAGTACACATTGCATAGAGGACATTTTGAGGACACACTAAATTTGAGGACCAATAGAGGGAGCTAAAATATACTCATATGTATCGGACATTTTAATTGAGAAAGCTGAAATTTGTAAGCCTTTCATGACAACTGTAGTTTAGTTGTTCAGCTGTGCCAATTGTGGCCATTTTCTCCCCTTTTCTAAAATGACTTCACAGGTGGTATTAAAATGTTTATAGCGTTACTCTGCTGATCACTGATGTGTTTCTGTCTGTCTGGTTCATAGGTGACAGTCTCTCAGAGGAAGTGGCTCTGACTCTTCCTAAAGATGTGATAGAGGGATCAGCCAGATCCTCTTTTTCAGTCATTGGTAACATTTCCAAACATGTGCAGAAATGAGGAGATTGGCTTTAGACTTATAAAGAGTGTCATTTGTGTATGGTTTACAGGCGACATATTGGGTCGTGCACTGAGGAACCTTCATGGATTATTACGGATGCCGTACGGCTGTGGAGAGCAAAACATGGCTCTTCTTTCTCCCAATATTTACATTCTGGAGTATCTGGAGAACACGGAGCAGCTCACCTCGGCCATCCGAGAGAGAGCCACAGGCTTCCTGCAGAGCGGTGAGAGACAAAATCATGTCAAGAAAATACTGAGACGGTTTGATACCAAATCATACATTATTCAACACTCAAACAAACTGTTGAAGTGTTAACCATTATCACACTAAACAGGATACCAGAGACAAATGAACTACAAGCATTTGGATGGATCATACAGCGCATTTGGTTATGGTGATGGGAATACATGGTAAATATATTTTCACTATTACTTTTGTTTAACAGAAATAATATCAAGGTAATCTACAAAAATAAACCCAATAAACACATTTAAAAATTTGTCTCAGTTCAAATGACTTTAATTATATCTTCTACACCATCAGGTTGACTGCCTTTGTGCTGAGGTCCTTTGGCAAAGCACAGAAATACATATTTATTGATCCAAACATTATTCAGAGTGCAAAGAATTGGTTAATAAGCAGACGGGATTCAGACGGCTGTTTTATCCAACAGGGAACACTGTTCAACAACAGAATGAAGGTCTGTCATCTTCTCTCTATCTCTCTATCTATCGTCTTTATTCAGACTTTCTCAAGCCAACATCACAGTTTGTCTAGATGAACTTTCCTTCAGTGGTTTGAGTGTGTTGATTTATTTATCCTTTATTTCTAATAAATTCTAGGGTGGGGTGAATGATGATGTGACCATGACTGCCTACATTACTGCATCATTGCTTGAACTGGAAACTCCAGTCACAGTAAGTTCATCTGTAGGAAACATGGTAAAAACTCAGAAAAATGACACTCACAGCGTCTATTCCTCTGTGTTTTTTGTCACAGGATCTTGTCGTCAGTAAAGGTTTGTCATGCTTGAGGTCCGTCATTGAGAATGTCAATAACACTTACACCACTGCCCTGCTCGCCTACACTTTCAGTCTGGCTAGAGACACGGACACTCGACAGCAGCTTTTCAAGAAACTGGAAGATGTTGCTATTTCAGATGGTAAGAGGTTTGTTTCTGATGACTTTCTGTTGTCCTTTATGAGTGTACTATTGTTTTTAGTAACACTTTAGAAAACTGTTCCATCATTAATGAATAACTACACAGGAACAAATGAGTTACAAACTATTAACAATCTTGTAACTGCTATGAACTAACAAGAAAATCTGATTAGTAAGTAATAGAGCTCAGTTGAATGTGGTAGTTCTCTATTCGAAAATCAGTAACTACTAATTATTTCATACCTCCCACAAAGAACTACTGTATACAGGTTCATAATTAACATGAATATTGCATAATTTATAATATAAGGTAACGGTAATCTACTAGTAATAACTCGAGCGTTACTACATCCTTCTAAAGGAACTACTAATAATTTGGGTCAATTTTCTAAAGTGAAAAAAGCATGATAACTCTCTAGTAATTATGAAGTAACTGTAAGCTTTTAAGATTATTGTACGATTTTGTATTTGGAGGCACTTTAGTCATTACTAGTGTGTTCCCATGATCTTCAGTTTAGAATACTGATCCAAAATATTAGTAGTTCCTTTAGAAGGATGTAGTAACACTTGAGTCATTACTAGTGGATTACCATTATCTTATATTATACATTATGGATTATTAACATTAATTATGAACCTGTATACAGTAGTTCTTTGCAGTCCTCTGTGAGTTATGAAAAAGTAATAGTTACTGATTAGCTAATAGTGAACTACTACATTCAACTATTTCTTACTATCATTAATCAGAGTTTCTTGTTAGTTAAGTATGGGATAATGTACATCCAGCTGGTTGTTCTCTCAGAATAAACCCGGCAGGGTGATCAGGAGGTGTCTTGCGTGAGCCAGAAGGGGTTTATTCTGCCATAACAACCGGCTGGATGTGCATTATGCCGCTTATTACACGACTACTTTCCACATAAGTAAATAATTAGACGCGAAATATTGATCTAATCACCAAAAGCAAAACTTCCATGAAGAAAGCCCGTTGAGCCTGTGTTTTGAGCGGTTGTTATCGAGCAATAACACACCACTGGATGGTGCTATTGACCAATCAGAATCAAGTATTCCACAAATATAATAATAGTAGTAACTAAAATGTTAATAGTGTGTTACTCATTTGTTTCTGTGTAGTTATTCATTAATGATGGAACAGTTTTCTAAAGTGTTACTTTTTTTGTTTTAATCATGCTCCTTGAGTCACGCGTGTGTCTTTTGTCCTTCAGGCTCTTCTCTCCACTGGTCTCAGTCTGGCTCTGTTGATGACTCCGATTCTCTTGCAGTGGAGATCAGCTCATATGTGCTGCTTGCTGTTCTCACTGCAGATTCAGTCACTACAGCTGATCTGGGCTATGCTAACAGGATTGTTAGCTGGCTTGTGAAGCAGCAGAATGCTTATGGAGGATTCTCCTCCACACAGGTTACTCAAACCTCTCCAATCAAACTCATTATTGCTGGTGTGAATGAGTAAAAGTGGCATTACTGAACACATTTATTTCCCAGGACACAGTGGTGGCTCTTCAGGCTCTGTCTTTGTACGCCACCAAAGTGTTCAGCTCTGACGGCTCCAGCACAGTGACGGTACGGTCAGCAGGAGACACTCTCCACTTTAATGTCAATCAGGACAACAAGTTACTGTACCAGGAGAAGCAGCTGCAGAAACTTCCAGCCACATACAGCATTGAAGTGAAGGGCTCAACCTGTGTGTCTGTGCAGGTCTGTAGTGCGTTCAGCTTCATTTACTCACACTCACTTTCTCTCTTGCCATTTTGGTTATTCTGCTGTGAGATGATTTATGAATGTGTTTTTTGTTTGTGTTGACTCTCTCAGATGTCTCAGTTCTACAACATTCCCACTCCTACTGAAGCTAAAGCATTGAGCATTGATGCTAAGATTGAGGGAGATTGCAAAACACTGGGACAAAATTTCATTTTGAAATTCACTGTCAAGTAAGAGAATTTCTGTTTAAAGTCCCCCTGTAGTCAATAATTGTATCCCTTAAAACTCATCTTTAAATTCTTCATGCCTTAAAACGGATTGAATGTAACTCTACACCCTTGCCTCATTTAGTATGCGCGATTCTATTAATATGTAAATGAGCCCCGCCTCCACTCACTCACAGTAGCTCATAGATCCACTCGTTGACGATCACACGTTGATCTGATTGGTTACAAGGTAGTTTGTGACGTCAGAAACACCAGTGATTTCAAACCGTGTTTTTGAGACTGTCTTTGGTTCACTGCAGTTTTAAGGAGAAAATATTCAGAAATTTCGACTTGTGAATTTTCACGTGGTTTGTCTTAAAGCATATTAAAAACACTACATACACATATTAACAACATTAAAAGCTGGATTTTCACCACAGGAGGACTTTAAGTCAAAAGACTAGAACATGATTATGACTTAAGATTAACTAACAAATAAATATTTTCTGAATATTTTTTAACATCTTAATAAACACAAAAGCAATATAAACTGAAACGGCATATCTCAGTAGTTAAAACACTACACACTGACTTGAGATACAACATTTTTATTATTGACACATTATGAGTGATTAAAACTCTGCATGTGTCTTGGTAATTATACTGGCTTTTGTTCTCTCT
This sequence comes from Squalius cephalus, assembly GCF_949319135.1. Taxonomy (NCBI): domain Eukaryota; kingdom Metazoa; phylum Chordata; class Actinopteri; order Cypriniformes; family Leuciscidae; genus Squalius; species Squalius cephalus. The sequence continues at coordinate 5,825,926 of NC_137132.1, forward strand.
TATTTGTACATTTATATGAGGCATTTAAGAACCTTTTCATTTGCTGTTTTCCAGATATGATGGTCTACAGGAAAGGACTAACATGGTCATTGTGGATATTAAACTCTTATCTGGATTCACAGCTGATACATCAATGGTGCGTTTGAGTGATTCATCACAAAATGTGAACACATTTCTAGAGTTTCTCTTTTTAGAAATTAACCAGCACTTTTTCCCCACAGCTCAAAACTTCTTCCGGGACGTACAGAAAACTTGTGGAACGGGTCGATTCTAAAGATGATCGTGTCATTGTGTATTTGAAGGAGGTGAGAAAACAGCAACATTCATATGATTTTATGTCTTAGGTCTTTATGTCTTTAATGTCCATGACTAATGAGTTTGTTTCCTCCTGTAGATCACACAAAATGTTCCAGTGAATTACCAGATAAAAACGAAACAGGTTCTTCTAGTGAAGAATCTCAAGCCAGCTGTGATTAAAGTGTACGATTACTACCAAACAAGTAAGATTTAATATGCCAGTGTTGAATGCTTTGATCAAGTGATGCACATTGTTTATTCAGATTTAATCCATGTTTCCATTGTTGTATGAATCTTCTTTTTCCTTCAGGTGATCAGTCAGAGGCCGAGTACTTCTTCCACTGTGAATGAAGCTGAAGAGCGTCACCTTATAGTTCAGCTTGGATAAAGATGTTGGAACTCTCTAATGTTTAATATTATAATGTTTATTCTTTATCCTGGACAAAATTATTTCCAGTCCATCATCCCAAATTTTAACAAACCCCCAAATCCTAATCAGCTTTTGGCTACGTCTCTTGAGATCATGACTTATCAATTAACAATGCATATGATTAATAAAGTGTTGAAAACAAGTTCTGGTGAGCTGGTAGAACTGTTGAATGTGTAGTAGCTACATGCTATGGCAACATTTCAGAATCAGACGAGGTTATTACGATTAAATCTTGTGAATTTCTCATCTCATCTCGGCTCTGCTTTTTTTAAAAAAAAATCTTGTTCTGAGTCACTGTACCTTAAAAATAAAAGTGCCAAAAAAAGGGGGGGGGGGGGGGGGGTTGGGGATTCACAGTGAAAAGAACCTTTCACTGAAAAGTTTCTTGAACAACCTTGTTTATGTGACATAAAGAGCCTTTTTTGGTACTGCAAGAACTCGCCTCATAAGTTCTTAAAAGATCCTCTAACAGTTCTTCATATCACTTTATAAGATTATTTGTAGAACCATTCATGAAAATGTTCTTTATGACCCCATTTTAAACAAACATACAAAGAAAATCCAGGAATAAGATTTAAATGTTTATTGCCTTTATACATTGTGCCAGATGAAAGCATATGAATACATACAGTAAGGCATTAAACAGGACATTTTAATAAATCAGGCAAATTGCACAATTTTAAAATATGAAAACAGTAGAAACAGACTCTACAATAAACAGTCCACTCTGTATTAAATGTACAATTCACCCAAAAATGAAAATTTTGTCATCATTTTACTCTATAGGATTTTTTTCCTATTTTAGAAGTCAATGGCTACCATCAACTGTCTGGTTACTGACATTCTTTAAAATATTTTCTTGTGTTCAGAAGAAGAAAGAAACTCATACAGGTTTGGAACAGCTTGAGAGTGAATAAATGACTGATTTTCATTTTTGAGTGAACTGTTCCTTTAACTGTAATAATTTTTACAGCAGCAAAATGTCAACAGGCTCATGATCATTAAATGTAACAGCTAGGGAATTAAAAATCATGTACCTAAATTACAATTATGAAAAGAACACATAATAGAGTCTGGCGTGGAAGGTGGAACAGGAACCGACTTCTTGTCACAACATCTTCCTGGATTCCGGGATCCACGGGAAAGTCTACTGTTCGAATACATACAATTTACTGCAGATGTTTCACTGGAATCATGTAAATAAAGAAAACAATCATTTTATTTCTCAGTTTGTTTATTGTTTAATATTTTACAGTTTCTATTATTTTCTAACTACATCCATCAAATCTGGTGAACTGAAGGTTTGGTGCTTCATTGTTCAATAATGAAGGATAAATATTAACTCCAATGTATTTAAATGATACAAGACCTGATCATTCTGTCTGTGATTTTTTTAATAATACTGTACATCTCAAACTTGTTTACTACAGTATTGTGTAGTAAATAAGATGTGTTTAAAGGGACACTCCACCATTTTTTCATATTAAACTATGTTATTCCCTTAACTAAGACGAGTTGATACATACCTCTCTCGTCTCAGTGTGTGCACTCAATCGCTCTAGCGCGCGGTGATACTTTGAAAGCACTATAGCTTAGCCCATTATATTCAATGGTATCTAACAGCAATGAATTTAGAAGTGACCAAACACATCAACGTTTTCCCTATTTAAAAACAGTTACACGAGTAGTTATACGACAAGTATGGTGACAAAATAAAACGTGGCGCTTTTCTAAGCGGGTTAAAAAGGATAACTATAATGTATGGCGGAATAGCACTTTTGGGAGTACTTCGACTCGTGCAGTAAAAAGTCACGTTTGGTCTATTGACAGAAGTGAGAGAAAGAGGATCAGGCGTGACTTTTTGTGAAATCATAGCTCAATCAAAACAAGATGTATATCATATTATTTCTCATGTACAATCAGAATTACATTTGCATATTTATTTTGACTGGGTGGTGTCTAGAATATGTTAATTACCTTACTTTTGCTGTAAGAGTTGTTAACTGGTGAACCTTCAACTCACAAGCCCTTATAGTTCTCAGAGCATTTCAAAAAATTCACAAACTAAACTAAATTGTGTCTTTACAATGAAAAAGTTACAGCGGATCTGTCAGGTTTGTGCAGGTTGCTGAAGACGAGGGAACAGAATTTCAATGCAGCTGGTTTATTCACAAACTCAGGTTACAGGAAAATACAGGAACTCAGGAGAATACCAGGAACTCAGCAAAACACAACCATACAAAGACGAGAACCAACAAACACTGAGGGAAAGCATGACTAATTAGAACATAGGAGAAACTAAGTAACAGGACTAAACCAAAAGCACAAAAGACAGGGGAAAACTAGATAACATAACTAAACCAAAACACAGAAACGTGACAGTATCATGATATTTTTGTATGTGGAAAAAGTTTTACAAAAACCACATCTTATCAAGCACATGTATTCACACAAGACAAACGCCTTACATTTGGCGTCAGTGCGGATGGAGCTTCACACTTGATTAAAATGAATAGATTATAGCCTAATTAATGTTATTATTAATTTATAATTTTTTTTAATCATTTATAATAAATAATGTGTCTCTGGATATCCCTTATTATATATACGTGAATGGATATCCCTTATTTTGCCATCCTAATCTTTAAGTCCCCAAATCCCAAATCAAAAACAGTACATTTGTTGTTTCAAAAATAAAATATGTTTGTTTTAAGATGAGAAAATAAGACAAGATACTTCTTATTCTTTGCATAATCTCGCTCAAAAAACAAGTGAGATATTGTTTCAAGTTTAGAGTTACAGAATGTGGAGATGTCTTGAAATTAGAACGAAAAGAGTTACAGTTACAGTAATTATAAAGAATTCTATAATCAAGTTATAAGCTTTTAGCTTGTTAAGATGGCAATTTATATCCATTGTATGTCCTCATGCTGTAGAATATTTATTTTGTCCTCATTAATTGTCATTATTAATTGAACTGGATCAACCAACAACAACCACATTTTGAAAAACAAACAAATATCAATGACAAATCACTTTAACCAAAGTCATTGAGAAGTCAGAAACTTCACTCATCCCATCACAGCCAAGTACGAGACATACTATTATTCCTAAAAACCAAAAGAACTCACAATAATATATCGGGAAGTCTAAAATGTTACAAACAACAGGCAGAAAAACAAACATGGTAAATCTTCATCATGGTGTAGGATCTCAAGTAAATATATGTATTGTTTAATTGCTCATCAAAAATATTTACTTGACTTATTTTAATGATACAATCTTTTCTGACACCATATTAGGAAGGGGTCGAGGGATTTGCAAATATAAACAAACATTTACAGTAACTCTCTCACTCTCACTGAGTGGGTGTAGGGGATTGTTGACCCTTGATTTCAGTATTGATTGGTTTCAGGACACAGGTCAGGAGGCTGTTTTTTCTGTGTATAGTTTGTGCAGAAGATACACTGTATTGCCAAAAGTTTTGGGACGTCTGCCTTTACATGCACATGAACTTTAATGATATCCCATTCTTAATCCGTAGGGTTTAATATGGAGTTGGCCCTCCCTTTGCAGCTTCAACTCTTCTGGGAAGGCTTTCCACAAGGTTTAGGAGTGTGTTTATGGGAATTTTGGACCATTCTTCTAGAAGCGCATTTGTGAGGTCAGGCACTGATGTTGGACGAGAAGGCCTGGCTCACAGTTCTCCTGGCAACCGCCAAACCCAGACTCGTCCATTGGTTTGCCATCGTATAAATTTCTAAATTAATAACTTTTTTAAAAACAAAAATGAACCATCACTGAACTTACTTAAACTGGACTGTGACGCTATTTTCTTCTAAAACTGCTGTATAGCCGAAACAAACATTGTTGCATTATTTTCCTGTTATCACTGTAAAGCTGCTTTGAAACAAACTGTATTGTAAAATGAGCTATATAAATAAAGGTGACTTGACTTGACTTTTACTACATGCTAGACTACTATTTTTAATATTTGTTGCAATTGTATTTTTATGGCTTTAGTAGATCTAATTTAGCACATGTTTTTCAACTGCAGTGCCTACATGGTTGAATCATTAATCAGATGATCAATACACATGTTTTGAAGGACCTCCTTTAGCCTGAGAGTCCCTTTAAAAGAGACGGTCCAGTTCATCTCATGCCGTGGATGATCGCTCGTCATCATGGCTCTGAATATTGGCTACTGTTGGAAAGGGCTCCTTCTGCTCTCTTTCCTCCTGATCTGTGTCAATGCACAAACATCAGGGCCGTAAGTTTTGAACAGTTTTTGCTGAGGATAAATTATTAATATACCACTAGTCATTTTGTAAGTCTTGATGATTTCTCCTGTATTTATTTAACCGATCTGTGTTGAGGTTTACTGTTTGAAAGACAACTTAAGGCACACGATTATTTATAATTACTGACAGTGTATTTTTAAGAGCAATATTGCTCTGAATAAACATACAAAAATAAAGAATTAAGTCACTAGACTTCATTACGCAGTTTGTTCTTTTATTCACATTTTTCATATAATTGATCAATAGTAAATTAACTGTATTATTTTACCTCCCAGTTTATGTTTTATTTTTCTTATTATATCTAACCACTCAGGCAATATTGTATGATCATTTTCTCTGGACAGATATTTCATGGTGACGTTTCCTGCAGTGATTAAGTCGGGATCTGAGGCCAAACTGTGTGCAAGTCTTCTCAAGCCCAATGAAAGCCTTGTCATGAACATTCATCTGGTTCATGGTATCCAGAGCACATTACTGCTGCAGGAGAAAGCTGAGGAAGAGTTTCATCGCTGCTTTAACTTCAAGGTCTGCCATCAAAACATGCACATAATGAATATGATCAAATATGTTTCATCATAATGCATCTAGTTTTTGTGACAGGTTGTGAATACAGGAAATTATTTCTCATCAGGCTCCTCTGGTCAAGGCAGAATCAGTGCAGAAAATGAAGGTTGAACTTCAGGGAGAGACTTTCAGGACGACTGAAGAGAAAAAAGTCATGTTCAAGCCTTACAATCCTGTGACTTTTATCCAGACTGATAAACCCATCTATACTCCAGGACAGACAGGTGAGCTGTGAATGTCTCAAAGGCTAAAGCTCAGTAAATAATGCTGGTGTCACTGACATCTAAACCCTGATCACAGCTGATGTAGCACATATAAGTAAAGCACACTATGATCAGGCAACGAGCATAGTTCAAACATTACAAATGTTGCACAAACCAGCAGATGGTAAAAGAGTATGAAGTAAACAGTTCAATGGATTTACAAACAAAAAGAGGAGCAAATGAAAAGATAAGAAAAGCAGATATTAAGGATGAGTAGCTTTGAATTCTAACAGCATTGGAAATATGAGAATGGTCATCTAGTGTGCATTTGAGCAATCCCCTCACTTTCAAACATGTTCAGCCTAAATAATAGCCCTGTAATAGTATCTCTGTGACTTTATTTTATATGAAATCTATGGATACAATAGATTAGGGGTGTTCTTGGAGAGCCCACAGCCCTGCAGAGTTTAGCTTTAACCCTAATTATTAAATGTACCTGATCAGGTCTTTCAGGGTTATTGAAAATCAACAGGGTTTGGACTAAACTCTGAAGCCCTCCAGGAGTTTGACACCCCTGATATAAATCGTTACATGTAATAAACCTCATAGCTGTCTGGGATAGGCCTACTCGATTCTAACTGGTCAGCTGGAGCAAATTGTCAGACATTTTTGTAACATTATGGCTAAAACAGGCAGCTGTGACAGCTAGTTGAATTTGGCTCAAAATACACATTCACCCAGCAGCAGAATACAGTTGTCCGTCCTGTATTTGACACTTAATACAGTTCACACACAGTGTTGAGTTATATGTTCTCATTAATCATATAAATTTATGTTTTGTTATGTAGCTTACTATTATTTTATGTATTTATTTTTTAGATTATACTACTGACTGTTGTATGCCAAAAATGTGCAAGAGTTCATTGTGCGCATGTGTGAACAAACGGGACTTTTATTTTGACTCAAGTTGTGAATGTTGAACTTAGTACTCAGTACTCTGTACGTGTTGCTGCTCCCTCGGGCACTGATGTTATACCAGTGAGTTGAGATGTGAACGAACAAATAAATAATACTAAGAAGTTATATCTGGATTATTCTTTAATGGATGGATGACAACAACATATTGCACATAGACATGACGGATATAAATTAAACCTTAACAAACAGTTTGGTAATTTTTAGGAGAAAAATATGACTGTAAGCACTTGTCCCTTACATAAGAGCTGAAGACATCAAAAGTGAAGTTTTTTAATACACATTTCTATTTTACAGTGAACTTCAGAGTTGTTACCATGGATACAAACTTTGCACCCCTTGATCAGCAGGTCTGATGATGTGTTTATCTTGCATCTTTATTATCTTTTGCATTGTTGAATACATGTTTAATAAATGAACACATTTTTGGCTTTTGATCTTTAATTACTATTTGCTCTTTCACAGTATAGTACAGTGGTTCTTGAGGTAAGAACACAAAACCTTCTGTGCAGTCATAACAAACACACCTTTTAAATCTGATTAACACTAGAAATTCAGTTATATTTGCAATTATTGTATTTTCAGTAGGGTAATTATATATTTCTTCATTGATAGTCAGGATATGTGTCTTTGCTATTAAACAGGACAGTAAAGGTAACCGGATTGGCCAATGGACAAATGTTTCTTCAACAAGGTGGATTTTGCAGCGTTCTTATGAATTAAACCCAGAGGCCCGTCAAGGGATGTACAAACTGAAGGCTTTTATTGGTGACAGGATGATCTCACATGATTTTGAAGTGAAACAATATGGTAAGTCATAAAAATGACTCGTTATGACTGTAACCTTGGTTCCCTGAAGAGGGAACGAGACGCTGCAACGTAAGTTACGACACTATGGGAACGCCTTTGCAAGATTGTGTCTTGAAGCACGTGTGAAATCAGTCCAATGGTGTGGCTGAACATCATGGGGGGTGACGTCACAACCAGGAAGGTATAAAGCACCCCTGAACTAAACAATGTAAGCTTCTGATAATATGAAGTAATTAAGTGAACTGAAATAAGTTATGGCGGGAGCAATGCAGCATCTCGTTCCCTCTTCAGGGAACCGAGGTTACAGTCGTAACCGAGGCATTCCCTTTCAAGGGAACTGGTGTTGCATTGTAAGTTACAATACTATGGGAACATTAATACCTACTATGCTATACTGACCAGATACAATATTATCTGGAGCGCAACTAAGACTGAAGCACCTGGAAGCCAGGGGTGGTGCCCAGGTTAAGGTCATAGAACCTGACGAATGTGTGCGGAGAGGACAAGCCCGCTTCAGCACATACGTCATGAAGAGAGGCCCCAGAGAGCAAGGCTTTAGAAGCCGCCATACTCCTAGTAGAATGGGCCTGGACAGCCAAGGGAGAAGGCTGATCGGCCAATTCATAAGCAAGAGAGATAAACTCGACAACTCACTTACTCATTCTCTGCTTAGATGCTGGGTACGCCTTTTTGGGCGACCCAAAGCATTCAAAGAGTTGATCAGATTTATGCCACACGGCAGCTCTGTGGACGTAAGCATCAAGCGCCCTAACCAAGCAAAGCACATTTAATTTCTCCTTGTCTAGTCGGAGGACAGAAGGCCTGCAGGCCTAATCCTCAATATTCCACTGAGGAAACGAGATACTAATGGGTCTCTTTTCAAGGATATACCACTCAAAGGAGTGTGGTAAACAGGGCCAAATAAACCTTAAGTGTAGAAGGGGATAATCCTGTAGAGAAACGCTCTTGCAGAAACTCTAGCACTGTACCAACCGGGCAGTTAACTGGGTCTAAATCTCCGTTGTGAGACCAGCCTCTATGAGTTGGTCAATGACTCTATGACTGTTAGAAGTATAGTTTTCTTATCTTCAACTCTGTCCAGAGAAAAAGCCTTGGTTGCACATTCATTTGTATGTATGTAAGGCACATATGTTTTATATTAAGAAGGACCCAAAGATTCTGAAGGAGGGAGAGAGAGTTTGTGATGAAACAGAGACGGATACAAATGCAAGTAAAAGGCGTTTATTAATGCTGGTCAGATGAACACACAGGTCGGGGAGACAAACACTCAGATGGAGATGTGACGCAGGGACTTTGATGGGCAACCTGGAGATGGCGTGCGGTGATCGGCGTGCTCAGGAACCAGGAAGAATAAACAATCCAGACAGAGTGAAGAACAACGACGAGTATCCACAATGACGAGTTATCCACACAAGGAGACGAGAGAGAGCCACACGGGAACAGGACACGACACCGGGGAAGCCACAACGATCTGACAACATGAGATGAAGATTACTGAACATATAATGGGAACGGGGATTGATTACAGCTGGTGCAGATAATCAACAAGGGATTGGGTAACCACGCCACACACAAACACACCAGAATGAGACAGCGGATTCATGAACCGTGACAGAGTTCTGTTCTTTCTATGCATTGTATTGTATTGTATTGTGGAGGCCTTTTTGGATCTCAAGGCACAGAAGGAGATCTTACCGGATATTTTTCATTTATAGAGATGTTATACATTTATGATCTTACTGGTTGAATAACGGGATACTCCCTGAATATTCTTACTATATATTGTATATGCAGAGTTTGGGGAGCTGAGCTATTTTCTAGCTTCCCAGTGCTGGTCTTTCTTTTCTTTTGTTTTATTCATCCATTACTCCTAATAAAGAAGGAAACAAAAAGGCACTATAATCGTGTTGGAATTCTTCATTTCTAACAATGACTCAAACCCACAACTTTCATACATCTGGACGGGGGTTAAATATTTAGCCCCAGCCTGACACAGAAGGTCCCTCCTGATCGGAATCTCCTCAAGGGAGCCATAGAGGAGGGATATCAAGTCCAAAAACCAGATGTGAGTTGGCCAAAGAGGAGCCACCAACAGTAGATGGGCACCCTCCCGGCAAACTCTCTCCATAACTCCCGAAAGCAGAGCGATCGGGGGAAATGCATACAGGCATAATGATATTCAACACTAGTGGGGCTGGATGACACTAATATGTCCTCTTCCACTTCTCTTCCTCCTCCATAGAAGACTCACCACCTCGGGGTAAAGTCTCCATTCCTCGGGCCTCAGCCCTTGTCTCAACCTAAGCAACCACCGATGTGTTGTCTAAATGGACAAGAACATGTTCCCCGTAGATCAGAAAACGCACTTCCACAGACCCTGGGGTGAGTGGCCCTCCAGGACCGCTCCCCAACACGTGAGAGAAGCATCTGTCATAAGTATCACATGACGACAAGTCATAACACTGGGCCTTTGGACAAGAAACAGGGTTTCCTCCACATCGTCAAGGAACAAAGACATCTTTTTGTAACCTTGATCATGTGGAATGGATTGCCCCTCGGGGAAAATCCCCTGGTCTTGTCTCATGTACAACAAGCCAGAATGTATGATGTTGGCTGCTACTGCTGACAATCTTTGAAACTGTTTGACAGTGCGTGACTGGCCTAGCTTCAGCTCTTTTAATGTTGAGAGGATTTTGTGTGCAGGAGAGAAACGTGCCTGCATCATCACAGAATCTTCCAAAAAGGTGGTTCTCTGTACTGGAGAAAGAACAGTCTTCTTTGCGTTCTGACTCAACCCCTGCTCTTTCATATAAGTGAGGACAACTTTTCGATGTTAAAACGCCATGTGCTCTGAATGAGCTTGTATCAACCAATCGTCGATGTAATTCAACACGTGAATGCCCTGGAGTCGCAGAGGAGCCGGTGCAACATCCACGCCTTTCTTGAAAGTGCAAGCTGACAGTGCTAGCCAAAAGAAGAACCCTGTACTGGAACACTTTGCCCCCTAAAGCAAACCTGAGGAATGTCCTGTGGTTTTAAAGTATGGATATGTGGAAGTATGCATTTTTGAGGTCTATCATGACAAACCAATCCACTGTACTGATTATAGTCACGATTTGTTTTAAAGTTAACATTTTGAACTTTAGCTTTTGGCTGCACGATTTACATGGTGCAAATAAACTGGACATTCTTTTTGGAACAATGAAATACCGGCTGTAAAATCTGGATTCTGGTGGGGAACATGTTCTATGGCCCCCTTCCCCAAGAAAGTTCTCACATCTTGTTCCATAACCAGAGACTTCTCTGGACCCACCATAGTGGGCAGAACCCTGTGAAACCCTGTGAGGATAACGAGAACAAAACTGAATTCTGTACTACATTTCTCTACGTTCCCAGATGTACACTGGGATACTGACTAGTTGGGTTGGCAGAACGGCCCCCTGAGGGCACTGGAGAGAAGTGGGCACCGTAAGATGAGGTGTGAACCACTTCTCCTCGAATGGGCCTGCCCTCAGAGTTCTGACACTGGCGTTAGAACCTCTTAGCTGAAGCCTTCCTTGTAATGATGACATTCCTCAGATCCGTTTTATCTTTGCCAGGTTGAGGGTTCGAGCGCTTACCCTGCCCCCATTGTTTCTGCGGCGGGGCACGAGAAACAACACTTTCTGTTTTTGTTGCGCCCTGTACGAAGAGCTTGAGTGCGCCTGCGGCTGCTTCCGCCCAGAAGCCTTTTGAGACATTTGATTGACAAGGGAAGACCTGCTGGAATGCCACCACCTGCTTTTTAGCCTTCTTTAACCTCTCGAGGACTGAATTAATGGAGTCGCCAAAGAGTCCCACAGGAGAAAGCGGGGCATCCATCAGATATACTTGTCACTTTCTTTAATGTTATATAGATTAAGTCACAAATGTCTCTCTGAGGCTTCCAGAGCTGCCATAGTATGGCCAATAGCTCTGGCCGTCTCCTTGGTAGCCCGTAGAACCAGATGTGGCTTGAGTAAAGCCCCTCCCCCTCATCAAGGTCTTTAAGCAGGTCGGTCTGTTATGCCTGTGTTCTGCCCGCTTGTTGAAGGGACCCACAATAACCACCGTGCCAGGTTGTGCCGATAGACGATGCTCAGTTGATAGATGCAGTGCGCTGATGCACTGATAGACGATGATCAGAAGAGGTTTTAACCACAAAAATTTTAAAGCGCATCACCCCATTACCAAAGAGCTGCGAGAAAAATAAAAAATTAGTAAGATTAGCTTACTCCTCATTTAAAAAACAACTTGATTAAAACGAAATACTTCTCTTCTAATTTTTTGACTACTTATGAGCCACAAGAGAAATATTAAGAAAATAAATTAAGACAGTTAGCCTAGGCCTATATGCCATTATCAGCACGTTGAAGTAGATTCAGCTCTCCTCGTTTCTGAAAGAATATGAACCGTTAATGCAGTGTCAGATGTTTTTTCTTTCACTTTCTGTAGTAATTAATTGACTGGGGTTTGAGACTTCTTTACCACCATAACTCTAGAGCAGGGAACGACAACTGGCGGCCCCGCCGGATTATTTTGGAAGTCCTAAATGCTGCACAAAACTCTTCCACTACTTGAGAAAAGCCGTAGTCGCGCGGCGATTTCACCGCCGCATACTCGCTGTGTGAAACGGCCATAGAATCATGCGGCGCGGGATTAAATTTTAAAGTAACTGTGCGTTCAACCGGACACGAATAGTGCGTCAAATTCGCGCCTGCCGCGTCTAGTAATAGCCTACGCTTGACCACTTTGTATCCATTCGCGCGTCAAAAGATGGTAGCGGTCAGAACTCTGGTGTACTTTGGACGGAGCGTGCGTGCGGTCTGACTGACAATAGCCCACTCCCGACATCTTTTGACAGCGTATCCGCACTTAATTCTGACCACCTGTACACCGAGCTCTGAGGAGCTGTTTGGTACTGAAACCATTGTCAGTCAACAACATTCTTTTTTTGCAAGGATGTTTGAAATAGTTCGGCAGAAAATAGCCTACTTCATTTGTCAGTAGGGCAATGTGATTTTCGTTTATGTTGCTTAGAAATTTGAGTGATAGGCTTTGTCCTATTTAATTTATGTTATTTATATTTCATAATTTTTTTCTGTGGCATTTTTTTTCTCTGCTGACAGTAGGCTACAATGTTAAAATAGCCTAATATTTATATTGACACGAACACAATTTTTTGTATAGCATTTATAATTATTATAGGCTACTTAATCTCCTTCTTTTCGTTAGAGACATATGAATGTGAGATTATGGAAACGAGATCTAAATTTTGCGGACCCGTCAGGTCGGGAAATAAAGCGGGTGAACACCGAGTGTATTTTAAGTGGTTGCTAATTAGAACCTTGGAAGCGGGACGAAAACAAAACAGTCCCGCGCAGACCTCCTTAAACCTTAGGTGTGTATGAGTGTGTCTCGAATAAATAATACAAAAAAAAAAAAAGGAATAACGTTAAAAAGTCGGACTATAAGCGAATGAGGCATGATTGCTATTCACACCTTTATTAAAATGGCTGTAATCTGTTACCACAATAGTAGCCTACTTGATCTGTTTAAAATGATTTCCTTGATATATGCCTAAGGTGTTAAATTAATAATTAAAAATCAAAATTAAAATTTGTCTAATCTAGTAATTATTTTTTTCTATTTTTGATCTGAGCACAATCAGAAAATCAGAAAACCCGTCGTTATTAGTTTTTTCATTTTAGTTCAGGAAATAAATAATGGAAAAACAAGTCGTTTTTCATCTTTTTATTTTTGGTTTTAATTGGAAAAAAACGATTGAACAAATGGTCCACGGATGGTGACGGACCCATCATATTCTGCGATTATAGGCCTATATAAAAATATTTAATTTGCATCCATAGGCCTACTCTGTGTAGCTGGCCCGCCATCTACTGGCTAAAAAAAAATATTGGCCCGCGGCCAAAGTTACATGCCGACCCCTGCTCTAGAGCAAAGTATGCACATTGCTTGTGTGATATCCACTGACTCACCTTAATGGTTTAAAATTTCAAAAATTTCCTTTATCAATAACTGTTAGAAAAATGATGGACAGAGATTTTGATTTTGCACACGCCATTCCCCGTGATAAAATGAATTAAATAATTAAATAAATGAGTAGCTAAATAAACAAGTAATAACCCCCCCCCACCCCCCACCCCCCACCCCGAAGTGGCGAATCTTCAGACTCTCCTGCATCAACTCTCAGTACACCAACCTCCTCAGAGGAAGATAACTGAAGCACCGGGCCCTCACTCAGGGCGGAAGAAACCGCAGAGCGGGCTTCCTGATCCTGAGAGAGGAGATATATATTGATATATAGGCACACAACCCCAAATATGACAGATGGAGTAACACAGACCGCTTGCTGAAGAAACAGAAGCTGACACTGTTTGGTTCAGGGGTGCTTTATACCTTCCAGGTCATGATGTCTCCCGCCTATGACGTTCTGCCACACCATTGGACTGATTTCACACGTGCTTCAAGACGCAATCATGCAGAGGTGTTCCCATAGTGTCGTAACTTATGACGCAGCACGAGTTCTCTTGAAAGGGAACAGACAATTTGCAGTTTTGCATGGGAAGAGTTTCAATAAATGTTTGTTATTTAATATATAAATTGAGTACTAATAACTCTGATTTCTGCCTTCTGACTTCTAGTTTTGCCTAAGTTTGAAGTTACTGTAAAAAGCCCAAATAAAGTAAGTGTTGAAGAAGAGGAACTGATAATTGAGGTTTGCGGAAAGTGAGTGGTTTCTTTTTATTTCCTGCATTAATAAAGCAAAGTGCTCTTCCATTCACACTTTCATTTAATTGTTAATTGTACTATTATTTTTTTAACTCTTCGGTCAGTTTCTTACTTTAACCCCCCATCCTAATATATTAGTTTCTTAACTCAACCCTGGGCTGTAGATCAGTTGCTTGTACCTTTTTCACAGATACACTTATGGACAGCCTGTACCTGGTAAATCACGGGTGAAAGTGTGCTCTAAATTAAATCCCTACATTTCCTATTACACAGATTCAGTGTGTTTAGAGGAAACCATTGAGGTATGTGAGTTGAAACGCAGTACATTATCTTTAATACATTTATCTAATTAAACCACTCTTCTGTTAATAGTTATGTTTGTGTTCTTTCATTATAATTAGATAAAAAAGACAGGCTGTGCCATACATTCCTTAGATCCATCACTCTTTTTTAACCTCGAACTAAATCAACTGATGCAGAATTTTAAAGTCAAGGTGGTAGTAGGTCATAGTTTCCCACAGCATCTGATGCTGATTTCTCTTCATGTTGAGGCAATGGTTACAGAAGAAGGAACAGGTGAGCTCTTCAATTTGGTCAGATCTCTGTTACCTACATTTCTTGTATTTCTCATTTTTGACATTTGACTTTTATTTGAATAAATATTTATGTAGGTGTTTTGACTATTTACAGAGATCTCCATGACAAAATCTGAATCTGTATATCTCACTTATGAAATTGGTAAAGTCATATTTACTGACCTGCCCAAAACATATGAACACGGATCAGTTATTGAAGGAAAAGTAAGTCTAAAATCCATTTGTCTCAGTTTAACACCATTGATGTACGGAATTATTTCTTAATTGATTCCTTCAAAATCTTATTTTCAACAGATAAAACTCTCAAATTTCAAAGGTGCACCAATTCAAAACAAAAAGGTCTATCTTATGGAGGGTCACACTTGGTCCCCAAAACTGCTCCTAAATCTCATTACAGACAGCGATGGACTGGCCAACTTCTCTCTTAATACATCCAGTCATTCTAAAAGTGATATTGATCTAATAGTAAGATATTTTGTGTTCACTTAATTTTCTTTAGTATTACCTGAAGAGTTTAGTTACATGAGTTATTTCTGATTTTTTTAAATCTAGGCAAGTGTCTATCAAGAGGTCCGTGATTTTGGACACGACAACACGCCTTACATCTTTGCTGATAAAAAAACAGTCCATATCATCCAACCTGACACTCCACGCACCCCATCACAAAGTGAACTGATTATAGAGAATACTGAACAACCATTAAAGTGTGACTCTGAGTTTACTGTCACCATCAAGTATTATTTTGTTGGAGAGACAATTAAAAACTTCAAAACTGACATCGTCTATATGGTGAGAACATGTGCAGTATGTACATTATCACAGAGATGTTTTTGTTTAACAGTATTATTTGGCTGCACTAGTCAGTTTGTTATCAGAGTGTCATCTGTCTGTTTCAGGTCTTGTCCAGAGGAGTGATTGTTCATCATGGATATGAGAAGGTTGAAGTGAAGATTTCTGATGGAGCAAGGGGCTCAATGTCATTCAAACTGTCTATTAGTTTAGATCTGGCTCCTGTAATGCAGATTCTGGCGTACTGTGTTTTTCTCCCCAGTGAAACGGTTGTGGCCAGTAGCAAAGATTTCAACATTGAAAAGTGTTTCAAAAACAAAGTATGCATTGTAGCTTTAGAAATGAACCTCTTTAAACTGTATTACTGACTCATTTCTAAAATAAATCCTATTCCCTGTATGTCACAGGTATCTCTGCAGTTTTCTCCTGCTAAAGCAGTTCCCGGTGAGAGAAACACTCTCCAGCTCTCAGCTCAGCCTGGTTCACTGTGTGGCCTCAGTGCTGTAGATCAGAGCGTCCTGATCCTGAAGTCAGGAGAACATCTGGATGCTGACAAGGTCTAGATGCTTTAAGATTCAGTGTTGATTAAATGTCTCTTCATAGTGGGAATCTACAGAGTGAATCTAATAATAACAGACTTTACTTATTTCTGCTATGATCCATCAGCTGACATTTTGATCTCAGGAAATTTAGCATTAATCTGTCACATTCCTGTCCTGTCTTGTGCTGCACATGGGTGTTTTGTTATTTTGGGCCATGTGCTCGTGTCTATTGTCTAGCCCCTCCCATCTTGTTATCTGATTATTGGTTAATTTGACCCACCTGTCTGTCTCGTTACCCTCCTTTGTTTGTTCCCCTATTTAGCCTCCTTGTGTTTGTAGTCTTCTGCTGGTTCGTTGTCCGTGTTTCTTGTTTCCTGGAGTTCCTGAGTTTTTGTGTTTGTGCCGTACCTGCATGTCACTAATAAACTAACTCTGCATTTGTATCCTCGACTCTCGTTTACCATTCCGTGACAGAACGAACCAGCCAAGTATGTGGATACAGCGGAGTGAGATTTTTCCTCAGGGAGAGGGAGAGGGAGAAGGAGCCTCTATTTCCTTGCTGGAGTACTTTTCCAGATGCGCTCAAAGGACTTTGGAGGAGGAGAGTATCACGGCAGATGGCAGTCAGTGGAAGGGAAAGCCTTCGTCGCTGGTCCCGAAACGGAGGAGACGTAGGAAGACTTCCTCCGTGCCTGTTCCGGTGGTCCCGAGTCCGGTGGTCCCGAGTCCGGTGGTCCCGAGTTCGGTGGTCCCAGTTCCGGTGGTCCCGAAACACAGGAGGAGAAAGGCTCCCTCCGTAACTGTTCACGTCACGTCTTACGAGCCTGTGTCACCGGACAAGATGGCCGCCGCAGAGCCTGTGTCCCCTGACAAGATGCCTGCTGAAACGTTGTTGGATTATTTTTCGACGTTATTCAAGATCCTAGAAATTCCCAGGAATATTCACGTCACGTCTGCCGAGCCTGTGTCTTCGGACAAGATGGCCGCCACAGAGACTGTTCACGTCACGTCTGCCGAGCCTGTGTCTTCAGACAAGATGGCTGATGCCAAGCCTGTTCATGTCACATCTGCCGAGCCTGGGTCTTCAGACAAGATGGCCGCCGCCGAGCCTGTTCACGTCACGCCTGCCGAGCCTGGGTCCCCTGACAAGATGGCCGCCGTCGAGCCTGCGTCTGTTCCTGAGCCTGAGCCGGTGGTGTCTGTTCCTGAGCCTGAGCCGGTGGTGTCTGTTCCTGAGCCTGAGCCGGTGGCGTCTGTTCCTGAGCCTGAGCCGGTGGTGCCAGTTCCAGTGCCAGTTCCAGTGGTGCCAGTTCCAGTCCCTGAGCCGGTGGTGCCAGTTCCAGTTCCAGTGCCTGAGCCGTTGGTGCCAGTTCCAGTGCCTGAGCCGTTGGTGCCAGTTCCAGTGCCTGAGTGGGTGGTGCCAGTTCCAGTGCCTGAGTCGGTGGTGCCAGTTCCAGTGCCTGAGTCGGTGGTGCCAGTTCCAGTGCCTGAGCCGGTGGTGCCAGTTCCAGTGCCTGAGCCGGTGGTGCCAGTTCCAGTGCCTGAGCCGGTGGTGCCAGTTCCAGTGCCTGAGCCGGTGGTGCCAGTTCCAGTGCCTGAGCCGGTGGTGCCAGTTCCAGTGCCTGAGCCGGTGGTGCCAGTTCCAGTGCCTGAGCCGGTGGTGCCAGTTCCAGTGCCTGAGCCGGTGGTGCCAGTTCCAGTGCCTGAGCCGGTGGTGCCAGTTCCAGTGCCTGAGCCGGTGGTGCCTGAGCCGGTGGTGTCTGTTCCTGAGCCGGTGCCTGTTCCCGAGCCGGTGGTGTCTGAGCCGGTGGTGTCTGTTCCCGGGCCGGTGGTATCTGTTACTGAACCGGTGGTGTCTGAGCCGGTGGTGTCTGTTCCTGAGCCGGTGGTGTCTGAGCCGGTGGTGTCTGTTCCTGAGCCGGTGCCTGTTCCCTGGCCGCCCGAGGGGTCGTCTCCGCCCTGGCCGCCCGATGGACTGTCGTCTCCGCCCTGGCCGCCTGATGGACTGTCGTCTCCGCCCTGGACTCTCGAACTTTGTGTGCCTCCCTGGCCTTCTGAACTGTCCATTCCCCTTGTCCCGCCCTGGTCTGTCCCTCCCGTCCCGCCCTAGTCTGTCCCTCCCGTCCCGCCCTGGTCTGTCCCTCCCGTCCCGCCCTGGTCTGTCCCTCCCGTCCTGCCCTGGTCTTATGGAGCGTCTGGTAGCTGCTCCGTAGGGAGGGGGTAATGTCACATTCCTGTCCTGTCTTGTGCTGCACATGGGTGTTTTGTTATTTTGGGCCATGTGCTCGTGTCTATTGTCTAGCCCCTCCCATCTTGTTATCTGATTATTGGTTAATTTGTCCCACCTGTCTGTCTCGTTACCCTCCTTTGTTTGTTCCCCTATTTAGCCTCCTTGTGTTTGTAGTCTTGTGCTGGTTCGTTGTCCGTGTTTCTTGTTTCCTGGAGTTCCTGAGTTTTTGTGTTTGTACCGTACCTGCATGTCACTAATAAACTAACTCTGCATTTGTATCCTCGACTCTCGTTTACCATTCCGTGACATAATCTTCATTCTTTCTCACCAAATTGGAAAAAGTTTTTTTTGAAATACATGTATTATTTAGAAATCATACTGATAGTGTGTGAACATGGTCCCGTCACAGATCTTCAGCCTGCTGCCAGTGCAATCGTGGTCAAATTACCCTAGGACTGTTGAAGATGGGGAGTGTCCGTCTATGAGTGTTTGGAGATCCGCATTCACTTATAAATCCTTAAAGGTAACAGTGGGATTATATGTGTGGCAGTGCAGTAGATAATGATTGGGAGAGTATATACTGCACACGTGTAAGTAAATGCATAAAAAGACCTCTTGATTTTACTGACATTTAAAAGTAATTTGTATTTTCATGACTTTTATTGTGGTTCATCATTGCCATTTGGCAGAAAGTGGGATTGAAGATGGCAACAAATTTGTTTGTGGAACTCCCTGAGTGCAAGAGGAGTAGGTACATTTACTGTTATTACAATCCAAGCTGTAATGTTTTAATATGTTGGTTCTTGTTATGAAATATATTTTAAAAAATTAAATATGTTCAATTTGTGAAATTGCGAAACTTGAACAATTCCACAATTATAGAGATGTAGTAGGAAAAGACAACTTTTTTTCTAGGGTTATTAGTGAACTTTGAATCAGTGTTAATATTGGTAGGAAAAACTATTCTATAAAACTATATAAATTTTGTAAAATAAAATTAACACATTTACTTTTGCAGCCTTAAAATACTAAACCTAAAATGAAAGCGAAACAAACTGAAACGTTTAAAATATGTGTATTAAAATAATGATCTGCTTTCCATTTTCTATTCACTTATGACTGGATATAGAATTGATCATTTTGACGTACACATACATATCACTTAAAACTGCAAAATATAACTTTTTTTCCCAGTGCTTTTTTCCAAAGCCAGACTAGCTGTTTTAGCAGAGGATACATTTGAAACAACTGATTCAACACCTGAATCTCCAGCAGTGACGATTCGAACTGTCTTTCCAGAAACTTGGATCTGGGAACTTGCTGAAGTGGGGTATTTAAAGCATAATCAGTCCATTTAACATCATATTTATCTTATTACTTATTCTTATTAATACCTTGCTTGCTTTACATATTCTTAATCCAGTTTTTTTTCATCATCTGTGTGCTGAATGTTGTCATTTATTACAGGAAAAATGGGTAACACTTTATAATAACGTTCAGTTGTAAGTCATTAATAAGTGGTTAGTTAATGATGAACTAATCATTTACAGAACATTCATTAATGATTAGCAAGTGATATACTAACATTTTATGTATGTTTTGTAAATTCCGTTATAAGTCATTTACATGTGATTAGTAAATGATTAACTAATTATTTACGAAACATAACTATGCGTTCATAAATGATTAATAAGTGATATGTTAATTATTGTATGTATTTTTTGTAGATTCAGTTATAAGTAATTTACAATTGATTAGTAGATGATTAACTAGTCATATACAAAACATGAATATGCGTTTCATAAATGTTTAATAAATGTTTTTTTTTTCTTTTTTTGTATATATGTAGCAATTAGAAGGTGCAAAAAGTGTTGTAAATGCCATGAATACACGTACAGATCATTTGTAGGTATATGTAACACATTTACAAGTGATGAATAGTTTACTTGTAAATGTGTTACATATACATTCGTAGATAACATTCGCAGACCTTATGCCTTTTTGATTCTTGAAGTGGTAATCTACAAATAAAGTGTAAGACATTTACAAGTGATGAATAGTTTACACTTTAGATTAGGGGATGCAGAAAGTGTTGTAAATGATTTATTCATGCGTTTACACATCTATAACAGGTGTTGAACACTGTAGTGTGTACTGCAGTGTAAGTGCTGACTGGTGAAGGTATAGACAGCTTCTCTGAAACACATGGAGTCTTTAACCACTGTGCACCTGATGTGAGCAAAACATACAAAAAAAATGTAACATAATTTATTAAACATTTATGAAACGCATAGTCATGTTTAGTAAATGATTAGTTAAACATTAACTAATCACTTGTAAATGACTTAAAACTGAATCTACAAAACATATAATGAACATATCACTAATTAATCATTTATGAATGATATGAATTAATTATTTCTGTTACTTGTGACATTTTCATGGCTAAAGTCTAATTACACTGTATTCAGCACAAACTCTGCTACGATAATATATCAGCAGCATGTATGTAAAAGTTTGTAGTTTTGAGATAATGACATTTATGCGTGGTTTGTGAAAATACAAAAAAAAAAAATCTCACTGAAATAAGGCCATGAAACCCATACTGATTATTTCTTCACAAGACTTTTGAAAATTGTATCACGTAGCCTAGAATATTTGCTCTAAAACTATGTGAAAATCACCCTGACTGCTCATTCAGATAAGACAATATATTGATTTAAAATTTTTACGACGTGTTTTGTGTGAAAAAGCTTTATGTGGAGGTCATTAATGTGTATTGTTTTCACACCTGAGAAAGACAATGACCCTCCCCTAACGGCCCTATTAGGAGCTATCAGGCCCTGTCATTCTGGGAAACCTTGCACAATACTGTAAATGAGGAGATTTAAAAAAGAATGGCTTTTAAATTGTTTGGATTTATTTACAACACAACATAGTCCAAAGATACACACAACAAATGCCAAAAAAGCACTTATTGAAAACAATGATCCAAAGACTAAAACCTTTGTGCCATTCCTAAAAACATTGTACATACCTTTCACTTCCAAGCGGTTTGATTTTAACTTTACCATGTTCATGTTCACTGAAGTCCTCACCCAGCAAACATTTGGACGTTTTTGACCGTTGAAAAGACGTCCGACAGAGACGTCCCGTCATGGTTGAAAAATAGTTCCAAAATGGAAGTTGAACCGACGTCTTTTCTGGCCGTGAATTCCACGTCTTTTCTGGCCGTGAATTCCACGTCTCTTCTGCGCGTCCCTGGACGTCTAAATGCGTCGTCATGTGTTTAAATGTGTTGCTGCATAATTTAAGTGTATAAGCCTGCATATAAAATAATCACACACCTATTGTGTAACATCGTGAAAGGCAATCAAGTCTTGAGGTTTACACATCTTGACAAAGGTTCTAAAAAGGTCCAAAATTGGTCCAGTCAGACCTGAACGTCAATAAAACGTTTTAATCACGTGTACATCAAAAACAATAACACATTATTTGTGGACATAAGCAAAAAAGAAGCATGTTCTGATTAAGCACAACATTTTATTGATCTTGAACAGCCAAAATTTCTCTTTATTTTTTTCAATGTTTAACATTTCGTGAGCTTAGAATTATAAGGTTCTATGTCCACTTTTGGTCGAAATTGAGTTTTTGACAATCTGATTCATTAGGTGTTTATTAATGCCTGTGTGGTGTTATTTTTGTAAAAAAAATATTTTGTTAGTAGTTATTAATAAAATAAAAGGTTCCATCTCACAAAACATAAACCGAGTTTAAAAACTTTGATCCTCAATAAACTACAATAAACGGAGATAGAACCTTATAATTCTAAGCTCTCGATTTGTTAACCAAACTAAATACCAATAGCAAAATACTGAATTATTATATAAAGATAGTTCACCCAAAAATGAAAATTATGTAATTTACTCACCAAATTCCAAACCTGTATGAGTTTCTTTCTTCTGCTGAACACAAAAGAAGATATTTTGAAGAATGTTTGTAACCAAGCAAATAGAGCATCCACTGACTACCATTATTGGAGAAAAAATGATTATGGTAGTTAATGGGAAGCGACATCTGCTTGGTTACAAACATTCTCCCAAACATCTTTGTGTTTAGCATAACATAGAAAGGTATACAGGTTTGAAACATGAGGTTGAGTAAATGATGACAATTTTCATTTTTGGGTGAACTATCCCTTAAACACATTGTTTGGCTCATTTTTTGTCTCCACCACCCCCAGCTCTTCCTGGAGCGTGTTTCAGGTGTTCTGCCATTGCTGCATCAATTTCAGTGTCTGTAGCATTTGGGCTCCACCTCTTCACAGCATCTAAGGGAAGATAATATATTTATTTTTAAAATAAATAGAATTAAAAATTTGAGGTAAATGACATGCACTTATTTTCAAAATATTTTTATGGTCTACAGCTAAATTTAAAAAAACATGGAACAAGATGAATGAATCATGAATGAAACATTAGAAAAAGGTAATCAACATGCATTACATTTTATTTTATTAAAAAGATGTTGTTTATTTTATATAAAAGATGTTGTGCTTTAAATTGGTGTTAGATCAGTTTGTCCCCTGCCTCTTCAATACCACTGTGGTGCCCTTGAGAAAGACCCTTAACTAGGTGTGTAACTGTGAGAAAGTGAACAGGACATTTCTGATAAAGACAGGTGGGCTGGGATGTCACCTGAATAGACATGTTTAGCAATTTTAAAATTACAAAATATTTTTAAAGCAGTTACTGAAAGCATACATGTTCAAATCCAGCTAAACATTTCATTCTATTTCAGATAATTTACTTTAGAAACTCTCAAAAGACTACATTAATAAGTTACAGTAATAACTTTGACTGTATCATTAAACTTTATATATGGTATATGGTTGTATAAGTTCAAAGTAACTTTTAGCCTACTAGCTAATTTTAGCCAAACTCAGTTAGCCAATTTCAGTCGACAATGTGGGCATCATTTCTTTCGGTTCATTCATGTCAAACAAGTAAAACTCTAGCACGTTAAGCTAATAATACAAAATGTACGTACCCAACAGTAGATTTCTAATAATATGGATGGATAGAACACGCGCCTCAATTCCTCCTCTCCTCGTGGTTGTTCAGACTTCATTGTTCCAGAGTCTATGGGGAGAACGCGAGATAACCTATCGCGGGATTTTGTAATGTCGCGAGATTTTGTGTTACATCTTGGCAGCACAGTTTTGGCAATTACATCCATACTGTCTATGATTACATCCAACTCAGACATAAATGGTGACCGGATATATTTCTGTTTTACATGTATGGATATATTCCATAAAAAAAATAACAACGAATACATCAGGTACAAAAGGTTGAAATAATGACTAAAATGCAGTGGCTTTGCAATCACTTAACCACACTGGGCACTTTGTGATTATAATTTATTTAAACAAGATAAAGTAAATATATTTACTTTGTATACAAATCGTATTTCATATAATTCCTAGGGGTTTTTTTCTGTCTTGCTTGACTAGACGTGTAAAAGACGTCAGTGGACGTGTATTCACAGCCTTGACTAGACGTGTAAAGGACGTCAGTGGACGTCTTCACAACCTCTTAAAAACTATTTGGGCAATTAAATTAATTATTGCAGTATTAACCATGCAAGGATTAAGCACAGCTTTTGCATATTTCACAAGGATTTCATAGAGGGTCATGATGGACTATAAATGCACGTGTAAAAGACGTCGCCAGGTAACGTCCTCTCACCCGATACACTATATAATGAACTACAATAGCTAAAAGTCAAAATGACAAATATACATGCAATCCCAGAGAACTGTAGTCATATACAAATGTATCTAAATGCATTTTTAGGAAATGTTCTGTGTTACATATTTTTACCGATTTATGCCGTCCTACCGCGACTATTTTTGGCCAGGGACACAACGTTGCCGTCGGACCAATGTTTGCTGGGCAGTGGCATCTGGGCCCTGAAAAAAAAAAGTGAACATACTGATATCAAGAGAAAGGCCTGCACGATTTTGGGAATAAATTTGAGATTTTTCTGGTTAAAATTGCTTTTTAAAATTCACAGAATACACACACACACACACGTTTCCAACAATAATATAATGAACACCAGGTTTGTTGTGCCTTGTAGGCATAAGCTATGCACAGTGCTGGATAAAATAATAATATCAATAACCTATAGTCTTCCAAAAGATTTCAGTAACAACTAAGCTAGAGAAAAAATATATTGATTATCATGTTACTTCAAATGTTTCCATTCGTTATGATGATGTGAAATGAGATAATAGTAAAAACATGAAGCCGTTTGCTTTTCAAACGCGATCGCGCTGCAAAATATGATACATTCAAACGCGATCGCGCTGCAAAATATGATACATTCAAACGCGATCGCGCTGCAAAATATGATACATTCAAACGCAATCGCGCTGCAAAATATGATACATTCAAACGTGATCGCGCTCAAATATAAAACATTTTGGTTACCATACACATATCTATGGAAGCCCGTTTCCGCCACATTGAGTAAAAAATAAAGATTCTTTAAGTCATAATAATGAGAAACTTTCTCATAATAATGACTTAACATCTCGTAATAATGAGAAACTTTCTCATAATAATGACTTAACATCTCGTCATAATGAGAAACTTTCTCATAATAATGAGAAACTTTCTCGTAATAATGACTTAACATCTCGTAATAATGAGAAACTTTCTCGTAATAATGAGAAACTTTCTCGTAATTATGACTTAACATCTCGTAATAATGAGAAACTTTCTTGTAATAATGAGAAACTTTCTCGTAATAATGACTTAACATCTCGTAATAATGAGAAACTTTCTCGTAATAATGACTTAACATCTCGTAATAATGAGAAACTTTCTCATAATAATGACTTATCTCGTAATAATGAGAAACTTTCTCATAATAATGAGAAACTTTCTCGTAATAATGACTTAACATCTCGTAATAATGAGAAACTTTCTCGTAATAATGAGAAACTTTCTCGTAATTATGACTTAACATCTCGTAATAATGAGAAACTTTCTCGTAATAATGAGAAACTTTCTCGTAATAATGACTTAACATCTCGTAATAATGAGAAACTTTCTCGTAATAATGAGAAACTTTCTCGTAATAATGACTTAACATCTCGTAATAATGAGAAACTTTCTCGTAATAATGAGAAACTTTCTCGTAATAATGGCTTAACATCTCGTAATAATGAGAAACTTTCTCGTAATAATGAGAAACTTTCTCGTAATAATGACTTAACATCTCGTAATAATGAGAAACTTTCTCATAATAATGACTTAACATCTCGTAATAATGAGAAACTTTCTCGTAATAATGAGAAACTTTCTCGTAATAATGACTTAACATCTCGTAATATTGAGAAACTTTCTCATAATAATGACTTAACATCTCGTAATAATGAGAAACTTTCTCGTAATAATGAGAAACTTTCTCATAATAATGACTTAACATCTCATAATAATGAGAAACTTTCTCGTAATAATGACTTATTTTCTCGCACTTCTACGCATGCGCAAAGCAGTGGAGCAGAAGGGCGTGCCACACTAGCGACATCCGCTGGTCAAAGCCGTGTAAATGCATCACAGCAAACTTGGCACGCTCTGCAGTGAATAACATTAAAGATAAATGATCAGTATATGAGACAGGCTTCCATACTAGATAGTCTTTTATTCATTTGTAATATTCATTTGTATTTTTGTGTATGAACAAGCAGCAACACAAGGGTGATCCACGGATTTCAAATAGACGGAGGAATGATAAGACAGCACACCTTTCCAAATCTGTTTAAGAACACTTCATCTGGAAATCTGTGTAAGGGTCCGTTCATACAGAACGCGCTTTTTCATTGCTTTTCTAGGCATACGCGCACTAGACGGACGTCTTCTGCAGCGTTTTGCGCATGACACGGCGTTCTAAATTGAAAAGAAGTTCAGCTTTTAAAAACACGTCTCGACCTTGCGTCTTCCCCCATTCCACTGCCCACTTATGTTTAAATGTCCCCAAAGTCATAAACATCTTAAAGGTGATTTCTGTATTGATATCTTCCAGATGAACCTGCACATCAAATATCCTAGCATCTGCAAAATACGTGTTATATTAACACACATATGTGTTACACTTAAACTTGACGAATAAATGTAATATTCCAACTTTAATCTGATAGTTTTGTAAATTCATGTAACAATTTTCATCGGTGTGCACAAGCAGGCGTCCTTCGTTACCATGGTAACCGTCCTGCTTCTGCATTCCACTTTCACACCTTATCGTGCGCATGGAAAAGTATGGAAGATAGGCCTACTGATGATGTTATTTAATGATACTACAGATTGCACTAAGTAGATCAAACTGACTTTAATGAAAACAACTGTTTTGCAGAGCGTGCCAAGTTTGCTGTGATGCATTTACACGGCTTTGACCAGCGGATGTCGCTAGTGTGGCACGCCCTTCTGCTCCGCTGCTTTGCGCATGCGTAGAAGTGCGAGAAAATAAGTCATTATTTACGAGAAAGTTTCTCATTATTATGAGATGTTAAGTCATTATTATGAGAAAGTTTCTCATTATTACGAGATGTTAAGTCATTATTACGAGAAAGTTTCTCATTATTACGAGAAAGTTTCTCATTATTACGAGATGTTAAGTCATAATTATGATAAAGTTTCTCATTATTACGAGATGTTAAGTCATTATTACGAGAAAGTTTCTCATTATTACGAGATGTTAAGTCATTATTATGAGAAAGTTTCTCATTATTACGAGATGTTAAGTCATAATTATGAGAAAGTTTCTCATTATTACGAGATGTTAAGTCATTATTACGAGAAAGTTTCTCATTATTACAAGAAAGTTTCTCATTATTACGAGATGTTAAGTCATAATTATGATAAAGTTTCTCATTATTACGAGATGTTAAGTCATTATTACGAGAAAGTTTCTCATTATTACGAGAAAGTTTCTCATTATTACGAGAAAGTTTCTCATTATTACGAGATGTTAAGTCATTATTACGAGAAAGTTTCTCATTATTATGAGAAAGTTTCTCATTATTACGAGATGTTAAGTCATTATTATGAGAAAGTTTTTCATTATTACGAGATGTTAAGTCATTATTATGAGAAAGTTTCTCATTATTACGAGATGTTAAGTCATTATTACGAGAAAGTTTCTCATTATTACGAGATGTTAAGTCATTATTACGAGAAAGTTTCTCATTATTACGAGATGTTAAGTCATTATTACGAGAAAGTTTCTCATTATTACGAGATGTTAAGTCATTATTTTGAGAAAGTTTCTCATTATTATGACTTAAAGAATCTTTATTTTTTTACTCAATGTGGCGGAAACGGGCTTCCATAAATATGTGTGTAAGTGGACACATACAAAAGTAGAAATATCACAGATTCTTTTTTATATTTCTTTTTTCTGTATGACCATAAATTATGGAGTAATTTAAGTTTATAGTGCTACAATGTGGAGAAAATCCAGCAAAACGCGCCCGCGCGTTTGTCGACCTCAGAGGGTTAATAATTAACTAATCACTTGTAAATGACTTGTAACACAATTTACAAAACATACATAAAATGTTAGCATTTATGAATGTTTTGTAAATGATTAGTTCATCATTAACTATAATCACTTATAAATGACTTACAACTGAACGTTATTATAAAGTGTTACCGAAAAATGGCTGAGTCAGAGTCAAATATGCCTATTGTTGTAATTCCTCCACAGGGACTCTGGATCAGCTCAGGTTCCTGTCACGGTTCCTGACACCATCACCTCTTGGGAGACGGAGGCCTTCTGCCTTTCCTCTGAAGGTCTGGGTCTGGCTCCTCCTGCTCAGCTGACAGTTTTCCAGCCCTTCTTCCTAGAGCTCTCTCTGCCTTACTCCATCATCCGCGGGGAGATCTTTGAGCTGAAGGCCACTGTCTTCAACTATCTGTCCAAGTGCATCATGGTGAGATTTCAGACGCACTCTAATCAAATCATATCATATATGCCACTAATCATGTGTGTTTGATTGACAGGTTAAAGTGACTCCAGCTCCTTCCTCAGACTACACTCTCAAAGCCTCCTCTGATGATCAGTATTCATCCTGTCTATGTGCTAATGGAAGAAAAACCTTTAAATGGATCCTCACTCCCTCTGTTCTTGGTGAGTTTTCCAGTCTGAATCAGTAGCCGCCTTTTCATTACAGATGTGCACAAAACTTTTGGGATGTTTTTGAAATGTTGATAAAAAACTATTGCAAAACAATGGCGTTTCCGTTAACCGATGTTATGCGACTAAAACATTATTTTTCCCTCTCACGAATAAGTCATTCCTAAAATCATTGCAATAGATGTTGGTAGTTTTACACTTTTATCGCAGCCAGAGCACTAGCCATTGTTTTTAATCGAAGTTATCCAAGCATTATTGGCAAGGGAAGATGTTAATGTAAATGTTAAACATGCAATTTCACCGCGTTTCCATTACCCTTCAAATTGCACAAATTGAAAATGCGAATTGAAAATACACCCATTGGAAAGACATCAATTTCACAAAAACTTCCAATGAAAATAAAATGTTTTTATGCTCGCATGAGGTTTTTTTTCAGGCTGTTCGAGAAAGGAATATTTTGCAAAATATTTCGCTCCTTAGTATAGGCTAAGAGGCTTTCCTTGCCATTAATGCTTGGATAACACGCCTACGTCTCCTTCGATTAAAAATAATGGCTAGTGCAGTGGCTGCGATGTACGTAAACCTACCAACATCCGTCGCCATAATTTTGGCTTCTCGCAAGATGAAAAAATTATGTTTCCATTGTAGTTTGCGAAATATTCCTTTTTCGAACTGAAAAGCATACAATTTTTTTTTTCTGAAATGGTTTACAAAGGGGAAACTTAATTTGTCATTTTTAATTTGCTCAATTTGAAGGGTAATGGAAACGCGACTGTTTCTCAGTTGTATATTCACGTATGTCTTGTGTTGTAGGAGTCTTGAATATTACAGTCAGTGCAGAGGCAGAGGCGTCCCAGACTGTGTGTGACAATGAGATTGTGAGCGTCCCGGAGAGAGGACGCATTGACACGGTCACACGAAGTCTGCTCGTACAGGTCAGCACACGTCATCATTTACTCATGATCTTAATGCTGCTTATGTATGATGTGTTGATGTGACTGATTTCTGCTGCAGGCGGAAGGAACTGAAAAGACAGAGACTCACAGCTGGTTACTGTGTCCAAAGGGTTAGTCTGCAGATATTTCATATGTTTTGGTGTACAAGCGCTGATAATGCTGCAACCCTCTTTGTCTTCTAAACACAAACTCCAACTTCATGAAAATAAGTACACATTGCATAGAGGACATTTTGAGGACACACCAAATTTAAGGACCAATAGAGAGAGCTAAAATATACTCATATATATCAGACATTTTAATTGAGAAAGTTTAAATTTGTAAGCCTTTCATGACAACTGTAGTTTAGTTGTTCAGCTGTGCCAAATTTTGAAATTGTGGCTATTTTCTCCCCTTTTCTAAAGTGCTTGAATCACAATAATTCCTGTTTGTGATTGTATTATTATTATTGGGACTTCACAGGTGGTATTATAATGTTTATAGCGTTACTCTGCTGATCACTGATGTGTTTCTGTCTGTCTGGTTCATAGGTGACAGTCTCTCAGAGGAAGTGGCTCTGACTCTTCCTAAAGATGTGATAGAGGGATCAGCCAGATCCTCTTTTTCAGTCATTGGTAACATTTACAAACATGAGCAGAAATGAGGAGATTGGCTTTAGACTTATAAAATGTAGTGAGTGTCATTTGTGTATGGTTTACAGGCGACATATTGGGTCGTGCACTGAGGAACCTTCATGGATTATTACGGATGCCGTACGGCTGTGGAGAGCAAAACATGGCTGTTCTTTCTCCCAATATTTACATTCTGGAGTATCTGGAGAACACGGAGCAGCTCACCTCGGCCATCCGAGAGAGAGCCACAGGCTTCCTGCAGAGCGGTGAGAGACAAAATCATGTCAAGAAAATACTGAGATGGTTTGATACCAAATTATACATTATTCAACACTCAAACAAACTGTTGAAGTGTTAACCATTATCACACTAAACAGGATACCAGAGACAAATGAACTACAAGCATTTGGATGGATCATACAGCACATTTGGTTATGGTGATGGGAATACATGGTAAATATATTTTCACTATTACTATTGTTAAACAGAAATAATATCAAGGTAATCGACAAAAATAAACCCAATAAACACATTTAAAAATTTATCTCAGTTCAAATGACTTTAAACTTCTACACCATCAGGTTGACTGCCTTTGTGCTGAGGTCCTTTGGCAAAGCACAGAAATACATATTTATTGATCCAAAAATTATTCAGAGTGCAAAGAATTGGTTAATAAGCAGACGGGATTCAGACGGCTGTTTTATCCAACAGGGAACACTGTTCAACAACAGAATGAAGGTCTGTCATCTTCTCTCTATCTCTCTATCTATCGTCTTTATTCAGACTTTCTCAAGCCAACATCACAGTTTGTCTAGATTAACTTTCCTTCAGTGGTTTGACTGTGTTGATTTATTTATCCTTTATTTCTAATAAATTCTAGGGTGGGGTGAATGATGATGTGACCATGACTGCCTACATTACTGCATCATTGCTTGAACTGGAAACTCCAGTCACAGTAAGTTCGTCTGTAGGAAACATGGTAAAAACTCATAGAAAAATGACACTCACAGCGTCTATTCCTCTGTGTTTTTTTGTCACAGGATCCTGTCGTCAGTAAAGGTTTGTCATGCTTGAGGTCCGTCATTGAGAATGTCAATAACACTTACACCACTGCCCTGCTCGCCTACACTTTCAGTCTGGCTAGAGACACGGACACTCGACAGCAGCTTTTCAAGAAACTGGAAGATGTTGCTATTTCAGATGGTAAGAGGTTTGTTTCTGATGACTTTCTGTTGTCTTTTATGACCGTACTATTGTTTTTGACACATTGTGTAGTTATTCATTAATGATGGAACAGTTTTCTAAAGTGTTACCTTTTTTTTTGTTTTAATCATGCTCCTTGAGTCACGCGTGTGTCTTTTGTCCTTAAGGCTCTTCTCTCCACTGGTCTCAGTCTGGCTCTGCTGATGACTCTGATTCTCTGGCAGTGGAGATCAGCTCATATGTGCTGCTTGCTGTTCTCACTGCAGATTCAGTCACTACAGCTGATCTGGGCTATGCTAACAGGATTGTTAGCTGGCTTGTGAAGCAGCAGAATGCTTATGGAGGATTCTCCTCCACACAGGTTACTCAAACCTCTCCAATCAAACACATTATTGCTGGTGTTAATGAGTAAAAGAGGCATTACTGAACACATTTATTTCCCAGGACACAGTGGTGGCTCTTCAGGCTCTGTCTTTGTACGCCACCAAAGTGTTCAGCTCTGACGGCTCCAGCACAGTGACGGTACGGTCAGCAGGAGACACTCTCCACTTTAATGTCAATCAGGACAACAAGTTACTGTACCAGGAGAAGCAGCTGCAGAAACTTCCAGCCACATACAGCATTGAAGTGAAGGGCTCAACCTGTGTGTCTGTGCAGGTCTGTAGTGCGTTCAGCTTCATTTACTCACACTCACTTTCTCTCTTGGCATTTTGGTTATTCTGCTGTGAGATGATTTATGAATGTATTTTTCTTGGTGTTGACTCTCTCAGATGGCTCAGTTCTACAACATTCCCACTCCAACTGAAGCTAAAACATTGAGCATTGATGCTAAGACTGAGGGAGATTGCAAAACATTGGGACAAAATTTCATTTTGAACTTCACTGTCAAGTAAGAGAATTTGTATTTAAAGTCCCCCTGTAGTCAATAATTGTCAATAATTGTAATAATAAAACTCATCTTTAAATTCTTCATGCCTTAAAACGGATTGAATGTAACTCTACACCCTTGCCTCATTGAGTATACGTGGTTCTATGAATATGCAAATGAGCCCCGCCTCCACTCACTCACAGTAGCTCAGAGATCCACTCGTTGACGATCACACGTTGATCTGATTGGTTACAAGGTAGTTTGTGACGTCAGAAACACCAGAGATAAATATTCAAACCATGTTTTTGAGACTGTCTTTGGTTCACTGCAGTTTTAAGGAGAAAATACTCAGAAATGAATGGAGTCGACTTGTGAATTTACACATGGTTTGTCTTAAAGCATATTAAAAACACCACATACCAGAGCCAATCAACCCTATACGCACAATACGCAAGTTGCGTAAGGCCCCGCAAATTACTCAAGGCCCCTCCTCCCCCTCGTGTCAAAGCGCATCAATCAAAGTTTAAAACATCGATGAGAAAATTAAGTGGAAAAAACACCATGAGAGTGAATTGCGGGAACAGCTATAAGATAGACTTGGGTTCTCTCCTCTCCAAGTTTGATGTCAGTAAAGTTAAGTTGATGTGCATCTCTCTTTAGTCTGTCTGAGTGAAATGAGTGAGAGTGAGAGTGAAATACAACTATTTATTATGTTTGATAAACGACAAAGGGCAACGGTGTTTGTTTATAAACTGCAGCTCGGAAAATATAACCGCGTCGCGCATTAAATGCCGTTGCATACACCATTGCATACACCATTGCATGTTAACACATGTGTTCATTATATATGCACTCCTCATTATAGGAGCACATACTTTTAAAAAAAGACAAAATGATTGTAGTCTCCAAGTCAGTTTAGTTACAACTCTGCAATAAAACAAGATGGAAAGCATTGATATTGGCTATTGATTTATAAGCTATATTGCATTTAAAATGTTGATTGGCTGGACATACTGGTCAATATGGATGCACATCCCTCAGTAAATAATAACCATCAAGTATCAAGTATTGCTTTCATTATTTAAAACGCAGCTATGGCAAGTCATTTTAGCTTTTATTCATTCACAGGATGCATTTTTGATATCAATAATTAAATTTGTACAATTTAAAATGTGAATTCTTGATATTAAGAATGTACTTTTTCTAGTAACAATGTCTATTTCTGATATCAGGAATTCCTAGTTCGTTAAAAGGAATTACTAGTTAAAGGAGGGAAGATTGTAGTGGGAGCACTGGGGTGTCAGGTGTGACTGTGTGGCAATGGCTAATGGGTCAGGTAGGAGGGCCCCTTAACAGAATTTTGCTTAGGGCCCCTGGGAGGTCAGGATCGGCTCTGCCACATACACATATTAACAACATTAAAAGCTTGATTTTCACCACAGGGGGACTTTAAGTCAAAAGACTAGAACATGATTATGACTTAAGATTAACTAACAAATAAATATTTTCTGAATATTTTTTAACATCTTAATAAACACAAAAGCAATATAAACTGAACCGGCGTATCTCAGTAGTTAAAACACTACACACTGACTTGAGATACAACATTTTTATTATTGACACATTATGAGTGATGTGAGTGATTAAATCTCTGCATGTGTCTTGGTAATTATACTGGCTTTTGTTCTCTCTTATTTGTACATTTATATGAGGCATTTAAGAACCTTTTCATTTGCTCTTTTCCAGATATGATGGTCTACAGGAAAGGACTAACATGGTCATTGTGGATATTAAACTCTTATCTGGATTCACAGCTGATACATCAATGGTGCGTTTGAGTGATTCATCACAAAATGTGAACACATTTCTAGAGTTTCTCTTTTTAGAAATTAACCAGCACTTTTTCCCCACAGCTTAAAGATTTTTGGGGAATGTACAGAAAACCTGTGGAACGGGTCGATTCTAAAGATGATCGTGTCATTGTGTATTTGAAGGAGGTGAGAAAACACAAAGTCCTTTTAGGCAAGTCGTGCCACTCGGCCGCCATCTTGGCAACGCCTCCGGGCAGCTATTTCGGACTAACAAGACCAGGCTCCTATCTAAATGAATGGGCAGAGAGTCAGAACTGCACTTTCACTGGTCACCGGGACATAAAAACTGCATATATAGAAACAGCAGTAAAATATGATAAAAATCGCTGAAAAAGTTTGATGACTTTGCCCCAAAATAAGGTTTAAAACGCCTTTTCCCCCACAGGTTATACTTTTACTACGCATGCGCAAGGGTTCACGTTCACGACACCAACTTCATTTACGTCTCTATCCAGAATGCCGGTGTTGTGCCAAGCACTTAAACAATTATATTTAAATATCTGAAACCTAAAATAAACATTATGTGGTTAAAAACACTGAACAGTTGTGATATAGCCTATGACAAGCGCTGAGCGCGTCCGTCTTTGGCTCAGCGCCAGCCACAGCGCGAAAGCACAGGTTGAATGGCAGTTATGTCACGTCACTGTACATTCGCTCCTTAGTGGTCAGCTGCTGACTGTTAAAAGCAGATGATTGGCTTTCCAGCGGGAGGGGCGGGACATGTGCATACAACCGCCATCTTTGCCGTTACGGGTTTTCCTTATATAGTTGTATTGAGGATTGAGGAAGTGGCATGTCTCTTATATAAATTGTCTCTGGAAAACAGCAACATTCATATGATTTTATGTCTTAGGTCTTTATGTCTTTAATGTCCAGGACTGATGAGTTTGTTTCCTCCTGTAGATCACACAAAATATTCCAGTGAATTACCAGATACAAACGAAACAGGTTCTTCAAGTGAAGAATCTCAAGCCAGCTCTGATTAAAGTGTACGATTACTACCAAACAAGTAAGATTTAATATGCCAGTGTTGAATGCTTTGATCAAGTGATGCACATTGTTTATTCAGATTTAATCCATGTACAGGTTTCCATTGTTGTACGAATGTGAACATCTCCCTTTTCCTTCAGGTGATCAGTCGGAGGCCGAGTACTTCTTCCACTGTGAATGAAGCTGAAGAGCGTCACCTTATAGTTCAGCTTGGATAAAGATGTTGGAACTCTCTAATGTTTAATATTAAAATGTTTATTCTTTATCCTGGACAAAATTATTTCCAGTCCATCATCCCAAATTTGAACAAACCCCCAAATCCTAATCAGTTTTTGGATACGTCTCTTGAGATCATGACTTATCAATTCACAATGCATATGATTAATAAAAGTGTTGAAAACAAGTTCTGGTGAGCTGGTTGAACAGTTGAATACGTAGTTTCAGAATCAGACAAGGTTATTACGATTATATATTGTGAATTTCTCATCTCATCTCGGCTCTGCTTTTTTTTTTTTTTTTATCTTGTTCTGATTCACTGTACACCCTTAAAAATAAAAGTGCCAAAAAAAAAGGGGGGGGGGGGGGGGGGGGGGGTTCACAGTGAAAAGAACCTTTATTTTCTTGAATAACCTTGTTTATGTGACATAAAGAGCCTTTTTTGGTACTGCAAGAACTCGCCTCATAAGTTCTTAAAAGATCCTCTAACAGTTCTTCATGTCACTTTATAAGATTCTTTGTAGAACCATTCATGAAAATGTTTTTTATGACCCCATTTTAAACAAACATACAAAGAGAATCCAGGAATAATATTTAAATGTTTATTGCCTTTATACATTGTGCCAGATTAAAGCATATGAATACATACAGTAAGGCATTAAACAGGACATTTTAATAAATCAGGCAAATTGCACAATTTTAAAATATGAAAACAGTAAAAACAGACTCACCAATAAACAGTCCACTCTGTATTAAATGTACAATTCACCCAAAAATGAAAATCAGTCATTTACTCACCCTCAAGCTGTTCCAAACCTGTATGAGTTTCTTTCTTCTTCTGAACACAAAAGAAGATATTCTGAAGAATGTTGGCAACCAGACAGTTGATGGTAGCCATTGACTTCTATAGTATTTTTTCCTATTTTAGAAGTCAATGGCTACCATCAACTGTCTGGTTATTGACATTCTTCAAAATATATTCTTTTGTGTTCAGCAGAAGAAAGAAACTCCTACAGGTTTGGAACAGCTTGAGGGTGAGAAAATGACTGATTTTCATTTTTGAGTGAACTGTCCCTTTAACTGTAAGAATTACAGCAGCAAAATGTCAACAGGCTCATGACCATTAAATGTAACAGCTAGGGAATTAAAAATCATGTACCTAAATTACAATTATGAAAAGAACACATGAGTCTGGCGTGGAAGGTGGAACAGGAACCGACTTCTTGTCACAACATCTTCCTGGATTCCGGGATCCGCGGGAAATCGAATACATACAATTCACTGCAGCTGTTTTACTGGAATCTTTTTAATCATGTAAATAAAGAAAACAATCATTTTATTTCTCAGTTTGTTTATTGTTTAATATTTTACAGTTTCTATTATTTTCTAACTACATCCACCAAATCTGGCGAACTGAAGGTTTGGTGCTTCATTGTTCAATAATGAAGGATAAATATTAACTCCAATGTATTTAAATGATACAAGACCTGATCATTCTGTCTGTGATTATTTTAATAATACTGTACATCTCAAACTTGTTTACTACAGTATTGTGTAGTAAATAAATAAGGGACACTCCACCGTTTTTTCATAATTATTAAACTATGTTATTCCCTTAACTAAGACGAGTTGATACATAGGCCTACCTCTCTAATCTCAATCGCTCTGGCGCGCGGTGACACTTTGAAAGCACTATAGCTTAGCCCATTATATTCAATGGTATCTAACAGCAATGAATTTAGAAGTGACCAAACACATCAACGTTTTCCCTATTTAAAAACAGTTACACAAGTAGTTACACGACCAAGTATGGTGACACAAAATAAAACGTGGCGCTTTTCTAA
Organism: Squalius cephalus; assembly: GCF_949319135.1. Lineage (NCBI taxonomy): Eukaryota > Metazoa > Chordata > Actinopteri > Cypriniformes > Leuciscidae > Squalius > Squalius cephalus. The sequence goes on from NC_137132.1 coordinate 5,863,220, forward strand.
GCGGGTTAAAAAGGATAACTATAATGTATGGCGGAATAGCACTTTTGGGAGTACTTCGACTCGGCGCAGTAAAAAGTCACGCCTGATCCTCTTCCTCTTGACAGAAGTGAGAGAAAGAGGATCAGGCGTGACTTTTTGTGGAATCATTGCTCAATCAAAACAAGATGTATATTATATTATTTCTCATGTACAATCAGAATCACATTTGCATATTTATTTTGACTGGGTGGTGTCTAGAATATGTTAATTACCTTACTTTTGCTGTAAGAGTTGTTAACTGGTGAACCTTCAGCTCACAAGCCCTTATAGTTCTCAGAGCATTTCAACAAATTCACAAACTAAACTAAATTGTGTCTTTACAATGAAAAAGTTACAGCGGATCTGTCAGGTTTGTGCAGGTTGCTGAAGACGAGGGAACAGAATTTCAATGCAGCTGGTTTATTCACAAACTCAGGTTACAGGAAAATACAGAAACTCAGGAGAATACCAGGAACTCAGCAAAACACAACCATACAAAGACGAGAACCAACAAACACTGAGGGAAAGCATGACTAATTAGAACATAGGAGAAACTAAGTAACAGGACTAAACCAAAAGCATAAAAGACAGGGGAAAACTAGATAACATAACTAAACCAAAACACAGAAACGTGACAGTATCATGATATTTTTGTATGTGGAAAAAGTTTTATACAAAAACCACATCTTATCAAGCACATGTGTTCACACAAGACAAACGCCTTACATTTGCCGTCAGTGTGGATGGAGCTTCACACTTGATTAAAATTAATAGATTATAGCCTAATTAATGTTATTATTAATTTATAATTTTTATGAATCATTTATAATAAATAATGTGTCTCTGGATATCCCTTATTATATATACGTGAATGGATGTCCCTTATTTTGCCATCCTAATCTTTAAGTCCCCAAATCCCAAATCAAAAACAGTACATTTGTTGTTTCAAAAATAAAAAAATGTTTGTTTTAAGATGAGAAAATAAGACAAGATACTTCTTTGCATAATCTCGCTCAAAAAACAAGTGAGATACTGTTTCAAGTTTAGAGTTACAGAATGTGGAGATGTCTTGAAATTAGAACGAAAAGAGTTACAGTTATAGTAATTATAAAGAATTCTATAATCAAGTTATAAGCTTTTAGCTTGTTAAGATGGCAATTTATATCCATTGTATGTCCTCAAGCTGTAGAATATTTATTTTGTCCTCATTAATTGTCATTATTAATTGAACTGGATCAACCAACAACAACCACATTTTTGAAAAACAAACAAATATCAATGACAAATCACTTTAACCAAAGTCATAGAGAAGTCATAAACTTCACTCATCCCATCACAGCCAAGTACGAGACATACTATTATTCCTAAAAACCAAAAGAACTCACAATAATATATCGGGAAGTCTACAATGTTACAAACAACAGGCAGAAAAACAAATATGGTAAATCTTCATCATGGTGTAGGATCTCAAGTAAATATATGTATTGTTTAATTGCTCATCTAAAAGATTTACTTGACTTACTTATTTTAATGATAAAATCTTTTCAGACACCATATTAGGAAGGGGTCGAGGGATTTGCATATATAAACAAACATTTACTGTAACTCTCTCACTCTCACTGAGTGGGTGTAGGGGATTGTTGACCCTTGATTTCAGTATTGATTGGTTCCAGGACACAGGTCAGTTGCCTGTTTTTTTCTGTGTATAGTTTGTTCAGAAGAGTGCTATATTGCCAAAAGTTTTGGGACGTCTGCCTTTACATGCACATGAACTTTAGTGATATCCCATTCTTAATCCGTAGGGTTTAAGATGGAGTTGGCCCACCCTTTGCAGCTATCATAGCTTCTGGGAAGGCTTTCCACAAGGTTTAGGAGTGTGTTTATGGGAATTTTTTGACCATTCTTCTAGAAGCGCATTTGTGAGGTCAGGCACTGATGTTGGACGAGAAGGCCTGGCTCGCAGTCTCCCCTCTAATTCATCCCAAAGGCGTTCTATCGGGATGAGGTCAGGACTCTGTGCAGGCCAGTCATGTTCCTCCACACTAAACTCGCTCATCCATGTCTTTATGGACCTTGCTTTGAGCACTGGTGCGCAGTCATGTTTGAACCGGAAGGGGCCATTCCTAAACTGTTCCCACAAAGTTGGGAGCATGAAATTGTCCAAAATGTCTTAGTGTGCTGAAGCATTAAGAGTTCCTTTCACTGGAACTAAGCGGCCAATCCCAACCCCTGAAAAACAACCCCACGCCATTATCCCCCCTCCACCAAACTTTAGACTTGGCACAATGCAGTCAGGCAAGTACCGTTCTCCAGGCAACCGCCAAACCCAAACTCGTCCATTGGTTTGCCATCGTATAAATTACCTAAATTAATAACTTTTTTAAAAACAAAAATGAACCATCACTGAACTTGCTTAAACTGGACTGTGACGCTATTTTCTGCTGTACAGCCGAAACAAACATTGCATTATTTTCCTGTTCTCATTGTAAAGCTGATTTGAAACAAACTGTATTGTAAAATGAGCTATATAAATAAAGGTGACTTGACTTTTACTACATGCTAGACTACTATTTTTAATATTTGTTGCAAAAGTATTTTTAAGGCTTTAGTAGATCTAATTTAGCACAGGTGGTTTTTGAACTGCAGTGCCTACATGGTTGAATCATTAATCAGATGATCAATACACATGTTTTGAAGGACCTCCTTTAGCATGAGAGTCCCTTTAAAAGAGACGGTCCAGTTCATCTCATACCGTGGATGATCGCTCGTCATCATGACTCTGAATATTGGCTGCTGTTGGAAAGGGCTCCTTCTGCTCTCTTTCCTCCTGATCTGTGTCAATGGACAAACATCAGGGCCGTAAGTTTTTAACAGTTTTTGCTGAGGATAAATTATTAATATACCACTAGTCATTTTGTAAGTCTTGATGATTTCTCCTGTATTTATCTAACCGATCTGTGTTGCACAGTAGAGGTTTACTGTTTGAAAGACAACTTAAGGCACACAATTATTTATAATTACTGACAGTGTATTTTTAAGAGCAATATTGCTCTGAATAAACATACAAATTCACACTTTTCATATAATTGATCCATAGTAAATTAACTGTATTATTTTCCCTCCCAGTTTATGTTTTATTTTTCTTATTACATCTAACCACTCAGGCAATATTGTATGATCATTTTCTCTGGACAGATATTTCATGGTGACGTTTCCCGCAGTGATCAAGTCTGGATCTGAGGCCAAACTGTGTGCGACCCTTCTCAAGCCCAATGAAAGCCTTGTCATGAACATTCATCTGGTTCATGGTGTCCAGAGCACATTACTGCTGCAGGAGAAAGCTGAGGAAGAGTTTCATCGCTGCTTTAACTTCAAGGTCTGCCATCAAAACATGCACATAATGAATATTATCAATGATGTTTCATCATAATGCATCTAGTTTTTGTGGCAGGTTGTGAATACAGGAAATTATTTCTCATCAGGCTCCTCTGGTCAAGGCAGAATCAGTGCAGAAAATGAAGGTTGAACTTCAGGGAGAGACTTTCAGGATAACTGAAGAGAGAAAAGTCATGTTCAAGCATGTTCAAGTTCATCCTCTGACTTTTATCCAGACTGATAAACCCATCTATACTCCAGGACAGACAGGTGAGCTGTGAATGTCTCAAAGGCTAAAGCTCAGTAAACAATGCTGGTGTCACTGACATCTAAACCCTGATCACAGCTGATGTAGCACATATAAGTAAAGCACACTATGATCAGGCAATGAGCATAGGTCAAAGATTACAAATGTTGCAAAAACCAGCAGATGGTAAAAAAGTATGAAGTTAACAGTTTAATGGATTTACAAACAAAAAGAGGAGCAAATGAAAAGACAAGAAAAGCAGATATTAAGGATGAGTAGCTTTGAATTCTAACAGCTTTGAAACACGAGAATGGTCATCTAGTGTGCATTTGAGCAATCCCCTCACTTTCAAACATGTTCAGCCTAAATACTGTAATTACAAATATGATATCGATACTGATATCAGTATCTGTGTGACTTTATTTGATATGAAATCTATGGATACAATAGATTAGGGGTGTTCTTGGAGAGCCCACAGCCCTGCAGAGTTTAGCTTTAACCCTAATTATTAAATGTACCTGATCAGGTTTTGAAATCAACAGGGTTTGGACTAAACTCTGAAGCCCTCCAGGAGTTTGACACCCCTGATATAAATCGTTACATGTAATAAACCTCATAGCTGTCTGGGATAGGCCTACTCGATTCTAACTGGTCAGCTGGAGCAAATTGTCAGACATTTTTGCACCATTATGGCTAAAACAGGCAGCTGTGACAGCTAGTTGAATTTGGCTCAAAATACACATTCACCCAGCAGCAGAATACAGTTGTCAGTCCTGTATTTGACACTTAATACGGTTCACACACAGTTTGGTAATTTACAGGAGAGAAATATGATTGTAAGCAATTGTACCTTACATAAGATACACAAGTTTTCTAATACACATTTCTATTTTACAGTGAACTTCAGAGTTGTTACCATGGATACAAACTTTGCACCCCTTGATCAGCAGGTCTGATGATGTGTTTATCTTGCATCTTTATTTTCTCTTGCATTGTTGAAAACATGTTTAATAAATTAACACATTTTTGGCTTTTGATCTTTAATTACTATTTGCTCTTTCACAGTATAGTACAGTGGTTCTTGAGGTAAGAACACAAAACCTTCTGTGCAGTCATAACAAACACACCTTTTAAATCTGATTAACACTAGAAATTCGGTTATATTTGCAATTATTGTATTTTCAGTAGGGTAATTATATAGTTCTACATTGATAGTCAGGATATGTGTAGCTGAAATATCTGCACTGTGTCTTTGCTATTAAACAGGACAGTAAAGGTAACTGGATTGGCCAATGGACAAATGTATCTTCAACAAGGTGGATTTTGCAGCGTTCTTATGAATTAAACCCAGAGGCCCGTCAAGGCATGTACAAACTGAAGGCTTTTATTGGTGACTGGATGATCTCACATGATTTTGAAGTGAAACAATATGGTAAGTCATAAAAAAGACTCGTTATGACTGTAACCTTGGTTTCTCGAAGAGGGAACAAGACGCTGCATCGTAAGTTACGACACTATGGGAACGCCTTTGCATTATTGTGTCTTGAAGCACATGTAAAATCAGTCCAATGGTGTGGCAGAACATCATGGGGGGGTGACATCACAAGCACCCCTGAACCAAACAATGTCAGCTTCTGATAGGCTGAAGTAAGTCATGAAGTAAGTAAGTGAAATAAGTTATGGCGGAGCAATGAAACATCTCGTTCCCTCTTCAGGGAACCGAGGTTACAGTCGTAACCGAGGCATTCCCTTTCAAGGGAACTGGCTTTGCGTTGTAAGTTACAATACTATGGGAATGTTAATACCTACTATGCCATACTGACCAGTGCTTGTCTAGTGTGAATAATATCTGGAGCGCAACTAAGACTGAAGCACCTGGAAGCAAGGGGTGGTGCCCAGGTTAAGGTCATAGAACCTGACGAATGTGTGCGGAGAGGACCAGCCCGCTGCAGCCCATACGTCATGAAGAGAGGCCCCAGAGAGCAAGGCTTTAGAAGCCGCCACACTCCTAGTAGAATGTGTCTGGACAGCCAAGGGAGAAGGCTGACCGGCCAATTCATAAGCAAGAGAGATAACCTCGACAACTCACTTACTCATTCTCTGCTTAGATGCTGGGTACGCCTTTCTGCGACCCAAAGCATTCAAAGAGTTGATCAGATTTACGCCACACGGCAGCTCTGTGGACGTAAGCATCAAGCGCCCTAACCAAGCAAAGCACATTTAATTTCTCCTGGTCTGGGCGGAGGACAGAAGGCCTGCAGGCCTAATCCACAAGGTTCCACGGAGGAAACAAGATAATAATGGGTCTCTTTTCAAGGATACACCACTCAAAGGAGTGTGGTAAAAAGGGCCAAATAAACCTTAAGTGTAGAAGGGGATAATCCTGTAGAGAAACACTTGTGCGGAAACTCTAGCAATGTACCAACCGGGCAGTTAACTGGGTCTAATCCTCCGTTGTGAAACCAGCCTCTATGAGTTGGTCAATGACTCTATGACTCAAACGCACAACTTTCATACCTCTGGATGGGGGTTAAATATTTAGCCCCAGCCTGACACAGAAGGTCCCTCCTGATCGGAATCTCCTTAAGGGAGCCATAGAGGAGGGATATCAAGTCCAAAAACCAGATGTGAGTTGGCCAAAGAGGAGCCACCAACAGTAGATGGGCACCCTCCCGGCAACCTCTCCATAATTCCCGAAAGCAGAGCGATCGGGGGAAATGCATACAGGCATAATGGTATTCAACACTAGTGGGGCTGGATGACACTAATATGTCCTCTTCCACTTCTCTTCCTCCTCAATAGAAGACTCACCACCTCGGGGTAAAGTCTCCATTCCTCGGGCCTCAGCCTTTGTCTCAACCTAAGCAACCACCGATGTGTTGTCTAAATGGACAAGAACATGTCCCCTGTAGATCAGAAAATGCACTTCAACAGACCCTGGGATGAGTGGCCCTCCTGGACCGCTCCCCAACATTTGAGAGAAGTATCTGTCATAAGTATCACGTGACGACAAGTAAGTCATAACACTGGGCCTTTGGACAAGAACCAGGGTTTCCTCCACATCGTCAAGGAACAAAGACATCTTCTTGTAACCTTGATCATGTGGAATGGATTGCCCCTCAGGGAAAATCCCCTGGTCTTGAGCCACCACTGCAGGGGTCTCATCTACAACAGGCCAAAATGTATGATGTTGGCTGCTGCTGCCAACAATCTTTGAAACTGTTTGACAGTGCGTGACTGGCCTCAGCTCTTTTAATGCTGAGAGGATTATGTGTGCAGGAGAGAAACGTGCCTGCATCATCACAGAATCCTCCAAAAAGGTGGTTCTCTGTACTGGAGAAAGAACACTCTTCTTTGCGTTCTACCTCAACCCTTGCTCTTTCATATGAGCGAGGACAACATTTCGATGTTAAAACGCCATGTGCTCTGAATGAGCTAGTATCAACCAATCGTCGATGTAATTCAACACGCGAATGCCCTGGAGTCGCAGAGGAGCCAGTGCAACATCCACGCCTTTCTTGAAAGTGCAAGCTGACAGTGCTAGCCAAAAGGAAGAACCCTGTACTGGAACATTTTGCCCCCTAAAGCAAACCTGAGGAACTTCCTGTGGTTTTGAAGGATGGATATGTGGAAGTATGCATTTTTGAGTTCTATCATGACAAACCAGTCCTCTGTACTGATTATAGTCACAATTTGGCGGGGAACATTTTGAACTTTAGCTTTTGGCCGCACGATTTACATGGTGCAAATAAATTGGACATTCTTTTTTGGAACAATGAAATACCGGCTGTAAAATCCGGATTCTGGTGGGGAACACGTTCTATGGCCCCCTTCCCTAAGAAAGGTCCCTCATCTTGTTCCATAACCAGAGACTTCTCTGGACCCACAATAGTGGGCAGAACCCTGTGAAACCCTGTGAGGAGAACGAGAACAAATCTGAATTCTGTACTACATTTCGCTACGTTCCCAGATGTACACTGGGATACTGACTAGTTGGGTTGGCAGAACGGCCCCCTGAGGGCACTGGAGAGAAGTGGGCACCGTATGATGAGGTGTGAACCACTTCTCCTCGAAAGGGCCAGCCCTCAGAGGTCTGACACTGGCGTTAGAGCCTCTTAGCTGAAGCCTTCCTTGTAATGATGACATTCCTCAGATCCATTTTATCTTTTCCAGGTTGAGGCTTTGAGTGCTTACCCTGCCCCCATTCTTTCTGCGGCAGGGCACGAGAAACAACACTTTCTGTTTTTGTTCCCCCCTTCAGAAGAGCTTGAGCGTGCCTTTGGCTGCTTCCGCCCAGAAGCCTTTTGAGACCTTTGATCGACAAGGGAAGACCTGCTGGAATGCCACCACCTGCTTTTTAGCCTTCTTTAACCTCCAGACTGCTGCATAAGCCTAGGTCGGGGCCTTGAGGGATGATGCTGAATCAGGGGAAAGATCGCTCAAAAGCATCTGCTCCACCTTAGGCATCAACCAGTGGCGCAGCAGACAAGCACGCAGGCGCTTGTTGGAGGGCCCCACAAAAACCACCGTGCCAGGTTGTGCCGATAGATGATGCTCAGTTGATAGATGCAGTGCGCTGATGCACTGATAGACGATGATCAGAAGAGGATTTCCCCGCAAAAATGTTATAGTGCATAACCCCAAAGAGCTGCGAGGAAAATAAAGTTAGATAGTTAGATTAGCTTACTCCTCATTTAAAAAACAATTTGATTAAAACAAAATACTTCTCTCTAATTTTTTCATTACGTATGGGCCACAAGAGAAATATTAAGAAAATAAATTAAGACAGTTAGCCTAGGCCTATATACCATTATCAGCACGTTGAAGTAGATTCAGCTCTCCTCGTCTCTGAAAGAATATGGACCGTTAATTCAGTGTCAAATGTTTTTTCTTTCACTTTCCGTAGTAATTAATTGACTGGGATTTGAGACTTCTTCACCACCATAACTCTAGAGCAAAGTATGCACATTGCTTGTGTGATATCCACTGACTCACCTTCATGGTTTAAAATGTAAATATTTCCAATATTGTGCGAAAATTTCCTTTATCAATAATTTTTCGAAAAATGATGGACAGAGATTTAGATTTTGCACACGTCATTCCCCGTGATAAAATCAATGAAATTATTAAATAAATGAGTATCTAAATAAACAAGTACTAAATCAGGGCGGAAGAAACCCCAGAGCGTGCTTCCTGATCCTGAGAGAGGAAATATATATTGATATATAGGCACACAACCCCAAATATGACAGATGGAGTAACACAGACCGCTTGCTGAAGAAACAGAAGCTGACATTGTTTGGTTCAGGGGTGCTTTATACCTTCCAGGTCATGATGTCTCCCGCCTATGATGTTCTGCCACACCATTGGACTGATTTCACACGTGCTTCAAGACGCAATCATGCAGAGGTGTTCCCATAGTGTCGTAACTTATGACACAGCTCAAGTTCTCTTGAAAGGGAACAGACAATTTGTAGTTTTGCATGGGAAGAGTTTCAATAATATGTTTGTATTTTAATTTTTAAAATATAAATTGAGTACTAATAACTCTGATTTCTGCCTATGACTTCTAGTTTTGCCTAAGTTTGAAGTTACTGTAAAAAGCCCAAATGAATTAAGTGTTGAAGAAGAGGAACTGATAATTGAGGTTTGCGGAAAGTGAGTGGTTTCTTTTTATTTCCTGCATTAAAAAAGCAACGTGCTCTTCCATTCACACTTTCATTTAATTGTTAATTGTATTATTATTTTTTTAACTCTTCACTGTAAAAAATGATCGTAATTTTAACGGTAAAAGACTGTAAAAATGCTACAGTGAAAAACTGTTAATTGGTTAACAGAAAGTTTCCGTACTATATACGGTAAATAACTGTGATAGATCTAACGGTACATTTAATGTAATTTTACTGTAACATACCGTTAAATTTACAGTTTTTGAAAGTGAAAAACAACTCATTGTATAATTTACAGTGAAAAACCGTAAATTGACATTCCCACAATTCCCTGTGACACTTCACATTTGATGTATTTTTGTTGAAATAACTATGTTTGTTTCTTCATAATTTTCTTCGTTTTTTCTAATCAGTTATGTACATTAGGGGTTTATGTTACATTTAATGTTGTTAAATTAATGTTTATTGCATTTTTAAAATTTCATGTGTTACCATGATGGTGTTTAATGTTTGTGTGAATGACACTGTGCAGCTTCTATATATATTAGTATTAACTTTCTTGTGGAAGAACTGCTTGTGTTGAGCTTTGATTGATCATGTGACTCTCATCACTGCTGTTTCACTGCTGGTTATCAGTGTACAAAACAGATATTAATACTTCAATAGGACGGTATATTAACATTATATCATATTACTGAAATGTACTGTTATATTTACTGGATTATACTGTAAAATTGACATGTTGTTCAGAATAGCATGTACATTTTACAGTTTAAACCAGTAAATATAACAGAACTCCAGTGTGTTATATGCTGGTTTAAACTGTAAAATGTACATGTTATTCGGTAAAAGCAATTACTGTTTTGTTGTATATTTTACGGAATTGTTCTGGTAACCCCAGCTGCCAGTTTTTTTCCGTAAAAACTACGGGATTTTTTTTACAGTGTTGGGTCAGTTTCTTACTTTAACCCCCCATCCTAATACATTAGTTTCTTAACTCAACCCTGGGCTGCAGATCAGTTGCTTGTACCTTTTTCACAGATACACTTATGGACAGCCTGTACCTGGTAAATCACGGGTGAAAGTGTGCCCTAAAATAAAGCGCTACATTTTCTATCCCAAAGCGTGTTTAGAGGAAACCATTGAGGTATGTCAGTTGAAACGCAGTACATTATCTTTCCTCCATTTATCTCATTAAACCACTCATCAGTTAATAGTTATGTTTGTGTTCATTCATTATAATTAGATAAAACAGACAGGCTGTGCCATCCATACCTTAGATGCATCAGTCTTTTTTAACGTCACACTGGTAGAAGATCGTAGGTTCCACAGGTATCCACAGCATGTGATGCAGAATTTTCTTCACGTTGAGGCAATGGTTACAGAAGAAGGAACAGGTGAGCTGTTCAATTTGGTCAGATCTCTCTTACCTACATTTCTTGAATTTCTCATTTTTGACATTTTACTTTTATTTGAATAAGTATTTATGTAGGTGTTTTGACTATTTACAGAGATCACCATGACAAAATCTAAATCTGTATCTCTCACTTATGAAATTGGTAAAGTCACATTTACTGACCTGTCCAAAACATATGAACACGGATCAGTTATTGAAGGAAAAGTAAGTCTAAAATCCGTTTGTCTCAGTTTAACACCATTGATGTACGGAATTATTCCTTAACTGATTCCTTCAAAATCTTATTTTCAACAGATAAAACTCTCAAATTTCAAAGGTGCACCAATTCAAAACAAAAAGGTTTATCTTATGGAGTCCATATGGAGTTTTATGGAGTATGGAGAAACTTTGTCCACAAAACTGCTCCTAAATCTCACTACAGACAGCGATGGACTGGCCAACTTCTCTCTTAATACATCCAGTCATTCTAAAAGGCATATTGTTCTAATAGTAAGATATTTTGTGTTCACTTAATTTTCTTTTGTATTGCATGAAGAGTTTAGTTACAGGAGTTATTTCAGATTTTTTGTAATCTAGGCAAGTGTCTATCAAGAGGTCCGTGGTTTTGGACACGACGACACGCCTTACATCATTGCTGATAAAATAACAGTCCATATCATCCAACCTGCCACTCCACGCACCCCATCACGAAGTGAACTGATTATAGAGAATACTGAACAACCATTAAAGTGTGACTCTGAGTTTACTGTCACCATCAAGTATTATTTTGTTGGAGAGACAATTAAAAACTTCAAAACTGACATCGTCTATATGGTGAGAACATGTGCAGTATGTACATTATCACAGAGATGGTTTTGTTTAACAGTATTATTTGGCTGCACTAGTCAGTTTGTTATCTGAGTGTCATCTGTCTGTTTCAGGTCTTGTCCAGAGGAGTAATTGTTCATCATGGATATGAGAAGATTGAAGTGAAGATTTCTGATGGAGCAAGGGGCTCAATGTCGTTCAAACTGTCTATTAGTGCAGATCTGTCTCCTGTAATGCAGATTCTGGCGTACTGTGTTTTTCTGCCCAGTGAAACGGTTGTGGCCAGTAGCAAAGATTTCAACATTGAAAAGTGTTTCAAAAACAAGGTATGCATTGCAGCTTTAGAAATGAGCCTCTTTAAACTGTATTACTGACTCATTTCTAAAATAAATCCTATTCCCTGTATGTCACAGGTATCTCTGCAGTTTTCTCCTGCTAAAGCAGTTCCCGGTGAGAGAAACACTCTCCAGCTCTCAGCTCAGCCTGGTTCACTGTGTGGCCTCAGTGCTGTAGATCAGAGCGTCCTGATCCTGAAGTCAGGAGAACGTCTGGATACTGACAAGGTCTAGATGCTTTAAGATTCAGTGATGAGTAAATGTGTCTCTTCATAGTGGGAAACTACAGTGGGAATCTAATGATAACAGAGTTTACTTATTTCTGCTATGATCCATCAGCTGACATTTTGATTTCAGGAAATCTAGCATTAATCTTCATTCTTTCTCACCAAATTGGAAATACATTTTCGTTGGAAATACATGTATTATTTAGAAATCATACTGATAGTGTGTGAACATGGTCCCGTCACAGATCTTCAACCTGCTGCCAGTGCAATCATGGTCAAATTACCCTAGGACTGTTGAAGATGACGAGTGTCCGTTTAAGCGTTTTTGGATAAACCAAATCCAAAGATTCACTTATGAATCCTTAAAGGTAACAGTTGGATTATATGTGTGGCAGTGCAGTAGATAATGATTGGGAGAGTATATACTGCACATGTGTAAGTAAATGCATAAAAAACCTTCATGATTATACTGACATTTAAAAGTAATTTGTATTTTCATGACTTTTATTGTGGTTCATCATTGCCATTTGGCAGAAAGTGGGATTGAAGATGGCAACAAATTTGTTTGTGGAGCTCCCTCTGTGCGAGATGGGTAGGTACATGTACAGTCCAAGCTGTAATGTTTTAATATGTTTGTGCTTGTTATGAAATATATTTAAAAAAATCAAATATATTCAATTTGTAAAATTTTCACACAATTCCACAATATAGAGATGTGGGGTTAGTGAACTTTGAATCAAGTGATAATATTGGTAAGATAAACTCAACTAAAAAAAACTATATAACTTTTGTTTATAGATCCTAAATTCTAAAACTAAAATTAAACTAAATAAACTGAAACGTGAAAATATGTGTATTAAAATAATGATCTACCTTAAATTTTCTATTTACTTATGACTGGATATGGAATAGATCATTTTGACGTACTCTTCACATACATATCACTTAAAACTATAAAATATCACTTTTTTTCCAGTTTATTACAGTAGAGGGCCTGCGCCTCACCCAAATTTTAGAGAAGAGTTTGAAACACCTGGTTCTCCAGCAGTGACGATTCGAACTGTCTTTCCAGAAACGTGGATCTGGGAACTTGCTGAAGTGGGGTATTTAAAGCATAATCAGTACATTTAACATCATATTTATCTTTAATACATCATATCCACCCTTCTTGCCCACAGGACAGAAAATACCTTGCTTGCATTGCAGATTCTTAATCCAGTTTTTTCATCATCTGTGTGCTGAATATTGTCATTTATTACAGGAAAAATGGCTGAGTCAGAATCAAATATGCCTATTGTTGTAATTCCTCCACAGGGACTCTGGATCAGCTCAGGTTCCTGTCACGGTTCCTGACACCATCACCTCTTGGGAGACGGAGGCCTTCTGCCTGTCCTCTGAAGGTCTGGGTCTGGCTCCTCCTGCTCAGCTGACAGTTTTCCAGCCCTTCTTCCTAGAGCTCTCTCTGCCTTACTCCATCATCCGCGGGGAGATCTTTGAGCTGAAGGCCACTGTCTTCAACTTTCTGTCCAAGTGCATCATGGTGAGATTTCAGACGCAGTATGATGACCAAATCATATAAAATATGCCACTAATCATGTGTGTTTGATTGACAGGTTAAAGTGACTCCAGCTCCTTCCTCAGACTACACTCTCAAAGCCTCCTCTGATGATCAGTATTCATCCTGTCTATGTGCTAATGGAAGAAAAACCTTTAAATGGATCCTCACTCCCTCTGTTCTTGGTGAGTTTTCCAGTCTGAATCAGTAGCCGCCTTTTCATTGCAGATTTGCACAAAACTTTTGCAATGTTTTTTCTACAGTGCAAAATGATGGCGTTTCCGTTTACCGATGTTATGCGACTAAAACGTTATTTTTCCCTCTAACGAATAAGTCATTCCAAAAATCATTGCAACGGATGTTGGTAGTTTTACATATATCGCAGCCACCGCACTAGCCATTGTTTTTAATCGAAGGAGACGTAGACGTGTTATCCAAGCATTATTGGCAAGGGAAGATGTTAATGTAAATGTTAAACATGGAATTTCACCGCGTTTCCATTACCCTTCAAATTGCACGAATTGAAAATGCGAATTGAAAATACACCCATTAAAAAGAGAAAGACCATTTTCCATTGAAAATAAAATGTTTTTATGCTCGCATGAGTGGGTTTTTCAGGCTGTTCGAAAAAGGAATATATTGCTAAATATTTCGCTCCTAAGTATAAGGGGCTTTCCTTGCCATTAAAGCTTGGATAACACGTCTACGTCTCCTTTGATTAAAAATAATGGCTAGTGCAGTGGCTGCGATATACGTAAACCTACCAACATCCGTCACCATGATTTTGGCTTCTCGCAAGATGAAAAAATTATGTTTTAGTCGCATAACATCGGTTAATTTAAACGCCATCAATTTTACAAAAGAAAATATTAGTATTTAGAAAATACCGCAAAAGTTTTGCACAAATCATAATGGAAACGTGGCTACAGAGGAACTGTGAATGATCGTGTGAAGAATAAGTTCAGGTCACCTGTAAATGTGAAAAAACTGTTTCCATTAGTTTGCGAAAAATTCCTTTTTCGAATTGCCTGAAAAACCACCTCATGCGTGCATAAAAATGTTTTTTTCCGAAACGGACGTGTTTACAATGGGAAACTTAATTTGTAATTTTCAATTTGCTCAATTTGAAGGGTAATGGAAACGCGTCTGTTTCTCAGTTGTATATTCACGTATGTCTTGTGTTGTAGGAGTCTTGAATATTACAGTCAGTGCAGAGGCAGAGGCGTCCCAGACTGTGTGTGACAATGAGATTGTGAGCGTCCCGGAGAGAGGACGCATTGACACGGTCACACGAAGTCTGCTCGTACAGGTCAGCACACGTCATCATTTACTTATAGTAGTATATATGCTATGGCATGTGTCAAAATGACTGATGGCTTCCGGTTGTCATTGCCCTTCCGGTTGACCTTCCGGCCTGTATTGTTATGGATTGACCTATTGACCCTCCCTATCCGTCGATCATGTGGTTTTGACAGTTAGTTTTGACCTACTGACCCTGCCCATCCGTCGATCATGAGTTTTTGACAGGTTGGTCTTCCGGTGTCTTTCCGGCATATGTTGTTATGGTTTGCCCTATTGTCCTTGCTAGTCTTTGATCATGTGGTTCTGACAGAAAGTTTGCCCTATTTGTGTGTGTGTGTGTGTGCGCGCGCGTACGTGTGTCTGTGACAGGTTCCGGTAAATTAGCGTGCCGTCATCTTTCTGAATTTATTTCAAAACATAATCGTAAAAGTTTAAATATGATCTTTTAAAATTAAAAGACTGTTTAAATCAAATCTTTAAAGTTTGAATACATTCATATCTTCTATTTATCTTCTAAGAAGACTTATGTATTATTTTTACTAAACAGCGTCTGTTCAAAAACTTTAGATTGTTGAAAAACTGTGCTTGGGCATCTTAGATCTTTTGTCCATACAACATGTTGTCAAAGTTTTGTTGTTGTGTTGTTTTTAAGAAATCCGAGGACTCCACATTGCTCTTATTTAGACTAAGTTGTATCATTTGGAAAATCACTGACACGGCATAAGTAAAGTTGGTCTTGAGCGAATATTTAATTTTACTCGTCTTAATTCAAAGTATAAGTATAAGATCGTATAAGATCATTTTTACTTGCATCTCCCGAACTATCCTTAATCAGTGTGGAAACACACAGGGTGAAACGTAGTCGATTGCCGAGTTCACGCGCCTGATCATAGGTAACTAAACCTATGCGCGTGAACTCGGCAATCGACTACTTTGGACTTCAACCGAAAAACAGGATGTAAACAGGTATTTGCGCTGGCTTAAATAACATCATTTTTATACATATCTTTCACATCTACTGCAGTCAGATTCACTCGTGCTCACTCAGAAGGAATCACTCACATTTTCTGTGCACTTGTAATGACACATCAAGGATGTTAAGAGCCTAAAAGCAGGTTTAGTACTTGCCCCATTGAAGTCAACAGGGTGCAAATTTTAAAAATAGAATAACTCGGTGTAGGCAACACCGATTTTTGTCGTTGTTCTCTGTATTGACAGCACTCCAAATGTACAAAAAAATGAGCTCAATGTTAAAATTGACCGGAGTTCTCCTTTAACATCACCATATATTGTGTTTTCTAACATGATTGTAGTAACTATTGTCCCACCATTCTTCTGGGCAATTGTTAAGTTAAGCTGATTAGGGTTCTGAATTAATGGCTGTCCGAATGATGTAGAAATATTATGCTGTCGTCGTTGTGGAAGGTTGTTAGGCTGTTGATTTGTCATGTTTCCAGAATGTGTTTGAACGCTCAGCGTTTGAACGTCACCATCTGTTATAAAAATTAACAATTAAATACACAACCAAAAACCATGTAAACATTATAGTAAAGCTTATTGAAGATTGAGAAACATATTGACTACTAACAAAGTAAATTATACAACTTTTCCTACGATTGATATACTTTTTTCTGATTTTTTTTCACTATGGACTTGATCCTTTTTAATGCTGTTTTCTCTCCATATTTATTCTGTAGTTCCTCTACTGTGTCTTCCAACCTCCCTGTTGTTCTTCTCCAGCTGTGTTAACCAAAGACAAACAGTTAGAAGAATAAAATGTATGTACAATAGCAAAAATAAAGTTGGTCATTAGTTGTTAGGGTTAGATACACCTGTAGACACATTCATACACCCGTTCGCCTGTTTTCATTTAGCATACACCAGAGTTCAAACATTCACTTTTTCAAAGGCCGAATGATTACGCGGTCAAAATTTCTCTTTTTAACATAAGAGTTAAAAAATGTACATGAGTCACGACGCATTGCATTATGCACCTGACCTGCCGGCTGATGAAATATTTATTACATCAAGAAAACATGAATACAACACACTGCACTTGGATGAATACATTTATTAGATTTATTTAATAATATTACCAGTTCCATATTATCTTTATTAAAAAATAAGGCAATAAATGATTTTATTTTTTAAATTTGACTGCATTCTTGCCCATTTCTAAATGTTTACTTTTTGATTTATGAATTATAACAGACTGATGGGAAAAACATTATTTTGCTGTTACTTTATTAAAATTTGTTTTATTATTCAACTATTTCTTTCTTTTTGTTAGTTTTTATTAGTTGTAATTTTATATAAACATTTAACTTTTAAAATAAAGGTTTTACAACAACATCACCATCTTCTGTTATATTTGGGCCTCCATGCTCATCTATTTACAGTATATGATATTGGTGAAGGGGGCCTACATAAATATTTTTTAGGGGACCCCCGTATTCTCTAGCTACGGCCCTGTTCACAGGAGCCGCTGAGAGCGAGTTCCAACTGATAACGGTCATAAAGTGCAAGATAAGGTGCAAGTAGCTAAACTAATCATTTCATATTTGGCAGCTGTTTTTAGAAATGTTAAACAACGACAAAAATAATCAGTCAGACTAATCAACTTTTTTCTAATTTCACCATTTTGAACTTAAAATAGGCCTATATAATACATGTGATTTAATGTGAGAGGAGAAGAAACGCATAACAGCCATTTTCATCATATTAGGCATAAGATTAATAATGAATGTGTACATATTGTGAATTAATTTAATAAACATATTTACCTAACATCCATAGCCTTCAGTAAATTAAGGCTAGACAAAGTTCCTTTTTAACTCTGCCCCCTGCTCTAGTTAGAACTCTGTAGCGCTTAAAAGTGTGGGGCTCAAAAATAAGTGTCATTTGGAACTCTTTTATCAAAAAATATGTTGATCATGATTAAAAACTTCAGTGCCCTTCGAAGGAACCATTTTAGATAGTTTGGCATGCATGGGATTGTGTGTCCATAGGCTGGTGAGAGAGAAATACATTCTACAATGATATAAAAAATATAAAATATGCCTTCATTAAATGCCTATTTTTTATTCTATTCTTTAATCCACACATAAAATAGTTCACTGCCTCACTCCTACACACTGACACACACACACACACACACATCGCATCGTAAGCGCATAATATCACCTGCTCAAGTACTTCTTGATGAGTTTCTTCTGTATTAAACAGCGAATCTTCTCAGTCAGATCGTCGCAAGATCTCAGGAATCCTCTCACACTGCTCGTGTTCACGTGCTCCATCGCTGCACTTTTGTGCGGCTGTGTGTGACTCTAACGATTCAAACTTCCATAAAGCGCACCAAAACAGCAGCGCGGAGATGTGACGCCACGTGTCGAGCGGGCGCTCGTAAAAAGCACATCTTTGTATTTCTTCTGAAACAACCTGTTTTGAAATTGTTTAACAATTTTAACATCACTAGCGCAACACTTATCGTATTGCCGGGTGTGATTGTAATGTTTTGTATGGCGTTTTCTTTATACTCTCCCCCGGATATCTGTTTCCTACAGTTAGCTGTAATGTTAGTGAGCTCTAGGTCTTCTCTTTGTTCATATACGACAGTATTCGCATGAATTAGCTTGATTTGATAAAAATGATGGTTTAAACCATCATCTTCACGTGAGACATTTACATTATATTGTTATTATACCGTCCTAGTTTTTAAATAGCGCTAAAATGTATATTTTATATTTTAACCCTTTATGCGGATATAGAATGCCGCACGAGGTTCTCTGACATATCTTATCGTGTAAAACATCTATGTAGATCTATCTATGTTTTTAAAAATGCCTCGAAACAAGGACGCCTCTTTCTATAAGCGACCCTCAAAATCTGTGCATACAACAAAACACATGTATGTGTACGATGATTTATCAGAAAATTACTTTTGTTTGAAGAAAAACTTAAATCAGCTGGTGCTTGATAACTATCGAAGTTATTAAACACCCATGAATTCGGTAATGATCCGTTTAATGCGATATGGATATCACGTTTTAATCTTAACTCAATACATTTGAATGCGCTAAAGGACTATGAACTTTAATATTTGGTAAAATTAACTAAAGCCTGCGCAAAATGTTTGTACTGGCAGCAGCCATGCTGCTGGGGTTTTGGTCACTCGCCATTCACGATTGAAAGACCTTCCCAGAGATCAACGACGTCGTTGACGATTTCCGTGCAGCGTTTGTCCAGAAGTCTCCCCCTGATTTCTTCTAGCTTAGGGGCGATGAATGGTTTGTCTTTTATTTCGTGCAGAATAGTCCCGACTGTTCCTTGAATCCGATGCGGATGGCACAGCAGTAGCACAGCAGTCTGTGGCTAGCAGAGCTAGAGTAGAGCTAGAGCATGCGATGTCCTGAAATATTTATCATGACAACGACTGGGGTCCGCCCCTGGCCCCAACATAGGTGAATTGTTCGCAACAAACATTTTGCGCAGGCTTTAGTTAATTTTACCAAATATTAAAGTTCATAGTCCTTTAGCGCATTCAAATGTATTGAGTTAAGATTAAAACGTGATATCCATATCACATTAAACGGATCATTACCGAATTCATGGGTGTTTAATAACTTCGATAGTTATCAAGCACCAGCTGATTTAAGTTTTTCTTCAAACAAAAGTAATTTTCTGATAAATCATCATACACATACATGTGTTTTGTTGTATGCACAGATTTTGAGGGTCGCTTATAGAAAGAGGCGTCCTTGTTTCGAGGCATTTTTAAAAACATAGATAGATCTACATAGATGTTTTACACGATAAGATATGTCAGAGAACCTCGTGCGGCATTCTATATCCGCATAAAGGGTTAAAATATAAAATATACATTTTAGCGCTATTTAAAAACTAGGACGGTATAATAACAATATAATGTAAATGTCTCACGTGAAGATGATGGTTTAAACCATCATTTTTATCAAATCAAGCTAATTCATGCGAATACTGTCGTATATGAACAAAGAGAAGACCTAGAGCTCACTAACATTACAGCTAACTGTAGGAAACAGATATCCGGGGGAGAGTATAAAGAAAACGCCATACAAAACATTACAATCACACCCGGCAATACGATAAGTGTTGCGCTAGTGATGTTAAAATTGTTAAACAATTTCAAAACAGGTTGTTTCAGAAGAAATACAAAGATGTGCTTTTTACGAGCGCCGGCTCGACACGTGGCGTCACATCTCCGCGCTGCTGTTTTGGTGCGCTTTATGGAAGTTTGAATCGTTAGAGTCACACACAGCCGCACAAAAGTGCAGCGATGGAGCACGTGAACACGAGCAGTGTGAGAGGATTCCTGAGATCTTGCGACGATCTGACTGAGAAGATTCGCTGTTTAATACAGAAGAAACTCATCAAGAAGTACTTGAGCAGGTGATATTATGCGCTTACGATGCGATGTGTGTGTGTGTGTGTGTGTGTCAGTGTGTAGGAGTGAGGCAGTGAACTATTTTATGTGTGGATTAAAGAATAGAATAAAAAATAGGCATTTAATGAAGGCATATTTTATATTTTTTATATCATTGTAGAATGTATTTCTCTCTCACCAGCCTATGGACACACAATCCCATGCATGCCAAACTATCTAAAATGGTTCCTTCGAAGGGCACTGAAGTTTTTAATCATGATCAACATATTTTTTGATAAAAGAGTTCCAAATGACACTTATTTTTGAGCCCCACACTTTTAAGCGCTACAGAGTTCTAACTAGAGCAGGGGGCAGAGTTAAAAAGGAACTTTGTCTAGCCTTAATCTACTGAAGGCTATGGATGTTAGGTAAATATGTTTATTAAATTAATTCACAATATGTACACATTCATTATTAATCTTATGCCTAATATGATGAAAATGGCTGTTATGCGTTTCTTCTCCTCTCACATTAAATCACATGTATTATATAGGCCTATTTTAAGTTCAAAATGGTGAAATTAGAAAAAAGTTGATTAGTCTGACTGATTATTTTTGTCGTTGTTTAACATTTCTAAAAACAGCTGCCAAATATGAAATGATTAGTTTAGCTACTTGCACCTTATCTTGCACTTTATGACCGTTATCAGTTGGAACTCGCTCTCAGCGGCTCCTGTGAACAGGGCCGTAGCTAGAGAATACGGGGGTCCCCTAAAAAATATTTATGTAGGCCCCCTTCACCAATATCATATACTGTAAATAGATGAGCATGGAGGCCCAAATATAACAGAAGATGGTGATGTTGTTGTAAAACCTTTATTTTAAAAGTTAAATGTTTATATAAAATTACAACTAATAAAAACTAACAAAAAGAAAGAAATAGTTGAATAATAAAACAAATTTTAATAAAGTAACAGCAAAATAATGTTTTTCCCATCAGTCTGTTATAATTCATAAATCAAAAAGTAAACATTTAGAAATGGGCAAGAATGCAGTCAAATTTAAAAAATAAAATCATTTATTGCCTTATTTTTTAATAAAAGATAATATGGAACTGGTAATATTATTAAATAAATCTAATAAATGTATTCATCCAAGTGCAGTGTGTTGTATTCATGTTTTCTTGATGTAATAAATATTTCATCAGCCGGCAGGTCAGGTGCATAATGCAATGCGTCGTGACTCATGTACATTTTTTAACTCTTATGTTAAAAAGAGAAATTTTGACCGCGTAATCATTCGGCCTTTGAAAAAGTGAATGTTTGAACTCTGGTGTATGCTAAATGAAAACAGGCGAACGGGTGTATGAATGTGTCTACAGGTGTATCTAACCCTAACAACTAATGACCAACTTTATTTTTGCTATTGTACATACATTTTATTCTTCTAACTGTTTGTCTTTGGTTAACACAGCTGGAGAAGAACAACAGGGAGGTTGGAAGACACAGTAGAGGAACTACAGAATAAATATGGAGAGAAAACAGCATTAAAAAGGATCAAGTCCATAGTGAAAAAAAATCAGAAAAAAGAATATCAAACATAGGAAAAGTTGTATAATTTACTTTGTTAGTAGTCAATATGTTTCTCAATCTTCAATAAGCTTTACTATAATGTTTACATGGTTTTTGGTTGTGTATTTAATTGTTAATTTTTATAACAGATGGTGACGTTCAAACGCTGAGCGTTCAAACACATTCTGGAAACATGACAAATCAACAGCCTAACAACCTTCCACAACGACGACAGCATAATATTCAGAGGTGGAAGTAACGAATTACAACTACTCACGTTACTGTAATTAAGTAGTTTTTTTGGGTACTTGTACTTTTTTGAGTATATTTTTAAATCTGTAATTTTACTTGTACTCAAGTACATATTAAGCTAAGTAATCTACTTCGCTACTTGTAAAATCACATTTCGTTACTGAGTACAATTTGAATTGATATTCAAATCTTTGAATGGCATTTCGGTAGCCAATAAAAATATTCGATCGTAAACGGACCAATAAAACCCCTGATATTTGGACTGAATGAAAGCCGCCGCAGTCGCAGCAGGTTTGGAAGAGCTGATCATGAAGGAGGCGAGGAGCTCAGAGTGATTAATGGCTGGACTGAAAGTTTGGAGCAACAAACTACATAGTAGTATTGTCAAAATATCTATATTTTACCAGCTGCGCGTTCTCATTCTCTCATCTCAACGACAGCGAGTTTGACACACCCGCCTCCTCTCAGCGCGGGATTGCAGGTAGGCCTATTACGCATAATTTTATTAATACCTGCAAGTTTCTATGGCATATTTTAATGGCAAATGTCACGAACAATATTATAACGCGAGGGCACATTCATGTAATCGCAGAAAACTGGACGCGAGCTCTCAAATATACGAATGAACTGGACTCGGATATTGAGTGTGCGCTCTCGGACTGTGTGTCATATCCATAGACTGTAAAAAAATATGGACGTAGTGTCCGTGACGTCACCCGTAGGTTTCTGAAGAGCATTTTTGAAGCCTAAAGTAGGCGGAGCCGGCCGTCGCCATCTTGGCTTTGCGTCACTCCCGGATAACAGAAAATAGGCAAACAGGCGGGGCGTGAGTGGAGCTGAGGAGCTTGGCTATGGCTATCTGAAATCACCACAGTCTATGGAAATCACCTAGCTCGACGTGATCGAGTTAGCTGATGATGTAAAGCCAATTAAACGTTCCTATTTTTGCCCTTCGAAATATTATAATAGTTAAAAGACATGGCTACAAGTGAGACTGTGTATTACTTCGAGAGTGTTTGTGTATGAAGGTGATTTATGTGCATACATGTCAGTCACTCTTTCATGGTCCGTCAGCGCGGCATCGCTCAAGTTCATAGAGAGCTTATTCAGTCCATTTTAAATTCTGATGTTGGCCGTCTCTCAAATGGGTTATGGTTTAACCGTTAAACCATAGATATATTGCCTTTGAAGTGCAAGTAAATGCCCTAGAAAATCCGCGCTCATTCATGTGCATTTATTGCACGGACGGAGAAAGCGCCGACGCCTGCATGATTTCATCTGACGGTAACTTACATAAGCATATTATAATCAATCTGTTCCGTGAGAGCAGAACGAACGAGCATTTATTGACGTTTTAAATTTGAAAACCCCAAAAAGCAACGAAATTGCCAGACATCCATTAGTGCATGTTCACAAAGGAAAACAACTTAAATACAGCTCTGGTTTTTCTCTCGAACGATAACGACGGAATCCAAAGACGTGGGCTTTGTAACGTTACCCAAGTATTAAATTACTAATACTATAAAATAATAATCCCGAAAAAAAGCACAAACACTGCAGAGATGGCAAGTTCAGCAGCTAACATTGCTGAGGTGAAGTGACGGCTAGTAACAGCAGACAAACAGCTAGCACTGACAGCGGCAATCCATCTGTCACTCAAGTAGCTTGGCCACACCCTTAAATTTAAATATTAATCAACTAAACGGACGAGTTATAAAATAATTCACCCCCCTCACAGTTGTTATGAAGGGCAAAATGAGCTGTATAGACCAAATCCACATACAGACACCAGGCTTTAAACACGTTTTTTTCTGCTGTAAAATTTGGCATTTTAACATGGAGGAGATACAGATTTGACTCACTTCTGACAACAGCCTCAAGCGGCCAGTCAACGAATTGCAGTTTAACTCACTTCCGTGTTGGTTTCAAGAGAGAGACGGGGAGGTTGCCGCTTGGTCATATCATGTGCAATCGCGAATCTCTCCAAGTGGTTCTCACTGCAGACTCAAATGACGTCCAGCTCCAATCTCTCCATGCTCTTGAATTAAACGCTGTCAAAAGTTATGAAAAATCTAGTCTTTTTGCAAATTAAATTCAGTTTGAATTGAAATCAAGCTTCCTTGTGCTGTGTGTGAGCTAGACAAATACACTGAGTGAGTAAATATTAGATTATTGTAATGGTTATTGATCAATGTTTAAATATGTAAACAAAAGCCTAAATTAAAATCTCACCTTATAAAGTGGACGTGTCTCTTCAGAAGACTTGAATTAAACTTTTCCATTCAAATAGATTACTGTTACAATGAGTGTTGTGCTTTTCAATGCTTGAAAATAATGATTGCCTTGACAAAATGGATGGACAAAAATGTAGATATTAAAATATTTAGTATGTAGTAGTTTTCCCGATGGTATTAAAAATTATAGGCTAGGCCTACTGAATATTGACATATTTCAAGGTGTCATATTGAAGTTAGAAATTCCAGTATCCACTAATTAATGTCCTTTGACAATAAGGTAAAAACGTGTTAAAAGTAGCTATTTTCTACATAAATCTATGATTTTGTTGAATATTTTTATTGGTAATGCATTAACTATCGCCAGCTAAAAAGTAATTAGTAACTAGTACTCTGAGTAGTTTTTGAGAAGAGTAATTTGTACTTTTACTTAATTACTTTTTTGACACCAGTACTTTTACTTGTAATTGAGTATTATTTCAGCAATGTAACGGTACTTGTACTTGAGTACAAATTTTCAGTACTCTTTCCACCTCTGATAATATTTCTACATCATTCGGACAGCCATTAATTCAGAACCCTAATCAGCTTAACTTAACAATTGCCCAGAAGAATGGTGGGACAATAGTTACTACAATCATGTTAGAAAACACAATATATGGTGATGTTAAAGGAGAACTCCGGTCAATTTTAACATTGAGCTCATTTTTTTGTACATTTGGAGTGCTGTCAATACAGAGAACAACGACAAAAATCGGTGTTGCCTACACCGAGTTATTCTATTTTTAAAATTTGCACCCTGTTGACTTCAATGGGGCAAGTACTAAACCTGCTTTTAGGCTCTTAACATCCTTGATGTGTCATTACAAGTGCAAGATTGCCGAGTTCACGCGCATAGGTTTAGTTACCTATGATCACGCGCGTGAACTCGGCAATCGCCTACTTTGGACTTCAACCGAAAAACAGGATGTAAACAGGTATTTGCACTGGCTTAAATAACATCATTTTTATACATATCTTTCACATCTACTGCAGTCAGATTCACTCGTGTTCACTCAGAAGGAATCACTCACATTTTCTGTGCACTTGTAATGACACATCAAGGATGTTAAGAGGCTAAAAGCAGGTTTAGTACTTGCCCCATTGAAGTCAACAGGGTGCAAATTTTAAAAATAGAATAACTCGGTGTAGGCAACACTGATTTTTGTCGTTGTTCTCTGTATTGACAGCACTCCAAATGTACAAACAAATGAGCTCAATGTTAAAATTGACCGGAGTTCTCCTTTAACATCAGTGCGGTGAGTGTCTGATAATTTAAGAAACAGTTGCTTAGTTAAGAAATGATTTGTGTATGTTATATATATTTATTTATGTGTATTTTTGTTTTGTTTTTTAAAGTTAGTCCATAGGGTGTGGAACTTTGCACAACTATTTACACACATACTGTTTTTGACACATAGTGATTGTGAACATTCCTTTTTTTTTTTTTTTAAATAATACATCTCTTTCATTTTGTGCCAGATGTTAAAAGATAAAGGTATTAGTTAATAACAATTAAAAACTTTAAATCAACATGAAGCCATAATATTAATCAATACAATATGGTTAAATTACAGTACAATGACTTACATAATATTTTATTTTATTTTATTTACAAAGTTGTGCGTCGTGAGTGAGACCTCGCAAAGATTACACCAATATTAGATTTCTTGTTGCGTGGTTGCACTATATGCCAGAAGCTTAGTCATCAACATCTAAACTAAACATTATCATGGTATTTTAAAACATCGTTTTTTTTCGTTTTTTTTTCTGATTTTCATTTTTCAGGTCGATATTTGTAGAAATAAGCAAAATACATTTATAAAAACAAGTTAATGGCCTTGTGTCAGAACACAACAGGTCTTTTTATTGTAACTTTGAAAAGTGTAATACAGTATTTGATTTTTACAAATACCTAAACCAATGGGCCTAAGCCGTTGACCCCTGAAGTTATGACTTCTGAAGGCCTCTCATGTGTAGATTCGCTCGTTGAAAATTTTTTATTTTATTAGCTAAAATCATTGTCTGTATTCATAAAATATGTCCTCATGGGTGTAAAATGACCTCTGCCAATGATCTGTCGTTCCGCCATCTTGAAACACTATAATACCAGAGAGGGACAAAAAGCGCTAGCCTAACTCAACATGTTTCATCATCAACACTACTATAGTCAACAACCAAATTATGCCTTAAAAACGTTTTAAAGTCCATCTTTCAAGTTGAAGATCCCTGTGAATGAACGTGTAGATAAATAGTGTAGGAACTCGATTTGCGTGAAGAAATTAATCATAAATGTGCATGAAAAAAGTTTTTAAAAAGAAAGTGTGAGTAAAATTACTTCCGCTGTCAAAAACGCTCTGATCGGAAGTGACGCAACGGCCGGTAAATCTCATCTCTTCGTAATGGAGTCAGACAGTGAAGAGGTTGCAGTAGGGGTTAATGTAAACTCTTACGATGGGCCATTGCCGTATAATTATGAGCCACCTAGGCAAGAGAGGGGTCAGGCAGAGTTAAGGGGAAGGGTAAATGGACAGAGGAGAGAGATAGAGTTGTGGTGTGAGGAGAATCGGTGGAGAATTGGGCAGGTGTCTTGGTGAGTGACCACAGGCTATAGCTAATTGTGGCTAACGTTGTCTCCATGTTTATCACATTGCATCTTTAATAAATCATATTTTGCAATATTGCTGTCGACTTTGTTGTTTTTCAAGCATCCATGTAGATTGTCACCATATGCAACATGTGTCTTAAAATGTTGAGTTTAGATCCCAGATTCTAATGAATGCTGTAGGCTATAACGTTAGCTTACATCTGTGACGGTCAGCTAGTCTGGACAGGGATGGAAAAGCTGTGCATTTCTGCACAACATAGTTTATCGTGACATTTTGTAGAAATTGCTAGCTGATTTTTTTAATCAGTAGCTGCTTTCAGACCTAGGTGTCCGCATGTTCTGCTTCTGCAGATGTCAAGCGTTTGGGCCGTATATCTGAACAACATAACCGGCCAGCTGGAATTCCGAACTTAGCCGGCTGTTATACTATTCCCCTCCTAGTATTTCCGACGGACATTATGTAAATGAGCTCGCATGTACTGCGGAGTACATGTATGAAAGCAGTTAGTGTTCCGGTTAGGACGGGAATATGCTGTTCATGTAAATATAGTCATTGTTACAAGGATATTTTATTGTCACGTGGAGGGATACTGGGTGTAAGGCATGCAGATAAATGCATCTAATTGACAGCCTATACTGTGCATAAATGTGTGTGTGTGTGTGTGTGGGGGGGTCGTCTTTTTACTGTGCATATTTACATAAGCTTTAGGAAGTAAGTAGGTAGTCTACATGTCGTTTCTTACAAGGTCTTACACCAACCACTAGAGCTACAAGGAGGGAAGGAGAGTGAGTTTATCTTAGCGCATTTTGTTTAACAGGTGCTTGTGTGGTAGATGTGAGGCTATGCCATCAGCAGTGGAGAGTGTGTGCTGTAGGGAGGTCGACGCCTATTGGACCCTTGTCCAAACCCTAGATCCCCCAGAAGACATTACCTGCCTCACACTCCATCCAGGGTTTGAAGCATCCTGTCTGAATCCTTTTGTGCTGCAGATAGCATACATGAACTTCAGACAGGAGCATGGCCCTCTCCAAGCCAGCAGACCAGAGTATGTTTTGAGCAAAAATTATTTCACACTGCAATTTAAAGAACCAGCTTTTCTACACCAAAATAGTAAATCCTGTTAAGCAGGTTTTTAAACTCAGTGGTTTCCATATACTTACTATAAAAACAATTTTGGTGTTGTGTAGTACAGTAGAATATCAGCCAACAGGACATGCAATATTTACCATTGGAATTGTTTATTATGAAACCATGGTATGATCAAAATGTAATTATGTCCCAATCTCCACCACAGGCAGTTCCGATACACAGCATACAGGCAGGTTGTCCGCTGGGCGTACGGAATACTAGGCAGGGACATTAGGAAAGCCATACCTTCGTGTGTTGTGTCAGCAATAAGGAGGCAGTTTGCAGAGGAGGGACAAACATACAAAGGTTTCCAGTGGCCCCGCTTGGAAGATGATTAATAAATCCATAGTGAAACAAACTCAACTGGTAAAATTGATCTTTTATTAGATGTTAAAGCGTGAGTGTTGTGCGAGATGGAGGCTGACTGCCTCATCCTTGGCAACCTTCTGGAGGGAAGTGGTGAGGGGGGGCGGGGCAGCAGAGGACAAGACAGCACTGCTTTCTTGTAGGGCCTGTGGTGACTTTGAGTATTCCTCTACCAGAGAGACCATAAGATTTGTTGCGTATCCTTGAGGAGAGAAATGTTTAGAACACATTTAGTAACATGGTTGACCCACATAAAAAAGATATTGAAAAACTAAGTGAATCTACTAACCGTAAGATGGTTTCTCCTTGATGGGGTGGACTACCCAGCCACCTTTCCGAAACCGTGGGTAGCGAACGGCGTAGCGTGCCTCACCCTCACTGGTTCGAGCTACATCTCTGTTGCCATTACTATTGTAATGTAGGGCCGCCAAGAGAAGTCTGTAGGAGATAAGTAGATAGAACATTATGTCTCCAAAGCTAACCCAATGCAGTGAAATGCAACAGAAATACATGACATTAATGTTTTCAGTTCAAATGGGTCTAAGACAATGACTCATCTTTGCAATTTTTTTTTTGTTGCAAATAATATGTAATGCAGTTATCAATCAATAACATTTTGGTCTGCTATACAAGACTGCATTAGTTTTTAGCCATATTCATTCTGTCATCATCCTGCTACAAAAGTATTGCAATATCCTGAAACTGAAAATAAATGCCTAATTTTATTAGTATTGATACTTTTGAGTGATAACACTACCTGCTGTACATCCCAAGAAAAGAAAAGCCAGTGTGTTTGGGCGCAAAGTGCAGAATGAGGGAATGGTAGGCCTCCAGGGAGAATGTCTGATGCTGAGGTGACAATTGTCGAATATCCTTTACCAGTGCTTTCCTGGCAGCTACACTCTCCAGTTTAGTGGCTGCTGGTGATCCTAAATAAAACATATTATGTCATATAGTCTGTCGCATTTCATAACACAAGTAATTATTAGTACACATGGGGTTACGTATTGATAAAACCAAACTAAACTTGACAAACTAAACATTTGACATCTTTTAACATAGGCTACTATGTTGTACCTGGTTCCAGCCACTCCTTGTTTCTTGCCTCTCCTTCCAACGGTGGATGTGCGCAGCTGGTAAATGCAGGAGTGCTGTGTTCATGTATGTCCTGTACATGATTTATCATACTCTGCCATTTTGCCTGCATCTCATCTGGATCTCCTGTAGGAGTGGAAGCTGCGGTCCAGTACAGATGGTTGATAATGGCTGGCCTCCACAGCTTCAGATCCTCACAGTCCCTCTCTTTTGCAGCAGCATCCAGTGCTTTCTGTACGCCTGTTCCAGAGCAGACAAACAGAGCAGAGCAAACTAATTATTAGGAAAGTGAATTTAACTACAAAAAACAAGTCTATTATATAGAACTACCAACATCACAATACATACTTTTCCCAATATGCCAGACATCAAAGAAATGCCTTGTTCCTTCTGAACACATTTTCTCACGTACCCACTTGGCCACCTAAAACAAATAAGACACAAATTGATTTTATAGAATTTAGAACTTATTTTGAGTGATACTGTGCATGTCAATATGCTTCAGCTTTAGATCTCTCCTAGCATCATTACCTGCCGATTTCTGTCTGTTATCAGAGCAGACACTTGCATGTCTTGGTCCATCAGGAACTGCATACTCCGCTTTAGACCCTCTAGCTCACACCAAGAGCTGCTTGGGACTTCTGAGCTCTGTAAAACCAACGGATTATTAACAGTAACAGTAATATCAGTAACTAAATCAGACGCAAGATTTTTATGTGACATCAACTTACTTGGACAAGTTGAACATCCAAAACTTTGTTAATTCGATCCTCAATCAAGGAGTAGCTACCATATTTGGCACAGTGTCCAGGAGAATCTGATCTAAGAACGTCAAAAACAGTTACATTTAGAGGTTAATGCAAAAACACACTGACCTGTTCTACATCAGTGACGTGAGCTTGACCATTCTACCTGCAGTCACCAGACAGGATCAATCCACCCCCAGTCTCCTTCAACTCCCTGATGATCCCCTTCTGCTCATTCCTCCAGGCCTGCACGATGGTAGGGATAGTGTAATAGCGCTGATGGCGGAAAAAAGTGCCGGGACTTATGCACTGCAGTCCAAACAGCTTCAGCATCCTGATTGTCTGAGTAGCCATGCAACCTGAGAAGTGGATGGCACCGCTGAGTAAAAGGTTGCAGGCAGGCATGTTTCGATGCACCTTCTCTTGGTTTTGCCAGTAACGCTCATAACCACAAGTTCCGCAGGCCTGAAAGATGAGAGAAGATTCAAGACTCAAGCAGCTTTAAGATGAGGCAGTGAAATACCTGTATAGTTAAGACACAAATAATGAATATACATACTGTACATTCACAGACTATAATTCAGCTCCTCACAGACAGTTGACAAATAAGACATTACCTGCTTGACTTTTATGAAGGTTCCTTCCGGGTGCATTATGTGTCCCTGGGTTTCCCCACAGCATGCAGGACAAACCGTGAACAAAGACAGCAACTGCCTCTGGCAAACAATGAACTTGTCAACAGCACTGAAAACAAGAAAAGGAAAAAACACATTAATTCTGACTATGACATTTTTTGATACACAATCAGACATTTTCCATTAATAAAAAGGTTTTTACTTTGGGTCACTGAGAGATTCCAGCTCTTCTGGTTCCTCCTCAGAGGACTCGCTCAACATCTCCTCCCCGGGACTCCATGACATATCACCAGAATGGTTGATGATATCAGAAAATGACCATTCATCATCACTTTGTTCAGGACTGGCCAGTGGAGTTGATCTGCGATGCTCAAACCTTTCGGTTTGAGTCCCCACATCCACCATCTGAGGCTTTACCTGAACAGCTTAGATGAAAGAGATTCATCTTAATAATTGTTCACCATTGTACATTCATTGGCAACAACACATGCACTAATCTAATGCATCCCAGTACAAAATATATTTTTCTAACATTATGAAGTTCATAATTTTTAATGTTTACTGTCTGAAAAGTGTAAATTACAAAATAGTAACCATGGAGATCATGAAAAATTTTGACATGTAATCCTTATTTGTGATTGTATATGGCATGTATGGTGAATGCTAGATATAAGCTAACTACCTAATGAACGATGTAAACATCTTATGTTGCACTGTGATCCACGATGGACCACTACTGGCTCAGGGTCCGTTGTAGAGATGTCTCCATCTACATCATCTTCAGGATCTGAAGTGGCAGTTGCACCCGCCCCATCTTTGCTGGCAGCACTCTCTCCCAAAATCTGAAAACAAAATCACAACTTTAAACTTTAAAAAAATGTAGTCCTTTCATGAAAATACCCCATTCATGCATTATTTAAAAGACTGCTAATCTTTTCAAAATCTTTTCAAAGTTGTCCCGAGCTGCATTCCCTCGCATGTGCCCTGTTGATACCAGCTTCACAGAGAGAGAGCCCCGGTCGCGCGCGCGCGCGCACTCTCTCTCTTTTGTTTTGTTTTTCGTTTTGGAGACGGTGAAGTCTTGTTTACAGAGTGCGCGCGCGTGACAGGGGCTCTCTCTCTCTCTGCTCGAAACATGCACACTGTCACAAGCCAAGCGCAGCAGTTCATCTATTACTCACCGATCAAATAAAGCTTTGGCGGGACAAAAATTCACTTTGGCGGGCGCTAAACCAAGTTCAATGCAGGAAAATTTATGCGTGAATTTAACCGAGTAGTAGGCTAACGTTACATGAACCTGCATGCACTCGCACAAATGCGACCACATAAAATTTTGACTCCCACATTCTCAGAAAATGGTCGCAGTCTGGAAGCCTGTCTTATTAGTTCAATAAAATAAGTGTCAGGAGGCTCATGTGCAGCCTCACGGGGTGTAACAGGAGTAAGCTAACGTTAACAGCTAGGCGGGCTTTCGTGCCTTCATGGTGCTAACGTTAACTTCTCAAACTAAGTCATGCCAAGACTAATCCATTATAACATCAAGAAAAATACATTTGCAGAAATTACATGCAGAGCTACATTTCGATGCAACAATTTGTATAAAGTATTATAAGACTTACTGTGCAAAGCTCCCGTTTTCGGCGCGCAGATTCTCTGCTAGTGCTAACGGACTCTTCACTCCCGCCAGATTTTGCTGGTGGACTTGCATGCACCGATGGGACAGCTCCATTTGCCAGCCTAACCCACTCTCTTCGTCGAAATCCCATGCGAAATTCCATAAGATCTCCTTGGTTGTAGTTGTCCGGTGTGAAGTGTTTTTCGCATACCACCGTGTGTCTTGTCACCGAGGAGGCAGCGAAATGGCTTCTCTTTGCCTGGACGAAACGTATCCAAGCACGGAAATCTTTGTGTTTCTTGTTTGGAAATCGGTGGACCCGATGGCCAGACAAGTTGGAGTTGTTGCATCCAAAACAAACACAAGAATTCACCATTGTGACAACTCAAACGTACTATATAATAACGATAACGACAAGCTCTCTTTTCTATTACCACCTCTCAGACTACGTAAACCCACACTGAGAACCAGGGTCCAGGGCAGCGCCCCCGCCTTTGTTTGCCTGTCCTTACGTCATATGACGCGTTCTCTGGAAAAGGGCGTTTTTTTGAAGCCTAGCTTAGAATAGGTACACTTTTTTCTTAATTTCTGCCCGTGGGTCTTATAAAACATATGTATTCTTATGTATGTCTTTTTGAATTGACATTTTCATACAAGATTCTGTATAAATTAAGTTATAAAATTAAATTGAAAGATGGCCTTTAAGTATTACATTAAAAAGGCGTAATTGACAAAAATTGTAATTCTGAATTAAATAATAATTAATTTTTTTTAAGAAAAAAGTAATAATAATAATTAAGTAAAAAGTTGAAATTACAATTATGACTATGCGTCATAATTATGAGATGAAAAGTTTAAATGATGATGTACTAAATTGAAATTATGATAGATAAAGTAAATATTCCATAGTGAAATTTTCTGAATTCTATATAATTGTATTTGTGAAAATGATTCAGTACTGAAACAGCATTTATGAGTTTTTACGTATCTTCTACTTGTTTCTGCAGTTCGTGTAGGCCTCAGAGACTATGGATAACTGGAT
Source organism: Squalius cephalus (assembly GCF_949319135.1). NCBI lineage: Eukaryota > Metazoa > Chordata > Actinopteri > Cypriniformes > Leuciscidae > Squalius > Squalius cephalus. Next base: position 5,896,904 of record NC_137132.1, read on the forward strand.
TATTGAATAACTTGAATTTTGTTGACAATGTAAAAAAAAATTGTCTTCCCATACCGGGAGTCGAACCCGGGGCAGCCTGGATGAAAACCAGGAATCCTAACCGCTATACCATATGGGAGGCAATGATGCTGCCCCGGCACATTTGAAAGGCTGCACTGCACAGTACATTATAATGCAGGATCATACTTATGCCGAGCCACGGGAGAAGGAATCCTCATCGCCTAAAAGCTAAAATTTAATTTATCGGTATGTAAATAAATATCGGAATAGCTTTTCCCCATGTGGAAAGAGCTAATGAAGGAGAAAGACTTTGAAAGGGAAGTTGCCTGATTTCTTCTTGACAGGTAAGTCAAAGGTATGGTCTAAATTACAAGCTTTTTTCATTGCTTGGTTGTGTAAATCATTATATAGCTGCCATAACTGTCACGGTTGGTAAATTCACTGTGTCCTTCTTGTCTCGTGTCACTGTTGTTTACATGTGTGTGGGTGTGCGCGAGTGGGCGTTTCCACTCGCGCTCAGTTATCAGCGCTCCAGCTGATTCACATCATCTCATCACCATCACACAGCTGCAACTCATTCGCGATCCATATATATACTCACTCCTTATCTCCTCTCATTGTCAGATCGTTGTTTGATGTCCGTGTCTGAGATCCCGCGTTACGTGTTGGTGTTCCTGTTTCGTGTTCCTGCCTGTTCATTGTTTCACCGCTCACGAAATCACCTGGATCACTTCTTCAACCGGACATTTCATCACTTCTTCTGCACTGACCATCTAGTCCCTGCGTTGCCAGTTGCTGTGTGTGCTGGACTGTTTGTTTGTATGTTTGAAGATTATTTTTGTGCTTCAATTACATTAAAATCTGAGTTTCTTGCATCTTGCTTCCATCATCCTTGATCATGACAGAACGATCTGACCGTTCCATGGAAGCAGCAAGAGCTCCAGCATCCATGGAGGAATTTGTGGGAAGCAGCATTCAACGGATGGACCAACAAGAGAAAAACCTCAATGATACGGCGAGGGCAGTTCAGGCACTGGTAACGCAGGTCCCGCTGCGCCCCCCACACCAGCCGCTCCTCCCACACCACCAGATCGCGCCTCCCAGTCAGAACCCCGTCTGCCGGTTCCGGAGGCTTATGGAGGTGAGCCTAACTTTTGTAGGGCATTTCTGACCCGTTGTTCTATGCACTTTGCTCTACAATCCCGCACTTTTGCCACGGAGGCTGCACGAGTGGCATTTGTTCTCACCCTGCTGACTGGGAGGGCAGCGCTATGGGGGACGGCGGTGTGGGAGAACTCTGATCCATGCTGCGAGTCGTTCCAGGCACTCTCCGCCGAAATGCGGAGAGTATTTGATCGGGCCAACACCGGACGAGAAGCGGCCCGCGTTCTGGCCGAATTAAAGCAAGGCGAACGATCGGGATCTGAATACTCCATTGAATTTAGAACACTGACGGTAGAGTGCCAATGGAACGACGAGGCGCAGTGGGACATGTTCCTGCATGGGTTGGCCGACCGCATTCAACGTGAGATCTACGCCCTGGACCTCCCGGCGGATTTCAACGGACTCGTGGAGCTGGCTCTTAGAGTGGATGCACGTCTATCCCGGATGGAGCGACGCATTCCACCCAATCGCCATCCGGGGTTAACAGAGAGCCAGCGGTCCAGCGGCGGGGATGCGGTCGGTCACATCTACGATCCCGAGCCCATGCAGGTGGGGCGAGCTCGGCTTTCCCGGGAGGAGAAGGAAAGGCGGAGATCCCAGGGACTTTGTTTGTATTGTGGAGCCGCGGGACATTTTGCCTCTCACTGCCCGGTAAAAGGGCAAGCCCGACAGTAAGTATGAGGCTACTGTCGGGTGCGATCTCTGCCAAAAAGACCTCATCTACATCGACTCTCCTCCCGGTTAGACTACGATGGTCTATTCACGAGCACGACTGTCAAGCACTGGTGGACTCGGGAGCCGAAGGTAACTTCATGGACCACTCACTAGCACTCAAGTTACAGATTCCACTCCAACTACTCACCCACAAGATTGAGGTCCATGCACTCAATGGTCAAGATCTACCTCACATTTCACACGACACCGGACCAGTCACGCTCATCACTTCTGGCAATCACACTGAAACATTATCATTTTACATCCTGGACTCCCCCCTGGCTCCCATCGTTTTAGGACACCCTTGGCTCATCAAACACAACCCCAGAATCGATTGGCTCCAGCAAACAGTTTTGGAGTGGAGCACTAAGTGTCATGAGTCTTGTCTTGTGTCTGCCTGTTCGTCTGTTTCTGTTTCTGTGTTTCAGGAGGAGGCTGTGAATTTATCTAACGTGCCCACGGAGTACCTGGACCTGAAGGAAGTGTTCAGTAAGTCTCGGGCTGCGTCTCTGCCTCCGCACCGTCCCTATGACTGTGCAATAGATTTAATGCCAGGTAAGACTCCGCCGAAGGGCAAGTTATACTCGCTCTCCGTTCCGGAGAGGGGGGCCATGGAGAAATACATTTCTGATTCTCTAGCAACGGGGTTCATTCGTCCTTCCTCTTCTCCAGCGGGGGCGGGGTTCTTTTTTGTGGGGAAGAAGGACGGGTCCCTGCGACCTTGCATTGATTACCGAGGGCTGAATAGCATCACGGTAAAGAATACTTATCCTTTGCCGTTGATGTCTTCAGCCTTCGAGAGGTTGCAGGGAGCGTCTATCTTCACAAAATTGGATTTACGCAATGCTTATCATTTGGTCCGTATCAGGCAGGGGGATGAATGGAAGACAGCTTTTAACACCCCCAGAAGGCACTTTGAATATTTGGTTATGCCATTCGGCTTGTCCAATAGTCCTGCAGTCTTCCAGGCGCTCGTCAATGACGTGCTGCGAGATATGGTCGATCAGTTCATATATGTCTACCTGGATGACATATTGATTTTTTCTACATCTCTCCAGGAACATGTGCAGCACGTCCGATGAGTGCTTCAAAGGTTGCTAGAGAATGGGCTTTTTGTCAAGGCGGAGAAATGCGATTTTCATGCACAGTCTGTTTCTTTTCTAGGTCACATTGTGTCGGCTGAGGGAATTCGCATGGATCCTGAGAAGATTAAGGCTGTGGTAGAATGGCCAAGTCCAGATTCCCGTAAGGCCCTACAGCGGTTTCTGGGGTTCGCCAATTTCTACAGGCGTTTTATTCGCAACTTCAGCCAACTAGCCTCGCCTCTGACCGCCTTGACCTCCCCCAGGACGACGTTCAGGTGGTCAGACGCAGCTGAAGCTGCGTTCACCAAACTGAAGAGTCGCTTTGTTTCGGCTCCCATTCTTATTACCCCTGATCCTTCACGTCAGTTCGTGGTGGAGGTCGATGCGTCAGAGGTGGGGGTAGGTGCAGTGATATCCCAGCGTTCTCCCACAGATGACAGAATGCACCCATGCGCGTTTTTGTCTCATCGTTTGTCCCCTGCAGAACGCAATTACGACATTGGTAATAGAGAATTGTTGGCAGTCAAACTTGCGTTGGAGGAATGGCGTCACTGGTTAGAAGGGTCAGGGGTACCTTTTATCGTCTGGACCGACCACAAGAATCTGGAATACATTAAGACTGCTAAAAGACTGAACTCCAGGCAGGCTCGGTGGGCACTTTTTTTCGGACGTTTTGATTTTGTTCTCTCGTACCGTCCGGGTTCCAAAAATGTCAAACCCGACTCTTTATCGCGTATTTTTGACCGTTCCGAACGCCCGTCTACTCCCGAGTGCATTTTACCTGAGAGTCTATTTGTCTCAACACTCGTATGGGAGGTCGAATCGAAGGTCAAGAGAGCCTTACAAGGGGTAACGCCTCCGGCCGGTTGCCCACCAAACCGCCTTTTTGTACCGGAGTCAGTAAGGTCCGACGTTATTCAGTGGGGGCATTGTTCCAATGTGGCTTGTCATCCAGGGGTTAGTCGTACCAAGTTTTTGGTTAAACAACGATTCTGGTGGCCACTTATGGCTCATGATGTTCACGATTTTGTATTGGCTTGTTCAGCTTGCGCCACTGGTAAGACTTCCAATCGACCCCCTGATGGGCTCCTTCAAACGCTGCCAGTCCCTTCGAGACCCTGGTCCCACATTTCGCTAGATTTTATTACCGCCCTCCCACCCTCCCAGGGTAACACGGTAGTTTTGACCGTGGTGGACCGGTTCTCGAAGGCGGCTCATTTCATTCCCTTGCCCAAATTACCCTCAGCCAAGGAGACAGCGGTGGCTGTCGTTGACCACGTCTTTCGCTTACATGGCCTCCCGACAGACGTGGTTTCCGACAGGGGACCCCAGTTTGTGTCCAAATTTTGGCAAGAATTCTGTAGATTATTGGGGGCGACGGTCAGTCTGTCCTCCGGGTTCCATCCCCAGAGCAATGGTCAGACTGAGAGAGCCAACCAAGATTTAGAGAGAACATTACGATGTCTGGTCTCTAAGAATCCTACTTCATGGAGTCAACAATTGTCTATGGTGGAGTACGCCCACAATACATTACCAGTGTCATCTACGGGCCTGTCTCCGTTTGAGTGTAGTGTAGGTTACCAGCCACCAATTTTTCCTAGTCTGGAATCCGAAGTCGCGGTTCCCTCCGCTCACGCTTTTGTCCAGAGGTGTCACCGCACATGGACTAGAGCCCGTGAGACTCTACTCCAAGTGGGGGCGCGCACCAAGGTCAAGGCCGATCGCCACCGGTCTAGACCTCCCGTATACGTCGTCGGTTCCAAAGTGTGGCTTTCAACAAAGAACATTCCTCTCCGGTCCGTCTCGAATAAACTTGCTCCCAAATTTATTGGCCCGTTCACTGTCACCAAGATTGTTAGTCCGGTGGCAGTCCGCCTTAACCTTCCTCCAGCGTACAGGAGAGTTCATCCCGTGTTTCATGTTTCCAAAATCAAGCCAGTGTTTTATTCCCGTATTAATCCGCCAGCCCCGGTTCCTCCACCGCCGCGTCTCGTAGATGGTGAACCGTCATATTCGGTAAACCGTATTCTGGACTCGAGACGGAGGGGACGCGGATTCCAGTACTTGGTGGACTGGGAAGGTTACGGTCCGGAGGAGAGAAGTTGGGTACCTGCCCGAGACATTCTGGATCACTCCCTTATTGATGATTACAATCGACAGGTAAGGGAGTCTGGGGACGCCAGGAGGCGTTCCTAGGAGGAGGGGTACTGTCACGGTTGGTAAATTCACTGTGTCCTTCTTGTCTCGTGTCACTGTTGTTTACATGTGTGTGGGTGTGCGCGAGTGGGCGTTTCCACTCGCGCTCAGTTATCAGCGCTCCAGCTGATTCACATCATCTCATCACCATCACACAGCTGCAACTCATTCGCGATCCATATATATACTCACTCCTTATCTCCTCTCATTGTCAGATCGTTGTTTGATGTCCGTGTCTGAGATCCCGCGTTACGTGTTGGTGTTCCTGTTTCGTGTTCCTGCCTGTTCATTGTTTCACCGCTCACGAAATCACCTGGATCACTTCTTCAACCGGACATTTCATCACTTCTTCTGCACTGACCATCTAGTCCCTGCGTTGCCAGTTGCTGTGTGTGCTGGACTGTTTGTTTGTATGTTTGAAGATTATTTTTGTGCTTCAATTACATTAAAATCTGAGTTTCTTGCATCTTGCTTCCATCATCCTTGATCATGACAATAACAGTAGAACAAGTATCGTTAAACTCAATGAAGCGCTATTGGAAGCCATGTTGTCATAGCTTCTTGACACATTACGGCTACCGCAGTTGCAACACGCATTTGAAAAAGCGAGTAGATGGGAGAACCACTAGATGGGAGAAATTCTTTTGGGAGAACTAACTTGTAGTTGCGTCTTTAAAAAAAAAAAAAAAAAAAAAAAAAAAAAAGCCTCCACAATCGAGGAGGTCAAAGGGCATGCTTCCTGCTATAGATAGTATCATCAGCTCTCCCCAAAGTCTATTCATGCGGCCACCAGACAGATTTTAAACACCGATTTACACTTCTACATATATTTTGAGTAGATAACCGATATTCTCAGAAAAGGGTTTCACCCTGTGTGTTTCCACACTGATTAAGGATAGTTCGGGAGATGCAAGTAAAAATGATCTTATACGATCTTATACTTATACTTTGAATTAAGACGAGTAAAATTAAATATTCGCTCAAGACCAACTTTACTTATGCCGTGTCAGTGATTTTCCAAATGATACAACTTAGTCTAAATAAGAGCAATGTGGAGTCCTCGGATTTCTTAAAAACAACACAACAACAAAACTTTGACAACATGTTGTATGGACAAAAGATCTAAGATGCCCAAGCACAGTTTTTCAACAATCTAACGTTTTTGAACAGACGCTGTTTAGTAAAAATAATACATAAGTCTTCTTAGAAGATAAATAGAAGATATGAATGTATTCAAACTTTAAAGATTTGATTTAAACAGTCTTTTAATTTTAAAAGATCATATTTAAACTTTTACGATTATGTTTTGAAATAAATTCAGAAAGATGACGGCACGCTAATTTACCGGAACCTGTCACAGACACACGTACGCGCGCACACACACACACACACACACAAATAGGGCAAACTTTCTGTCAGAACCACATGATCAAAGACTAGCAAGGACAATAGGGCAAACCATAACAACATATGCCGGAAAGACACCGGAAGACCAACCTGTCAAAAACTCATGATCGACGGATAGGCAGGGTCAGTAGGTCAAAACTAACTGTCAAAACCACATGATCGACGGATAGGGAGGGTCAATAGGTCAATCCATAACAATACAAGCCGGAAGGTCAACCGGAAGGGCAATGACAACCGGAAGCCATCAATCATTTTGACACATGCCATAGCATATATACTACTACTCATGATCTTAATGCTGCTTATGTATGATGTGTTGATGTGATTGATTTCTGCTGCAGGCGGAAGGAACTGAAAAGACAGAGACTCACAGCTGGTTACTGTGTCCAAAGGGTTAGTCTGCAGATATTTCAGATGTTTTGGTGTACAAGCGCTGATAATGCTGCAACCCTCTTTGTCTTCTAAACACAAACTCCAACTTCATGAAAATAAGTACACATTGCATAGAGGACATTTTGAGGACACACCAAATTTGAGGACCAATAGAGGGAGCCAAAATATACTCATATGTATCGGACATTTTAATTGAGAAAGCTGAAATTTGTCAGCCTTTCATGACAACTGTAGTTTAGTTGTTCAGCTGTGCCAAATTTTGAAATTGTGGCTATTTTCTCCCTTTTTTCCAAAGTGCTTGAATCACAATAATTCCTGTTTGTGATTATATTATTATTATTGGGACTTCACAGGTGGTATTAAAATGTTTATAGCGTTACTTTGCTGATCACTGATGTGTTTCTGTCTGTCTCGTTCATAGGTGACAGTCTCTCAGAGGAAGTGGCTCTGACTCTTCCTAAAGATGTGATAGAGGGATCAGCCAGATCCTCTTTTTCAGTCATTGGTAACATTTCCAAACATGAGCAGAAATGAGGAGATTGGCTTTAGACTTATAAAGAGTGTCATTTGTGTATGGTTTACAGGCGACATATTGGGTCGTGCACTGAGGAACCTTCATGGATTATTACGGATGCCGTACGGCTGTGGAGAGCAAAACATGGCTGTTCTTTCTCCCAATATTTACATTCTGGAGTATCTGGAGAACACGGAGCAGCTCACCTCGGCCATCCGAGAGAGAGCCACAGGCTTCCTGCAGAGCGGTGAGAGACAAAATCATGTCAAGAAAATACTGAGACGGTTTGATACCAAATTATACATTATTCAACACTCAAACAAACTGTTGAAGTGTTAACCATTATCACACTAAACAGGATACCAGAGACAAATGAACTACAAGCATTTGGATGGATCATACAGCACATTTGGTTATGGTGATGGGAATACATGGTAAATATATTTTCACTATTACTATTGTTAAACAGAAATAATATCAAGGTAATCTACAAAAATAAACCCAGTAAACACATTTAAAATTATTATTTATCTATATCATTTAATTATATCTTCTACACCATCAGGTTGACTGCCTTTGTGCTGAGGTCCTTTGGCAAAGCACAGAAATACATATTTATTGATCCAAACATTATTCAGAGTGCAAAGAATTGGTTAATAAGCAGACGGGATTCAGACGGCTGTTTTATCCAACAGGGAACACTGTTCAACAACAGAATGAAGGTCTGTCATCTTCTATCTATCTCTCTATCTATCGTCTTTATTCAGACTTTCTCAAGCCAACATCACAGTTTGTCTAGATAAACTTTCCTTCAGTGGTTTGAGTGTGTTAATTTATTTATCCTTTATTTCTAATAAATTCTAGGGTGGGGTGAATGATGATGTGACCATGACTGCCTACATTACTGCATCATTGCTTGAACTGGATACTCCAGTCACAGTAAGTTCATCTGTAGGAAACATGGTAAAAACTCAGAAAAATGACACTCACAGCGTCTATTCCTCTGTGTTTTTTGTCACAGGATCCTGTCGTCAGTAAAGGTTTGTCATGCTTGAGGTCCGTCATTGAGGATGTCAAAAACACTTACACCACTGCCCTGCTCGCCTACACTTTCAGTCTGGCTAGAGACACGGACACTCGACAGCAGCTTTTCAAGAAACTGGAAGATGTTGCTATTTCAGATGGTAAGAGGTTTGTTTCTGATGACTTTCTGTTGTCTTTTATGACCGTACTATTGTTTTTAGTAACACTTTAGAAAACTGTTCCATCATTAATGAATAACTACGAATTAACAAATGAGTTACACACTATTAACATTCTTGTAACTACATTCCAGTCATTACTAGTGTGTTCCCATGATCTTCAGTTTAGAATACTGATCCAGATTATTAGTAGTTCCTTTAGAAGGATATAGTAACACTTGAGTCATTACTAGGGAATTACCATTATCTTATATTATACATTATGGATTATTAACATTAATTATGAACCTGTATACAGTAGTTCTTTGTTGTTCTGTGTGAGTTATAAAAAAGTAGTAGTAGTAGAGCCAGAAGGGGTTTATTCTGAGATAACAACCAGCTGGATGTGCATTATGCCACTTATTACACGACTACTTGCCACATAAGTAAATAATTCGACATGAAATATTGATCTGATTCAAAATTTTATCTCTTTAAACGCAAAGGTTCCGCGGTGAGAGCTATTGCTAGCGCAACAAGTTCAAACTAGACAGACATTTAAAAGATACGGTATACAGTCATACCACTTATTATACAGCATTTCACCACATAAATAATTAATTTTAATTAATTATAATCATCTCAAATCAATAATTTGGCATAATTAAATAACCGTACACAAAATATTGATTCGACTGAGTTTTAATATTTTATTAGCTCACCAAAAGCAAAACTTCCATGAAGAAAGCCCATTGAGCCTGTGTTTTCAGTGGTTGTTATCAAGCAATAACACACCACTGGATGTGCTATTGACCAATCAGAATCAAGTATTCCACAGATATAATAATAATAGTAACTAGAATGTTAATAGTGTGTTACTCATTTGTTCTTGTGTAGTTATTCATTAATGATGGAACAGTTTTCTAAAGTGTTACCTTTTTGTTTTAATCATGCTCCTTGAGTCACGCGTGTGTCTTTTGTCCTTAAGGCTCTTCTCTCCACTGGTCTCAGTCTGGCTCTGCTGATGAGTCTGATGCTCTGGCAGTGGAGATCAGCTCATATGTGCTGCTTGCTGTTCTCACTGCAGATTCAGTCACTACAGCTGATCTGGGCTATGCTAACAGGATTGTTAGCTGGCTTGTCAAACAGCAGAATGCTTATGGAGGATTCTCCTCCACACAGGTTACTCAAACCTCTCCAACCAAACTCATTATTGCTGGTGTGAATGAGTAAAAGTGGCATTACTGAACACATTTATTTCCCAGGACACAGTGGTGGCTCTTCAGGCTCTGTCTTTGTACGCCACCAAAGTGTTCAGCTCTGACGGCTCCAGCACAGTGACGGTACGGTCAGCAGGAGACACTCTCCACTTTAATGTCAATCAGGACAACAAGTTACTGTACCAGGAGAAGCAGCTGCAGAAACTTCCAGCCACATACAACATTGAAGTGAAGGGCTCAACCTGTGTGTCTGTGCAGGTCTGTAGTGTGTTCAGCTTCATTTACTCACACTCACTTTCTCTCTTGGCATTTTATGCCCAGACCAGCAACATAGTGTCGGCCCAGATCCGGGCCACATCTGGTACATTTGGATTCATCGCGTATCAGATGTGGGCCGGATCTGAGTTGACTTTATGTTGCTGTCAGGGTGGTTATTCTGCTGTGAGATGATTTATGAATGTGTTTTTCTTTGTGTTGACTCTCTCAGATGGCTCAGTTCTACAACATTCCCACTCCAACTGAAGCTAAAACATTGAGCATTGATGCTAAGATTGAGGGAGATTGCAAAACATTTGGACAAAATTTCATTTTGAACTTCACTGTCAAGTAAGAGAATTTGTATTTAAAGTCCCCCTGTAGTCAATAATTGTCAATAATTGTAATAATACAACTCATCTTTAAATTCTTCATGCCTTAAAACGGCTTGAATGTAACTCTACACCCTTGCCTCATTGAGTATACACGGTTCTATGAATATGTAAATGAGCCCCGCCTCCACTCACTCACAGTAGCTCAGAGATCCACTGGTTGACGATCACACGTTGATCTGATTGGTTACAAGGTAGTTTGTGACGTCAGAAACACCAGCGATTTCAAACCGTGTTTTTGAGACAGTCTTTGGTTCACTGCAGTTTTAAGGAGAAAATACTCAGAAATGGTGTTGACTTGTGAATTTACACATGGTTTGTCTTAAAGCATATTAAAAACACCACATACCAGAGCCGATCAGCCCTATACGCACAATACGCAAGTTGCGTAGGGCCCCGCAAATTACTCAAGGCCCCTCCTCCCCCTCGTGTCAAAGCGCGTCAAACACCGTTGCATACACCATTGCAAACCATTGCATGTTAAAGGGATACTTCACCTCTGGAAAGATAAATGTGTATTTAAATTGGGTCATTTATGTAGTAGAAATGTGAAATTATTTTTTAATTTGGAGCCTTCTAGAATGAGAAAAAACAGAAAATGTATTTTTGGCTCATGTGGATGAAAGACAACAACTCCCAGAATGCACTTGCTTCGCTGCTCTACGAGGCCACCCCCAAGCCACGCCTACTGGTTACAGAGCAGTTGTAAACAACAAAGCTAAGCTACAAGTGAGTCTCCGTGACGAGTCTGCCCGGGTTTTTGAGATCGCACAAAATGTCTGGGATTCGGCTTTTGCGTTCTACAGTCGCCATTCTTTATGTTTACTGTGGCGAGCTGGACGAGACTGAGTGGCGCGGGAGAATGGCGCGAGGCCGGTGGCGTGATTACTGATGAGCGCCTGTGAGACGCACTGGTCTCGTATCTCTCACGGAGGAGCGGGTATTTTCTTAGCAATGGTAAAACGCACATCAACCGATCACTTGTTTAGCGTTCATGTAAACACTACATTCAGATTCACCAGTCGGAATGAATTCAGTTAGATTGAAACAAAAGGTGTGCATGTAAACAATGAATGGCGACTGTAGAAAGCAAAAACGGACATTTTGGACGATCTCGACGGCCGGACATGTCCGGGAAAAAGAGGATGTATGGTAACCTACTACTCAGCTTTCTCCACAGAATAAGAACTTGATAGCTTAGCTTCCAAATAAAGATGGCTGACACTGCTTGTATATTCTGTGAGTGAGATCCCACCCTCTATGGGCGGGTTGAACACGTGCGGGACAGCTCCTTCTACTGGCTGTAGTCTTTAGCCTCTGGCCAAAAAATCCTCAGATGACGCAAAATGACGATTTTTGCGTCATCGGAGGATTTTTTCCAGACAAAAAATACATAAATCTCTCATCTCAGGGGGATATGAGGGGGGAAAGCATGGTAATTCGAAAATACTACAGGTTTTCTACTGATACAAAGCTTAATGCTAAATCCTGAAGTATCCCTTTAACACATGCGTTCATTATACTGTATATGCACTCCTTATTATAGGTGCACATACTTTTAAAACAAGACAATGATTGTAGTCTCCAAGTCAGTTTAGTTACAACTCAGCAATAAAACAAGATGGAAAGCATTGATATTGACTATTGATTTATAAGCTATATTGCATTTAAAATGTTGATTGGCTGGACATACTGGTCAATATGGATGCACATCCCTCAGTAAATAATAACCATCAAGTATCAAGTATTGCTTTCATTATTTAAAACACAGCTATGGCAAGTCATTTTAGCTTTTATTCATTCACAGGATGCATTTTTGATATCAATAATTAAATTTGTACAATTTAAAATGTGAATTCTTGATATTAAGAATGTACTTTTTCTAGTAACAATGTCTATTTCTGATATCAGGAATTCCTAGTTCATTAAAAGGAATTACTAGTTAACGGAGGGAAGATTGTAGTGGGAGCACTGGGGTGTCAGGTGTGACTGTGTGACAATGGCAAATGGCTAATGGGTCAGGTAGGAGGGCCCCTTAACAGAATTTTGCTTAGGGCCCCAGGGAGGTCAGGATCGGCTCTGCCACATACACATATTAACAACATTAAAAGCTTGATTTTCACCACAGGGGGACTTTAAGTCAAAAGACTAGAACATGATTATGACTTAAGATTAACTAACAAATAAATATTTTCTGAATATTTTTTAACATCTTAATAAACACAAAAGCAATATAAACTGAAACGGTGTATCTCAGTAGTTAAAACACTACACACTGACTTGAGATACATTTCTATTTTTTGACACATTATGAGTGATTTGAGTGATTAAAACTCTGCATGTGTCTTGGTAATTATACTGGCTTTTGTTCTCTCTTATTTGTACATTTATATGAGGCATTTAAGAATCTTGTCATTTGCTGTTTTCCAGATATGATGGTCTACAGGAAAGGACTAACATGGTCATTGTGGATATTAAACTCTTATCTGGATTCACAGCTGATACATCAATGGTGCGTTTGAGTGATTCATCACAAAATGTGTACACATTTCTAGAGTTTCTCTTTTTAGAAATTAATCTGCACTTTTTTCCCCACAGCTTAAAACTTCTTCCGGGACGTACAGAAAACCTGTGGAACGGGTCGATTCTAAAGATGATCGTGTCATTGTATATTTGAAGGAGGTGAGAAAACATAGCCTGACTACGTCAGACTTCATACTTCCGCTCAATTTCATTTCGCTTCTGTACTCAGTCTGAGACAGCGTCATAGCTTTCCGTTTTCCTCCGGCCTGAAAACAGCCGGCCAATCAACGAACAGAGGGCGGGCTGAGAGCCGTGACGTAGACGCTGATTGTACCGTGGATGCGTAGATTTACTTCACATAATCTGCTAAAGTCGTTCACAGCCATGTTCACTCCGGTATTTCGCTCGATGGTTTTGTTTTCGCATCGTACATGTGTTTACAGTGGAAGTTAGATGCGGCTGAGCATGCGCATAACACACGCCATAACCAAACGTTATGTGATTGGCTTACGGGTAACCAATGATTTTAAACTTCAGACAAGCACCCTCCCGCGAGAGAGAAAACACTTCTCTATTATGCCTTTCCAGACTCTGTCTACGAAGCAAAGCGAAGTAGCAGAGTTTGGTATTACCAGGCTAGAGAAAACAGCAACATTCATATGATCTTATGTCTTATGTTGATTCATAAACGTTTTATCCATAATGTCCATGACTGATGAGTTTGTTTCCTCCTGTAGATCACACAAAATATTCCAGTGAATTACCAGATACAAACGAAACAGGTTCCCTTTCGTAAAGGGAACTCCCGCTGCATCGATACTCGATACTTTGGGGAATGCCTTCGGCATGAAGCGTCTGAAGTCAACTATGGAACTATTCCAATCTTGATTGGTGCAACGTCACCCGTGACGTCGCATGTGACGGTGATCCGGAAGCTACAAAAGGGTCACAGGAACCAGGAAATGTTAGCTTCTGGTCTTCAGCAAGCGCTCTATGTCATCTTGTCTGTTCTATTTGGTGTTGTTTGTCCCGTGAAAAGGAGTATTATTTATGGCGAAAAAAGATAAGCTATTCAGGCAGTGTGCGTCCCCTTGCCCACGTTATTTAAGCGAGGATGACACACACACGCTTTGTGTAGTTTGTCTGGGAGTGGAGCATGCACGGGCGGTGCTCGAGGGCGCTGTCTGTGCAAACTGTTTTCAATGAAAAAGCTCCGCTCCCGTTTGAGCTTGTTCGATCAATTAGATCAGGCTCGCGTTTCCAGTGCATCAGGTCCCGCGTCTGTTGAGGCAGCGCGGCGCTTGTATGCATGTGATTCACACGTGGGGCTGGCATATGATACTGAGACGGTTGCGACCCTTTCTCAGTGTTTATTAACCAGCTCCACTGGTCTCGCGCACGGTTCGGAAGCCCGCGCTGCGGCTTCTTCCGACCGTGTTAAAGACACAGCGTTTGATTTATCTGGCTCCGAGGAGTTAGATATTATCTATTAACACTGAATCACGTGGATAGGGGGATTCGCCACCCCATATTCCCGTTAGTGAGGAGTTGCTGGAGGTTGTAATCAGGGCAGTGGTTAAATTAAATGTTAAATGGCCATATAATAAGCAGGAAGCGACTAAGAAAAATAAAATGAATGAGCGCTTCCTGCAGACCCAGTCACAATCTTCGTGTCAGAGCCTTCCCTTTTTCACTGATCTCCATACTGAGGTATCAAGATCGTGGAAAAATCCATTTTCATCTCAATTATTTTCCCCCATGTATATATTTACTCATCCATTAGGGAATCTAATGAAAATGGTTATTAGGTGATGGCTCGGGTTGAGGAATATTTTGCGAAATATTTTCTCCCCGACATTGCGTCACCCCTGATAGCTCAGACACTTCCCTCCAAATCTCGTACATCGAATTTGTTAGGGAAAGCATATATGGCGGTGGTCGAGCTGGTGCATGCCCACACACGATGGGGTTATTACAGGCATACCTGGCTGACCTCCTCAAGCAGGTGGATGATAACTGGGAGGTCTCACTCTATATTACTGAATATCGTAGAGTATCTGACTTATCTCTCCGTAGTATTAAAGAGACGGCCCGTGCTATTGGCCGGTCTATGGCAGCACTAGTCGTCTCAGAGAGACATTTATGGCTTATTCGCTTGTGGAGCGGGAAGAAAGACAGGGCTTTCCTTCTCGATGCTCCCCTTTCACCTTCTGGCCTCTTTGGCGACGCGGCAAGAACCGTTGTCGAGAGGCTTCAGGAGGCAGAGCGACAATCAGCTATCCCCAGTTGTCAGTCCAGGTCTCATGGGGTTGCTGCCAGGGGGCAGCCTCACGGGACAGCCGCCAGCTCCTCATATTTTGAGAAAGTTTCCTCTCGTGCCCCCCCGTATAAGGCTTGGGGCCAGAAGAAACATTCTCGCACGAAGCTCTCCATACCGAAGACAGGTCTGAGGACTGTCTCTCGGGCTAAGAGGGCTTCAACTAAGAGGTCTTGTCGTAACACGCAGACCCTTATGGGCGTTCCCCCAGGAGAGCGAGTACAGGAGTCTCGCCCCCTTATGCAGCCCTTAGGAAATCGATGTTTGCTTCCCGCCGCCGATGGCGCTTCGGGACACATCGGCTTCCAGCGAACACAAATCGCAGTATCTGCCCGAAGACGTTGCGGCACTGTCGAGTTCGCCGCCTCTCAGGAGGTCTGTAGAGAGCATATTTCGGTTAGTTCCTGCCAGTTAGCTGCTTCAGGTCACCAAAGCCATTTGGAAATTTATAGCCGAGGCCAGTCTCGAGGGACTGGTCCCCATAATGGCATATTTAGACACCCCGAGGGGTCTTCAAAATATAGCCTAGGGGGTCCTGCTTATGGTGGAGCTAATATACAAATATTATCTACTAAGGGTGGTTCACATGTCGGCCAGCCCCGAGCAGGGTCGGTTTTTGGAACAGGAAGTCTAGTCCCTCTTAACACAGGAAACCTCAAAGTGGGCTCTTCCTTGGTTACGGGAGCCCGGGTTCTACAGCTGGCACTTCATAGTTCCTATGAGGGGGGGGAGTTAGGCCTTATTTTGGATCTCAGGGTACTGGATCAACCTCCGAGGGGGTTCAGATTCAAGTTACCGACTGTCAGTCAGACCAGCTCCGAGGACTGGTCTGTCTTGATAGATCCACAAGCTCCTTAACTCCTCTTTCCCTTCTAACCCCATCACAGGAAGTTTCCGAGATCCGCTTTTGGGGGGGAAAGCGCATCAGTTCTGGACTCTTCCAGTCGGCCTAGCCTTATCCCCTCGCACCTTCACTAAATGTATGGACACGGCCCTTGCTCCATTGAGACTTCAGGGGGTCCGTATCTTATAGATGACTGGCTCATTTTGGCTCAGTCAAAAAGAACTAGCAATTCAACATCGAGATGTTGTTTTGCGCCATCTGAGGTGCGTGGGGTTGAGACTCAATGTCAAGAAAGGTTCCTTAACTCCTCTTCAGAGGACTACGTCCCTGGGAGTAGAGTGGGACTTAGTCACAATGCGGGCACAATTGTCTCCTGCTTGTATGAATACTATCTTAAACACAATGAAGAGTATTAGGTTAGGCCAGGCTATCACTGTCAAACACTTTCAAAGAGTTTTGGGTCTTATGGCTGCAGCTTCCACGGTAGTACCCTTTGGTCTGCTCCATATGAGGGCCTTGCAGTGGTGGCTCAGGAACAAGGGATTTTCTCCTCTGGGAAACCCTTTTCGTACGATCAGAGTTACGCGCAGATGCCTTCGTTCTCTTGTCGTATGGAAGAAACCATGGTTCCTGTCTCAGGGCCCGGTTTTGGGAGCACCATGTGAGAGAAAAACTCTGACCATGGATGCGTCCCTCACGGGCTGGGGTGCGGTTATGGAGGGCCGTTACACCCGAGGTACTTGGAAAGACCATCATCTCACATTGTATATTAATCGCTTGGAGATGTTGGCTGTATTTTTTGCCCTGAGGCACTTCCTTGTAGACCTCAGAGGCCATCATGTTCTTGTTAGGACAGACAATATGTCGGTGGTCTCTTATATCAACCGCCAAGGAGGTTTGAGATCTCGCCCTCTTTGTAGATTGGCGCATCAAATTCTTCTTTGGTCCCAGGACAAATTTCTCTCTGTCAGATCTATTTATATTCCTGGGGTTGAAAATATGGGAGCAGACATCCTGTCGAGGCAGGGGCCGAGGCCCGGGGAATGGTGGCTCCACCCTGAAGTGGTTGAGCTTATATGGAGAGAGTTTGGCCGGGCGGAGGTTGACCTGTTCGCTTCTCATGAGAACTCTCATTGCCCGCTCTGGTACTCTCTCTCACATCCAGCTCCTTTGGGCTTGGATGCCACGGTACAGATGTGGCTGAGGTCACATCTGTATGCTTTTCCCCCGATCGCTCTGCTCCCTGGGGTTCTAGAAAGGGTCAGGAGGTACGGAGTGAGACTACTCCTTGTAGCTCCGTACTGGCCGGCCCAAATTTGGTTTTCGGACCTTATTAGTCTCTTGGAGAGTCCTCCATGGAAAATTCCTATTAGGAGAGATCTTCTGTCTCAGGCTGATGGTATATTATTTCATCCCCGACCAGAGTTATGGAGACTATGGGTCTGGCCCCTGAGGGGGTCCCACCCATAATTAGGTTGCCCTTTCCACCGAGGTGGTCAGGACATCCATACTAGAACCCCACTCTACTAGGAACTAAACAATTAAGTTAGGGAGGGCATTGAACCCAGTTTATTACTGCCCACTGGCTTCAGTACTGGTGTTCCATCCCGCTCTCTAACGGGATCTCCTGTTCATGCTTAGGGCCTCTGTGGCGGCCTCAGTGCCCTCCGCAAGCCTCTAAGGGTGTTCTCGAAAGGACGTTCCCACTGAAACTCCATGTTCCTGTAGATTGGAGGATGAATCCTGTCATCCAGCCTATTGGCATCAGGCTGATGGGTTATCCCTGGCACCCATCATGTCCTGTGGGTGAGGTATACAAATATATATTTGAGATATATAAGTATATATAGGAGAATCTATTGAGTCTGCTTCCTGCTCGTCTTACTCCCTGGAAGAGTGGTGGTGCTGCCCCCTCTTACTTGCTAGCGTGGGAGCCACTCAACGTTATTTTTGCCCGGTACTGAGGTACTTGTAGGCAATGTTAAGATTCTTCAGGTATTCCATCCTCCATCGCATGTGTCGGATGGTCAAGGTCGTAGCCTTTGAGGTTCCTAAATTAGGACTCAGGCTGAGAGGAGTCAGTCCATCTAGTTACGCATCAAGGGTTAGGAGCTATTCCCTTTATTAAGAGTACAGTTGGTTATCTAAAACCACTCATATATGAAGTACAAGGTGCGCTTCTGCCTTCACCTCTCATCTAATATTTTCTACTGTCTGGGGCTCCCAGCCATGAGGTCAGTCGAGCCTCCGGCTCCAGACCTCCCCTTCTTGCACCAAATCTTATGACAAGCTAGTTTGGATCTGCCCTCTACTCATTCTATCGTCCGTGAGTGTACCAGATGCTTTATACCAGGGCGTTTTTTCTCTCAGTGTGGCGGCGTGGGTATTCGTTCCCCAAAGTATCGAGTATCGATGCAGCGGGAGTTCCCTTTACGAAAGGGAACGTCTCGGGTTACGTATGTAACCCTCGTTCCCTGAGTAGGGAACGAGACGCTGCATCCCTCGGCCACACTTTTCGCGCCCCTGAGAACGACTTGCTTTGACCAATTAGAAGCTAACATTTCCTGGTTCCTGTGACCCTTTTGTAGCTTCCGGATCACCGTCACATGCGACGTCACGGGTGACGTTGCACCAATCAAGATTGGAATAGTTCCATAGTTGACTTCAGACGCTTCATGCCGAAGGCATTCCCCAAAGTATCGAGTATCGATGCAGCGTCTCGTTCCCTACTCAGGGAACGAGGGTTACATACGTAACCCGAGACGTTCTTCAAGTGAAGAATCTCAAGCCAGCTGTGATTAAAGTGTACGATTACTACCAAACAAGTAAGATTTAATATGCCAGTGTTGAATGCTTTGATCAAGTGATGCACATTGTTTATTCAGATTTAATCCATGTACAGGTTTCCATTGTTGTACGAATGTGAACATCTTCCTTTTCCTTCAGGTGATCAGTCAGAGGCCGAGTACTTCTTCCACTGTGGATGAAGCTGAAGAGCGTCACCTTATAGTTCAGCTTGGATAAAGATGTTGGAACTCTCTAATGTTAATGTTTATTCTTTATCCTGGACAAAATTATTTCCAATCCATCATCCCAAATTTGAACAAACCCCCAAATCCTAATCAGCTTTTGGCTACGTCTCTTGAGATCATGACTTATCAATTCACAATGCATATGATTAATAAAAGTGTTGAAAACAATTTCTGGTGAGCTGGTTGAACTGTTGAATGTGTAGTAGCTACATGCTATGGCAACATTTCAGAATCAGACGAGGTTATTACTATTATATCTTGTGATTTTTTATTTATTTTTTCTCATCTCATCTCGGCTCTGCTTTTTTAAAAATCTTGTTCTGAGACACTGTATACCTGTCAAGTATCCCGCTTTGGCCGGGAAAGTCCCGTATTTTACCCTTCTTTCCCGCCGTCCTCCCGTATTAGTATTTTCCCGTAAATCTCCCGGTTTTTAACCTGCGTTATTAAAAAATAATAATAGGCTACCCCGGGCCCGGGCGGAGTAAAAAAAAAACAAAAAAACATTCCTAATCTGAGTCTGTCAGTAGCCTCGCGATAACTGCCACCTGCAGTAGCCTACTACAGGTACTGTAGCTGGCAGTTGTCGCGAGGTCAGTGTGTGAGGTCAGATGATGAGTGACAACCCTATGGTGACAACGCGGGAAAAAACAGAAAGAAAGAAAAAACAGGGACGGATGATGGACGCTACTACAGAGACGGAAGGCACGCACAGTATTTGTAGTGTTCTCTGTACCTATTGTCCTGTGCATTGTTCATAATAAAGTTCGTTAAAAAAAAAAAAAAAAAAAAAAAAAAAAGACGTAAGGCACTCCTGCCAAAATCACAAAACCCTCATGTAAATACCGCGAATGCAAAGTCTGCAACAAATTTATACAATAACTGACTAAAAGAGTAAAGAAAAGTTATGTGAAATGAAAAGAAAAACTGTAAAAGAAAAGCAATATGAAATGAAAAGAATATGTGGAATGAAAATAAAATGTAAATGTAAAATGTTACTGCTCGCGGTGGGCGCCGGAAAATTTCCCTTATTTTCAAATCCAAAACTTGACAGGTATGTGTACACCCTTAAAAATAAGTGACAAAAAAAGCGGTTTTCACAGTGAAAAGAACCTGAAAGGTTTCTTGAATAACCTTGTTTATGTGACATAAAAAGCCTTTTTTGGTACTGCAAGAACCCGCCTCATAAGTTCTTAAAAGAGCCTATAACAGTTCTTCATGTCACTTTATAAGATTATTTGTAGACCATTCATGAAAATGTTCTTTATGACCCCATTTTAAACAAACATACAAAGAGAATCCAGGAATAAGATTTAAGTGTCTATTGCCTTTATACATTGTGCCAGATAAAAGCATATGAATACAAACAGTAAGGCATTGAACAGGACATTTCATAAATCAAGCAAATTGCACAATTTTAAAAAGAGAAAACAGTAGAAACACTCACCAATAAACCAAAAAGCAGACTACAATAAACAGTCCACTCTGTAACGGTCATCAGCTGGAGTGCCCTCGAGAACCACCAGAGGGCACTCCATTTCAGATTGTCATTTTCCCTCACAACTACATTTCCCATACTCACTGCTCGGACTCATCTTCACTGATCACATTCACCTGTTTGTCATTACCTTGTTTAGCTCACCTCTTATAAGCCTGGTTTTCACATTCAATCACGGCGTAGTTTTGTATGTGTTGCACTGCTTCTCTGAGCATTTCTTCGGTTCCCTGTATTTGGGTTTCTTGGACTCTCTGCCTGCCTCTGGATTACCCGTTTGCCTTGTCCCCTGCCTTGTGTGTTTGTTTGTTTGGACTGCCTACCTGGACTTGAACCTGTTGCCTGTTCATTTGTTTACGTGTATGGATTGTCCCCTTCTGATTAAAGCTGCATTTGGATCTAAACTTTCTGGTCTCCGAGCAGTTTGTGACAGAAAACTACGCCAACACAGATCCAGCAGCCAAGTAAGACCCAGACCCATCGATGAATCCAGCAGCACAAATTTTCCGTCTCCGTCAGGGAGATCGACCCATCGAGAATTATGTAATGGACTTTTTGGAGCTTGCTCCTCTGACTTACATGGATGAGGTATGTCTAATGATATTTTTTCGCGGAGGACTATCTGAGTCACTCAACTACCGTATGCCATTGCATGACCCTAACGGGACTCTTGAACAGTATATTGACTTGGCCCTTTCCTTGAGCGGTTCGTCATTTACTGTGGGCCTTGCGGAGGAAGAACCCCGCAAACTCTAAGCCTGAGAATCTTCACGTCATGCCACCCATCAGGCCTATCACCGGATCGGTCTCTGGACGTTCTAGATTAATGTCCAGCGTGATGGACTCACCACTCATGTCAGCACGGAGGGCCAAGAAGATCGGCCGATAGGGGTCTTGTCCTGCCAAAACCACCATTCCAGAGTCTCTTTCCGTCGAGGTCTCTGCCGAGCCTGCGCTCCACGCCAGCCCTGCCGAGTCTGATCTTCACGCCGAGCCTAATTATTAATTTATCGTTTTTATGAATCATTTATAATAAATAATGTGTCTCTGGATATCGTATATACGTGAATGGATATCCCTTATTTTGCCAAATCTAAATCCTAATCTTTAAGTCCCCAAATCCCAAATCAAAAACCGTACATTTGTTGTTTCAAAAATAAAAAATATGTTTGTTTTAAGATGAGAAAATAAGCCAAGATACTTCTTTGCATAATCTCATTCAAAAAACAAGTGAGATATTGTTTCAAGTTTAGAGTTACAGAATGTTAAGAAATGTCTTGAAATTGGTAAGAAAAGAGTTACAGTTATAGTAATTATGAAGAATTCTATAATCAAGTTATAAGCTTTTAGCTTGTTAAGATGGCAATTTATATCCATTGTATGTCCTCAAGCTGTAGAATATTTATTTTGTCCTCATTAATTGTCATTATTAATTGAACTGGATCAACCAACAACAACCACATTTTTGAAAAACAAACAAATATCAATGACAAATCACTTTAACCAAAGTCATTGAGAAGTCAGAAACTTCACTCATCCCATCACAGCCAAGTACGAGACATACTATTATTCCTAAAAACCAAAAGAACTCACAATAATATATCGGAAAGTCTACAATGTTACAAACAACAGGCAGAAAAACAAACATGGTAAATCTTCATCATGGTGTAGGATCTCAAGTAAATATATGTATTGTTTAATTGCTCATCTAAAAGATTTGACTTATTTTAATGCTAAAATATTTTCAGACACCATATTAGGAAGGGGTCGAGGGATTTGCAAATATAAACAAACATTTACTGTAACTCTCTCACAGTGGATTGTTGACCCTTGATTTCAGTGTTGATTGGTTTCAGGACACAGGTCAGTTGCCTGTTTTTTTCTGTGTATAGTTTGTTCAGAAGATACACTATATTGCCAAAAGTTTTGGGACGTCTGCCTTTACATGCACATGAACTTTAATGATATCCCATTCTTAATCCGTAGGGTTTAATATGGAGTTGGCCCACCCTTTGCAGCTTCAACTCTTCTGGGAAGGCTTTCCACAAGGTTTAGGAGTGTGTTTATGGGAATTTTTGACCATTCTTCTAGAAGCGCATTTGTGAGGTCAGGCACTGATGTTGGACGAGAAGGCCTGGCTCGCAGTCTCCGCTCTATTTCATCCCAAATGTGTTCTATCGGGATGAGGTCAGGACTCTGTGCGGGCCAGTCATGTTCCTCCACACAAAGTTAGGAGCATGAAATTGTCCAAAATGCTTTGGGGTATGCTGAAGCATTAAGAGTTCCTTTCACTGGAACTAAGCAGCCAATCCCAACCCCTGAAAAACAACCCCGCACAATTATCCCCCCTCCACCAAACTTTACACTTGGCACAATGCATTTAGTTGAGTAGCGTTCTCCTGGCAACCGCCAAACCCAGACTAGTCCATCGGTTTGGCATCGGATAAATTACCTAAATTAATAACTTTTTTACAACAAAAATGAACCATCACTGAACTTACTTAAACTGGACTGTGACGCTATTTTCTGCTGTACAGCCAAAACAAACATTATTGTTTGCATTATTTATACTGCATTATTTTCCTGTTATCATTGTAAAGCTGCTTTGAAACAAACTGTATTGTAAAAAGCGCTATATAAATAAAGGTGACTTGACTTTTACTGCATGCCAGACTACTGTACTTTGTGTCGCAAATGTATTTTTAAGGCTTTAGTAGATCTAATTTAGCACATGTTTTTGAACTGCAGTGCCTTCATGGTTGAATCATTAATCAGATGATCAATACACATGTTTTGAAGGACCTCCTTTAGCATGAGAGTCCCTTTAAAAGAGACGGTCCAGTTCATCTCATGCCGTGGATGATCGCTCGTCATCATGGCTCTGAATATTGGCTGCTGTTGGAAAGGGCTCCTTCTGCTCTCTTTCCTCCTGATCTGTGTCAATGGACAAACATCAGGGCCGTAAGTTTTTAACAGTTTTTGCTAAGGTTAAAATTATTAGTATACCAGTAGTCATTGTGTAAGAAATGTCTTGATTTCTCCGGTATGTATTTAACTGGTCTGTGTTGCACAGTAGAGGTTTACTGTTTAACCTTTATGCCTTATTATTTATTTTACGACGTTGATTGCATTAAGGGACAAAAATGTCCACTCTAAACACTGCCATAAAACTATATATATATAGTTTATATCTTAGTGCTGAGTTCGATACTATAGATCACACAATACTCTTAGATCGACTACAAAATTATACTGGTGTTCAAGGACAAGCATTAAGCTGGTTCAGATCATACTTATCTGACCGCTACCATTTTGTCTATTTAAATGGAGAAAAATCGATCATAACTCCAGTAAACTATGGAGTGCCGCAGGGATCTGTGTTAGGCCCTCTGTTATTCTCAATATATATGCTGCCACTTGGAAATATTATAAGGAAACATGGAATTAGTTTCCATTGTTATGCTGATGACACTCAAATATATATTTCATCACGGCCGGATGAAAACGCTAAATTATCCAAATTGACAGAGTGTGTTAAAGATATAAAAGATTGGATGACGTGCAATTTTCTTTTATTAAATCCAGACAAGACAGAGGTAATACTTATTGGTTCAAAAAAACGCCCACAAAACCTCTCACAATACAACTTTAACATAGTAGGATGTCCTGTTACTTTATCCTCTCCAGTAAAAGACCTGGGTGTTATACTTGACTGCAACCTGTCTTTTGAAAATCATATTTCATATGTTACAAAAACAGCCTTTTTCCAACTTAGAAACATTGCTAAGCTACGTAATATGCTATCTGTTTCTGATGCAGAAAAGTTAGTTCATGCGTTCATGACCTCGAGACTAGATTACTGTAATGCTTTATTATCCGGTTGTCCTGCATCCTCAATAAACAAGCTACAGTTAGTCCAAAATGCCGCCGCTAGAGTTCTTACTAGATCAAGAAAATTTGACCATATAACACCGATTTTATCATCACTACATTGGTTACCTATAAAGTTCCATATTAATTACAAGGTATTGCTACTGACTTATAAAGCCCTAAACGGCTTAGCTCCAGTCTATTTAACGGATCTTCTATCGCCCTATAATCCATCGCACTCTTTAAGATTGTATCGGTTACTAAACGTAACCTCTGTTCTCTCTAGAAGAGGGAATGAGTATTGCGCAAGTATCTTACGCTGCGGGAAAGTCTTCTTTCTCGAGATACTGAAGCCAAAAAATTATTCTTAATTTTTAATAATCTTGTCAACGCAGTGCGGCAGCATGCAGACCTAGGGCAGGCTACTAGCGTGCCCATTGGCTGCCCTGCGGCAACTGTAGCAGCCTATCGCTGAGCCCTTGGCGTGACGTCATGACCAATAAGCGCGCTTGGCGCGCTTCATGCTTCACAGCCCGCCAAAAGGGGTGTGGCTTAGCATATATAAGCAGGGCTCAGAGGCTGCTTCACTGGTTTCTGTCGCTGAAGTGAGTGAGCTCGTGGCGTGAGCACGGCGGGTTACGCAATACTCGTTCCCTCTTCTAGAGAGAACAGAAGTTACGTTTAGTAACCAATACGTTCTCTTACGAGAGGTTCTCTCGTATTGCGTAAGTAGCTTACGCTGCGGGAACTCCCTTGTCAACGCCGTGCGCGCCCAGCATCCACTGAATGAGTCCCAGGGAGAGCCCGGGGAACGTGATAGCAGGGAGCCGGGCGGCCAACAGAAGGCTAGCGCAGTACACAAGCACATACTAGGGAGCACGGAACGGCACAGCCGGTCCGAACTGACAAATCCCTGCACAGTGCAGCTCAACCAGTAGAGCTAAATCAACCAACTTAGCCCGCACATTGATAGTGGGCCGGTCTATGCGAGACTTAGACTGATAAAATTTTCGCCTGCAAGGCGGGAACTTCCAGGTTGTAAAACCTAACAAATGTAGAGGGGGAGGCCCAGCCTGCCGCTGCACAAATGTCATGAATGGAAATCCCGCTGGACCACGCCCACGATGAGGCCATGCCTCTGGTGGAGTGAGCTAGAATGCCCAGTGGGCACTGCAGGTCTTTAGACGCATAAGCAGTTGTGATAGCGTCCACTGTCCATCTGGACAGGCTGTGTTTCGAGGCGGCGAGACCCTTGGTGCGCCCTCCAAACGAAACAAAAAGCTGCTCCGAGCGCCTGAAGCGGCGGAGCGTGTAATGTAGTTCTAGTTTCTCAGCACCCTGACCGGGCAGAGGAGATTACTATCGGCCTCGCTACCGGGAGTTGGCAGGGCTGAGAGGGAAATGACCCAATATTAGAAGGGAGTGCCCAATATTTTGGGAACGTAACCATGCCTCGGTCTGAGAATAACTTTAGAGTCGTTAGGTCCGAACTCGAGGCACGCGGCGTTAATAGATAACGCGTGAAGGTCTCCCACGCGTTTGACTGAAGACAGAGCTATCAGAAAAACGGTTTTGAGCGTGAGGTATTTCATATCCACAGTTTCCAAGGGTTCAAAGGGA
Source organism: Squalius cephalus (assembly GCF_949319135.1). Classification (NCBI taxonomy): domain Eukaryota; kingdom Metazoa; phylum Chordata; class Actinopteri; order Cypriniformes; family Leuciscidae; genus Squalius; species Squalius cephalus. Next base: position 5,923,126 of record NC_137132.1, read on the forward strand.
TGCGTTTTCAGGGCCTCCAAGACCAGTGAAAGATCCCACATAGGAACCGAGGGGGGTCGCGGGGGGTTCATCCTCCTGGGTCCTCTAAGGAAGCGGGTGACGAACTCGTTCCTTCCTAATGCGCGGCCCAGCTCTGAGACAGTGAAAGCTGAAATGGCCGCAACATAAACTTTGAGCGTGGAGGGGAACCTGCCCGCGTCCAGCAGCTCTTGAAGGAAACACAATAATTTGCGATACCCCACATGTCTGTGGATCGAGCCCCTTGGCAGTGCACCATTTGCTAAACACAGACCATTTTGACGTGTAGAGCCCCCTCGTAGATCGTGTTCATAACCCCTCTTGGCAGACCAACGGGTAACTGTTGAGGCTCCATGCATGCAGAGACCAGCGCTCTGGATGGGGATGCCAGATCGAGCCGCGGGCTTGAGAGAGAAGGTCTCTCCTCACCGGTATCGGCCAGGGGACTGTGTCTGCCAGCTGTATCAGTTCCGGGAACCAAGCTTGGTTCTCCCAGTATGGGGCTATGAGGAACACTGTGTGGCGCGCTTTCCTGACTCTCCTGATGACCTGAGGCAGCAGGGAGACCGGGGAGAAAAGCATATAGCGGGCCGCTGGGCCAGGTGTGGGCCAGCGCGTCCTCGTTCTTCGTAAAGAACTCTGGGCAGTGAGCGTTGTCTTTTGACGCAAAAAGGTCGACTTTCGCTTTGCTGAAACGGCGCCACAGTGACTGGACTGTTTGGGGGTGTAGAGACCACTCCCCAGGGGGAACGTTGTCCCTGGACAGTCTGTCGGGGCCCTCGTTCAGGTGGCCAGGCACATGCCCGGCTCTCAGTGAGCGCAGAGAGTGCTGAGCCCACACGAGGAGGCGTTCCGCCAGGGTACAGAGCGTCTTTGATCTGACACCGCCCTGGCGATTCACATAGGCCACTACCGATGTATTGTCCGTGCGGACTAGAACATGGTGACCGTGGAGGAATGGGAGGAAGTGTTTGAGCGCTTTCTCGACCGCGAGCATCTCTAGACAGTTTATGTGTAGGAGATTCTCCTGGTCTGACCAGCGGCCATAGACCGGTCTGCCTTCGAAGACCGCTCCCCAACCTAGGTTGGAAGCGTCTGTCGAGACAACTTTCCAATGTGAGATCACCCCCATAGTCACTCCTGTGTGATACCATTCGGCTGCCAGCCAGGGCTGCAGGGCTGAAATGCAGCCCTGATTCACTCTGACTCGCGAGCCGCAGGCCGCCCAGGCTCGGTGGGTCACGCGCGCTTTCAGCCAGCGTTGAAGCGGGCGCATGCGCAATAAGCCCAGCTGGAGCACTGCTGCAGCTGAGGCCATATGCCCCAGGATACGCTGGAATGTCCTCAGGGGAGCCTGGCTGCCTATTTGGAAGGATGCGGCGAGGTGACGGATGCGGCGCGCGCGCTGCTCCGACAATCTGGCCGTCATAGCCACCGAGTCCAGTTCTATTCCAAGAAGGAAATTGACTGACGGGGCGATAGCGAGCTCTTGGTCCAGTGACCGAGAGACCCAGATCCTCCAGATGGCTGAGAAGCGCTGTTCTGTGAGACACAAGTTCCGTCTCTGACTGCGCTAGAATAAGCCAATCGTCCAGATAATTCAGTATTCGCATTCCCTGTTTTCTCAGGGGAGCGAGGGCCGTGTCCATGCATTTCGTAAATGTATGGGGTGCTAAAGACAGGCCGAACGGAAGGACTGTGTATTGATATACTCGACCGTCGAAGGCGAATCTCAAGAATGGCCTGTGACGGGGAGTTATCTGGATCTGAAATTACGCGTCCTTTAGATCGAGAGAGATAAACCAGTCTCCTGGGCGAATCTGCGCGAGGGTTTGTCTGGTTGTAATCATTTTGAACGGCCGTCTCATGAGGGCTTTGTTCAGATGTCTCAGATCTAAAATAGGTCTTAACGCTCCGTCCTTCTTGGGTACGAGGAAGTAACGGCTGTAAAAGCCCGACTCGCTCAGAGAAGGATGAACCTGTTCTATAGCCCCTTTGTGCAGCAGCTTCGCTATTTCTGCTTGAAGCAGGTGCGCTGCTTCTAAACTCACTTTCGTCTCCTTCTGCGCCAGAAGTGTGGGGGGCGATGAGCGAATTGAAGCGAATAGCCGTGTTTTATAGTATTCAGCACCCATTCTGACACGCCCTGAATAGCTTCCCATGCTTTGCACGCATAGCTAGGGGTCGAATGGTCTCTGGGTTCAGATCGCCGCGCTGCGCGGGATGGGGAACCTGTATCAGAGAGGATGGGGCAGCGCGTGCGCCGCCGGTGCTCGAACACGGGGGCTGGTAAACAGTGCTGGCCGGCTGTACAGCGTACGGTAGCTCGGTCCCTAAGGATGGAGCGCGTTTTGCTGTCAAACACTCCTGGCGCGAGAGCGGCGTGGGGGTTATCGTGTCTAAAAGTGAGTGCGCGTGCTCGTGAGCGGACGCAGAGTTTACACTTATAACACGGCCAGTGTTTGGGAGCTTTAGAGGGTCTGTAACCCGAGGTAACTGAATGGCAGAGCGAGCAGCAGGTAGGTGTGAGCACAGAGTTGTGGCCACATTTACTACACTTAGTACTCGAGCGGCATGTGTACGCTTTATGAGAGTGCGCTCTGAGCGTGTTACCATGGGGACCGTGTTTGTGTGTAGTGGTGAGCACATGGGAGTGGGCACATTTTCTACACTTATGACACCTTCGGCCAGAGCCAGGATGTTTGTGAGCTTTAGAGGATCTGCAACCCGGGGTAACTGAGTGGCAGAGCGAGCAGCGGGTAGGTGTGAGCACGTGGGAGTGGGCACATTTTCTACACTTATAACACCATCGGCATTATAGGAAACTGATAGAGCAAAATAAAAAAAAGATCAAGGAAAAATGAATAACATGTATCTATTTTTTGGCCCAAGTTATAAGAGAAAAAAATATACAAGAAAAAACAAATGCATGATAAACTTAGTACTAAATATGCCTATATATTTTAGAAAACCACATAAAGATGTGTATATAAATAAATGTGTGAGTTACTGTTGCTAATAGCACATACCTTATCCAGGTATATTATTATTCACTTGGTTCAGTAACGTAGTCCACTGCTTCGGTGGTCGTGTAGGTTTTCTTCATCTTGTCGAGTGTGAAATGGCCGCACCAAAGAGGTGCACAGCTTTATAACTTTTGCATCAACCGCACTTGTATAAACACTGATTTCTCAACTTTTCTAATCCAAAACAAAGTCTGCCTTTGTTTTGGATCCCTCGCAGCTACATCTTTGTGTTGCCGCAAGATGCAAGGTGTTATTATTGTCTAAGGACTGACTGCATGGCTGTGTTTGTGCCTCTACGTAGGTGAGACATTATCAATTAACTTTGAAATGTAGACTGCTAAAAAAAAAACAAAGCTGTGTCAAAGGTTCATGTCTGTGCGTAAAATACGCATGAATCAAATCAAAAGAAAACAATGCAGTGAGAAGTGCTTTCTCTTGCTAAATGCACACACACACATACACGCCTACACACACATCCTACACCACCGACACACACACACAGAGAGAGAGAGAGAGAGAGAGAGAGAGGATAAAATATGACCTTCAGGATATTATGATTTTTGTCACTCGCCTAAACACCATGTATTATATTTAGGCCCTACACACACACACACACACACACACACACACACACACACACACACACTTTTGTCAACGCAGACACACATTGCTCTCAGACATCCACACATACTCAGAAACATCATTTTGGATCACTGAGCCATTAAAATGCATCATAACCAGGGTTGGGGAGTAACGGAATACATGTAACGGCGTTATGTAATCAGGATACAAAAATCCAGTAACTGTAATCCGTTACAGTTACGTCAAAAAACGTAGTAATCAGATTATAGTTACATATTGAAAAAAGGGGGAATACTTTCAGGATTACAATGGTTTCATTTAAAACTAAATAAATAAGTATTTTGGCATAATAACACTATATTAAGCGCTGCATGATTATACAGTAGTTCTTGGTTCTGTTGCCAGTAATGACACGTGTGCCACACGCTGGTGAATGCACAAATAAGCTTTCTACAATCTCCTCAGACGCAGATTGAATCACTGCTGCTAGTAGAAACGATGCTGCCTGCGGGTAAAATCGCTTGTTTTAATTCATGGAAATTCCGCTGCTATTTTGTAGAAATTAGGAGAGTAGCTTTTTTAGTACCCAAAATGTCCTTTCTTAATCTTTTCTCACATAACGAGATGTTCGCTGTCTAGGTAACGTGGGGGAACTCCCACTGCCAACGCCCCAAGTTCAGTCAGGCAAATTAAGAAAGATCACGGCTTTAGTCAACATGTAGGCCTATATTAAAATAAACTAATATGTAGACTGTGTAAAAATTTTAAATGTTGTGTTTTTATTTTTTTTTGTTAAAAATTAGTTAAAAATAAAACAATCTGTAATACCATACATTAGCCACTAGATGTCTGTATAGCCCTTTACATAAATATATATTCAGGCCTGTGTGTATACTTTGCAAATATTGTACACTGGACCAAATTCTTAATAAATAAAAGTTATAGTAAATATAGTAATATAATATAGTAAATAATATTTCTTCTTGCTTGTCTTTATTTATATACGTGACCTTGAAGTAATCCAAAAGTAATCAGTTACATTACTTTCATATTATAGTACTCGGATTACGTTACTGAATACTTTTTTTATGAAGTAATTTGTAGTAACGGAATACATTTTTAAAGTAACCCTCCCAAGCCTGATCATAACACAGTCAAACCAGGAAAATAACGTGCATTTCCCCCCATTTGGAATACCTACAGTGATATGCTCACACAAAAATCGATGCAAAAGATGCTTTCCAACAGGTGTTTTATCATTCGTTGTAAAACTGTGGACGTATTTTTCCAAACGTCTCACACCCGTACATTCTTCCGTTGAGAGCTTGAATAATAGACACTCCAGCCCAGTTGGTGGCGGCGGAGTAATATCGTACCTCACAGCACATCCAATACAAGTAAATAGAGTTGGACAAAAACTACGATAAAACCTGTTGGAAAGCATCTTTTGCAGCGATTTTTGTGTGAGCATATCAGTGGACACCCCTGACCACTCGGTGAGTTTCACGTCTTTGTAAACAAAAGTTTAATGTGTTTTAGGAAGGACTGTTCCAGTGCACCTATACACCCATTCTAGAGGTTTTGCGGAAAGCGAAAGAAACCTAAAATTCTCGGGCCAGCAGCATGTGTCCAAATTTTAATCTTAACCGTTCTATTTCATCAGAAACGATCTATTAACAGGGCTTTAAGTGTAAATTACCGAACTTGTCCTTTAAGAGACAACTTTATGCATATAAGATCATTTAAAATTAAGGACAGTGACAGATTTTTTTAATGGCAGTGTATTTTTAAGAGCAATTCTCTGAATAAACGTACAAATATAAAGAATTTAGTCACCTGACTTTGTTTGGTCATTTATTCACACTTTTCATATTCATATTTTCAATTGATCAATAGTAAATTAACTGTATTGATTTTCCCTCCCAGTTTATGTTTTATTTTTCTTATCTAACCAATATTGTATGATCATTTTTTCTGGACAGATATTTCATGGTGACGTTTCCCGCAGTGATTAAGTCTGGATCTGAGGCCAAACTGTGTGCAAGTCTTCTCAAGCCCAATGAAAGCCTTGTCATGAACATTCATCTGGTTCATGGTGCTCAGAGCACATTACTGCTGCAGGAGAAAGCTGAGGAAGAGTTTCATCGCTGCTTTAACTTCAAGGTCTGCCATCAAAACATGCACATAATGAATATTATCAAATATGTTTCATCATAATGCATCTAGTTTTTGTGGCAGGTTGTGAATACAGGAAATTATTTCTCATCAGGCTCCTCTGGTCAAGGCAGAATCAGTGCAGAAAATGAAGGTTGAACTTCAGGGAGAGACTTTCAGGACGACTGAAGAGAGAAAAGTCCTGTTCAAGCATGTTCAAGTTCATCCTCTGACTTTTATCCAGACTGATAAACCCATCTATACTCCAGGACAGACAGGTGAGCTGTAAATGTCTCATAGGCTAAAGCTCAGTAAACAATGCTGGTGTCACTGACATCTAAACCCTGATCACAGCTGAGGTAGCACATATACAGTAAGTAAAGCACACTATGATCAGGCAATGAGCTCATGTAGCACCATAGTTCAAACATTACAAATGTTGCACAAACCAGCAGATGGTGAAAGAGTATGAAGTAAACAGTTCAATGGATTTACAAACAAAAAGAGGAGCAAATGAAAAGATAAGAAAATCAGATATTAAGGATGAGTAGCTTTGAATTCTAACAGCTTTGAAACACGAGAATGGTCATCTAGTGTGCATTTGAACAATCCCCTCACTTTCAAACATGTTCAGCCTAAATACTGTAATTACAAATATGATATCGATATTGATATCAGTATCTGTGCGACTTTATTTTATATGAAATCTATAGATACTATAGATTAAGGGTGTTCTTGGAGAGCCCACAGCCCTGCATGGTTTAGCTTTAACCCTAATTATTAAATGTTCTGATCAGGTCCTTCAGGGTTATTTGAAATCAACAGGGTTTGGACTAAACTCTGAAGCCCTCCATGAGTTTGACACCCCTGATATAAATCGTTACATGTAATAAACCTCATAGCTGTCTGGGATAGGCCTACTTGATTCTAACTGGTCAGCTGGAGCAAATTGTCAGACATTTTTGTAACATTATGGCTAAAACAGGCAGCTGTGACAGCTAGTTGAATTTGGCTCAAAAGACACATTCACCCAGCAGCAGAATACAGTTGTCAGCCCTGTATTTGACACTTAATACGGTTCACACACAGTTTGGTCATTTACAGGAGAGAAATATGACTGTAAGCAATTGTACCTTACATAAGATACATACGTTTTTTAATACACATTTCAATTTTACAGTGAACTTCAGAGTTGTTACCATGGATACAAACTTTGCACCCCTTGATCAGCAGGTCTGATGTGTTTATCTGGCATCTTTATTATCTTTTGCATTGTTGAATACACATTTAATAAATGAACACATTTTTGGCTTTTAATCTTAAATTACTATTTGCTCTTTCACAGTATAGTACAGTGGTTCTTGAGGTAAGAACACAAAACCTTCTGTGCAGTCATAACAAACTCACCTTTTAAATCTAATTAACACTAGAAATTCAGTTATATTTGCAATTATTGTGTTTTCAGTAGGGTAATTATATATTTCTTCATTGATAGTCAGGATATGTGTAGCTGACTGTCACAAAATATCTGCACTGTGTCTTTGCTATTAAACAGGACAGTAAAGGTAACCGGATTGGCCAATGGACAAATGTTTCTTCAACAAGGTGGATTTTGCAGCGTTCTTATGAATTAAACCCAGAGGCCCGTCAAGGCATGTACAAACTGAAGGCTTTTATTGGTGACAGGGTTATCTCACGTGATCTTGAAGTGAAACAATATGGTAAGTCATAAAAACGACTCGTTATGATTGTAACCTTGGTTCCCTGAAGAGGGAATGAGACACTGCAGCGTAAGTTACGGCACTATGGGAACGCCTTTGCAAGATTGTGTCTTGAAGCACGTGTGAAATCCGTCCAATGGTGTGGCTGAACATCATGGGGGGGGGGGGGGTGACGGTTCCATTAGGGTGCCTAATCCTCAAGGTTTCACGGAGGAAACGAGATAATAATGGGTCTCTTTTCAAGGATACACCACTAAAAGGAGTGTGGTAAGCAGGGCCAAATAAACCTTAAGTGTAGAAGGGGATAATCCTGTATAGAAACACTCTTGCGGAAACTCTAGCACTGTACCAACCGGGCAGTTAACTGGGTCTAAACCTCCGTTGTGAGACCAGCCTCTATGAGTTGGTCAATGACTCAAACCCACAACTTTCATACCTCTGGACGGGGGTTAAATATTTAGCCCCAGCCTGACACAGAAGGTCCCTCCTGATCGGAATCTCCTTAAGGGAGCCATAGAGGAGGGATATCAAGTCCAAAAACCAGATGTGAGTTGGCCAAAGAGGAGCCACCAACAGTAGATGGGCACCCTCCCGGCAAACTCTCTCCATAACTCCCGAAAGCAGAGCGATCGGGGGAAATGCATACAGGCATAATGATATTCAACACTAGTGGGGCTGGATGACACTAATATGTCCTCTTCCACTTCTCTTCCTCCTCCATAGAAGACCCACTACATCGGGGTAAAGTCTCCATTCCTCGGGCCTCAGCCCTTGTCTCGACCTAAGCGACCACCGATGTGTTGTCTAAATGGACAAGAACATGTCCCCCGTAGATCAGAAAATGCACTTCCACAGACCCTGGGGTGAGTGGCCCTCCAGGACCGCTCCCCAATTCGTGAGAGAAGCATCTGTCATAAGTATCAAGTGACGATAAGTAAGTCATAACACTGGGCCTTTGCACAAGAATCAGGGTTTCCTCCACATCGTCAAGGAACAAAGACATCTTCTTGTAACCTTGATCATGTGGAATAGATTGCCCCTCGGGGAAAATCCCCTGGTATTGAGCCACCACTGCAGGGATCTCATGTACAACAGGCCAAAATGTATGATGTTGGCTGCTGCTGCCAACAATCTTTGAAACTGTTTGACAGTGTGTGACTGGCCTAGCTTCAGCTCTTTTAATGCTGAGAGGATTATGTGTGCAGGAGAGAAACGTGCCTGCATCATCACAGAATCCTCCAAAAAGGTGGATCTCTGTACTGGAGAAAGAACACTCTTCTTTGCGTTCTGCCTCAACCCCTGCTCTTTCATATGAGCGAGGACAACTTTTCGATGTTAAAACGCCATGTGCTCTGAATGAGCTAGTATCAACCAATTGTCTATGTAATTCAACACGCGAATGCCCTGGAGTCGCAGAGGAGCCAGTGCAACATCCACACCTTTCTTGAAAGTGCAAGCTGACAGTGCTAGCCAAAAGGAAGAACCCTGTACTGGAACACTTTGCCCCCTAAAGCAAACCTGAGGAACTTCCTGTGGTTTTGAAGGATGGATATGTGGAAGTATGCATTTTTGAGTTCTATCATGACAAACCAGTCCTCTGTACTGTTTATAGTCACGATTTGCTTTAAAGTTAACATTTTTAACTTTAGCTTTTGGCTGCTCGATTTACATGGTGCAAATAAATTGGACATTCTTTTTTGGAACAATGAAATACCGGCTGTAAAATCCGGATTCTGGTGGGGAACACGTTCTATGGTCCCCTTCCCCAAGAAAGTTCTCACATCTTGTTCCATAACCAGAGACTTCTCTGGACCCACCATAGTGGGCAGAACCCTGTGAAAGCAAGGAGAACAAGAACAAAACTGAATTCTGTACTACATTTCGCTACGTTCCCAGATGTACACTGGGATACTGACTAGTTGGGTTGACAGAGCGGCCCCCTGAGGACACTGGAGAGAAGTGGGCACCGTATGATGAGGTGTGAACCATTTCTCGAATGGGCCTGCCCTCAGAGGTCTGACACTGGCATTAGAACCTCTTAGCTGAAGCCTTCCTTGTAATGATGACATTCCTCAGATCCGTTTTATCTTTGCCAGGTTGAGGCTTCGGGCGCTTACCCTGCCCCCATTCTTTCTGCGGCGGGGCACGAGAAACAATACTTTCTGTTTTTGTTGCGCCCTGTACGAAGAGCTTGAGTGCGCCTGGGGCTGCTTCCGCCCAGAAGCCTTTTGAGACCTTTGATCGACAAGGGAAGACCTGCTGGAATGCCACCACCTGCTTTTTAGCCTTCTTTAACCTTCAGACTGACCTGCTTCTGCATAAGCCTAGGTCGGGGCCTTGAGGGATGATGCCGAATCAGGGGAAAGATCGCTCAAAAGCGTCTGCTCTACCTTAGGCATCAACCAGTGGCGCAGCAGACAAGCACGCAGGCGCTTGTTGGAGGGCCCCACAAAAAAAAAAAAAAAAACCTTTTTAGCCTTCTGGAACCTCTTGAATTAACTGAGTCGCCAAAGAGTCCCACAGGAGAAAGCGAGGCATCCAACAGATATACTTATTTGTGGCTTAATAGATAGATTAAGCAACAAATGTCTCTCTGAGGCTTCCAGAGCTGCCATAGTATGGCCAATAGCTCTGGCCGTCTCCTTGGTAGCCTGTAGAACCAGATCAGTGGCTGGAGTAAAGGCCCTCCACCTCGTCAAGGTCTTTAAGCAAGTCCGTCTGTTATGCCTGCAAAATGCCCATAGTATGCAGACATGCATCAGACTGACCTGCTGCTGCATAAGCCTAGGTAAGGGCCTTGAGGGATGATGCTGAATCAGGGGAAAGATCGCTCAAAAGCGTCTGCTCCACCTTAAGCATCAACCAGTGGCGCAGCAGACGAGCACGCAGGCTGTACTGGAGGGCCCCACAAAAACCCTCGTGCCAGGTTGTGCCGATAGACGATGCTCAGTTGATAGACGCAGTGCGCTGATACGCCGATAGACGATGATCAGAAGAGGTTTTCCCCGAATTTTTTTACCCCATTACCAAAGAGCTGCGAGGAAAATAAAAGATTAGTGAGATTAGCTTACTCCTCATTTAAAAAACAACTTGATTAAAACGAAATACTTCTCTTCTAATTTTTTCACTACTTATGGGCCACAAGAGAAATATTAAGAAAATAAATTAAGACAGTTAGCCTAGGCCTATATACCATTATCAGCACGTTGAAGTACAATCAGCTCTCATCGTCTCTGAAAGAATATGAACCGTTAATGCAGTGTCAAATGTTTTTGCTTTCACTTTCTGTAGTAATTAATTGACTGAGGTTTGAGACTTTTTCAACACCATAACTCTAGAGCAAAGTATGCACATTGCTTGTGTGATATCCACTGACTCACCTTCATGGTTTAAAATTTCCAATACGGTGTGAAAATTTGTTTAATCAACAATTGTTCGAAACATGATGGACAGAGATTTAGATTTTACACACGTCATTCCCCGTTATAAAATCTATTAAATAATTAAATAAATGAGTAGCTAAATAAACAAGTAATGCTTCTCTGCTGGCCAATTGATATTTTATTTTGACACAGCACGAGTGATAACCTTCACTAGCTCTTTGTACCCAGGAGAGTGAAGTGGCGAATCTTCAGACTCTCCTGCATCGACTCTCAGTACACCAACCTCCTCAGAGGAAGATAACTGAAGCACCGGGCCCTCACTCAGGGCGGAAGAAACCGCAGAGCAGGCTTCCTGATCCTGAGAGAGGAGATATATATTGATATATAGGCACACATATAGGCACACAACCCCAAATATGACAGATGGAGTAAGACAGACCGCTTGCTGAAGAATCAGAAGCTGACATTGTTTGGTTCAGGGGTGCTTTATACCTTCCAGGGCTGCGTTTCCCAAAAGCATCGTAAGCCTAAGTTGATCGTAAAAACGATCGTACGACTGATCTTAATATTACGGTCTGTTTCCCAAAAGCATCGTAGCTTAAGTAGCACTTGAAAATCTTCGTAGATCTACGAGTGCTCTGGAGTAATCGTACATCCCCAAGTGCATCGTAAGAAGACAGATTTATGAGGACACCTGCAGGACAACCGGCAGATTACACCTTTAGCTTTATTCAAATGCAATGTGATTATAATTAAGGTTTTGATTGTACTTTATTGTACACTTTATTACTCTTTTTTGTTGTTGGTTAAATTAATGTATAAATTAAATAATTAAAAAGGTCAGAAAACAAAAAAAAAATTGAAATAATTTAATTTAATCATTTTAATCAAAATGAAATGAATGAACATAAAATAAATAAAACAAATCCTTTAAATCTGTTAAAAATTAAAAAAAAAAAATTATGTTTTTTTTTTTTTTTAGCCATTTTTTCAGTGCCTCCGCCTGTAGGTGCTTTATATAGACTTGTCTTGATTGCTAATCCACAACAGATTACAATTATTAGGTTAAACGTTCAGAATACGATTCCATATAAGGTTATGTTTCAGAACTTCACGAATGGACAGCGACTCTTAAGTAGCACGTAGAGCGCGTTCTCGCGCGTTCATGTTAAGTTCATTTTTGGGAAACGCTCGTAGAATTGCTGCGAGCGTTCGTAATCTTGCACGTAGAAAGCGCTCTTAAGAGCTAAGATACATCGTTATCGGGAAACCCGGCCCAGGTCATGATGTCTCCCGCCTATGACGTTCTGCCACACCATTGGACTGATTTCACACGTGCTTCAAGACGCAATCACGCAGAGGTGTTCCCATAGTGTCGTAACTTATGACACAGCGCAAGTTCTCTTGAAAGGGAACAGACAATTTGTAGATTTGCATGGGAAGAGTTTCAATAATATGTTTGTATTTTAATTTTTAATATATAATTTAAGTACTAATAACTCTGATTTCTGCCTTCTGACTTCTAGTTTTGCCTAAGTTTGAAGTTATTGTAAAAAGGCCAAATAAAGTAAGTGTTGAAGAAGAGGAACTGATAATTGAGGTTTGCGGAAAGTGAGTGGTTTCTTTTTATTTCCTGCATTAAAAAAGCAACGTACTCTTCCATTCACACTTTCATTTAATTGTTAATTGTATTATTATTTTTTTTAACTCTTGGGTCAGTTTCTTACTTTAACTCCCCATCCTAATATATTAGTTTCTTAACTCAACCCTGGGCTGTAGATCAGTTGCTTGTACCTTTTTCACAGATACACTTATGGACAGCCTGTACCTGGTAAATCACGGGTGAAAGTGTGCCGTGACTGGCCCAATAATTTCTATAACACAAATCCAGTGTGTTTAGAGGAAACCATTGAGGTATGTGAGTTGAAACGCAGTACATTATCTTTCCTCCATTTATCTAATTAAACCACTCTTCAGTTAATAGTTATGTTTGTGTTCATTCATTATAATTAGATAAAAAAGACAGGCTGTGCCATCCATACCTTAGATCCATCACTCTTTTTTAACTTCGAACTACATCAACTGATGCAGAATTTTCTTCATGTTGAGGCAATGGTAACAGAAGAAGGAACAGGTGAGCTGTTAAATTTGGTCAGATCTCTGTTACCTACATTTCTTTTATTTCTCATTTTCTCATTTCTTCATTTTACTTTTATTTGAAATAATATTTATGTAGGTGTTTTGACTATTTACAGAGATCACCATGACAAAATCTGAATCTGTATCTCTCACTTATAAAATTGGTAAAGTCACATTTACTGACCTGCCCAAAACATATGAACACGGATCAGTTATTGAAGGAAAAGTAAGTCTAAAATCCAGTTGTCTCAGTTTAACACCACTGATATGTACGAAATTATTCCTTAATTGATATGTATTTGTTTATTTATTGATATAGTAATTTATTCCTTCAAAATCTTATTTTCAACAGATACAACTCTCAAATTTCAAAGGTGCACCAATTCAAAGCAAAAAGGTTTATCTTATGGAGGGTAACATACGGTCCCCAAAACTGCTCCTAAATCTCATTACAGACAGCGATGGACTGGCCAACTTCTCTCTTAATACATCCAGTCATTCTAAATGGGATATTGATCTAATAGTAAGAGAGATTGTGTTCACTTAGTTTTCTTTTGTATTGCCTGAAGAGTTTAGTTACATGAGTTTTTTCTGATTCTTTGTTATCCAGGCAAGTGCCCATGAAGTGATCTTTGAATACTATCTCAACAACGAGCCTTACTTCGCTTTCGATAAAAAAACAGTCCAGCTCTTCCAACCTGCCTCTCCATACACCCCATCACAAAGTGAATTGATTATAGAGAATACTGAACAACCATTAAAGTGTGACTCTGAGTTTACAGTCACCATCAAGTATTATTTTGTTGGAGAGACAATTAAAAACTTCAAAACTGACATCGTCTATATGGTGAGAACATGTGCAGTATGTACATTATCACAGAGATGGTTTTGTTTAACAGTATTATTTGGCTGCACTAGTCAGTTTGTTATCAGAGTGTCATCTGTCTGTTTCAGGTCTTGTCCAGAGGAGTGATTGTTCATCATGGATATGAGAAGATTGAAGTGAAGATTTCTGATAGAGCAAGGGGCTCAATGTCGTTCAAACTGTCTATTAGTGCAGATCTGGCTCCTGTAATGCAGATTCTGGTGTACTGTGTTCTCCCCAGTGAAACGGTTGTGGCCAGTAGCAAAGATTTCAACATTGAAAAGTGTTTCAAAAGCAAGGTGTGCATTGTAGCTTTAGAAAGGAGCCTCTTTAAACTGTATTACTGACTCATTTCTAAAATAAATCCTATTCCCTGTATGTCACAGGTATCTCTGCAGTTTTCTCCTGCTAAAGCAGTTCCCGGAGAGAAAAACACTCTCCAGCTCTCAGCTCAGCCTGGTTCACTGTGTGGCCTCAGGGCTGTAGATCAGAGCGTCCTGATCCTGAAGTCAGGAGAACGTCTGGATACTGACAAGGTCTATGCTTTAAGATTCAGTGTTGATTAAATGTGTCTCTTCATAGTGGGAAACTACAGTGGGAATCTAATGATAACAGACTTTACTTATTGCTGCTATGATCCATCAGCTGACATTTTGATCTCAGGAAATTTAGCATTAATCTTCATTCTTTCTCACCAAATTGGAAATACATTTTCGTTGGAAATACATGTATTATTTTGAAATCATACTGATAGTGTGTGAACATGGTCCCGTCACAGATCTTCAGCCTGCTGCCAGTGCAATCGGAGTCCAATTACCCTGAGACTGTTGAAGATGACGAGTGTCCGTATATGCGTTTTTGGATAAACCAAATCCAAAGATTCACTTATGAAACCTTAAAGGTAACAGTTGGATTATATGTGTGGCAGTGCAGTAGATAATGATTGGGAGAGTATATACTGCACATGTGTAAGTAAATGCATAAAAAGCCTTCATGATTATACTGACATTTAAAAGTAATTTGTATTTTCATGACTTTTATTGTGGTTCATCATTGCCATTTGGCAGAAAGTGGGATTGAAGATGGCAACAAATTTGTTTGTGGAGCTCCCTCTGTGTGAGCTGGGTAGGTACATGTACTGTTATTACAATCCAAGCTGTAATGTTTTAATATGTTGGTGCTTATTAAATATATTTCAAAAATTAAATATATTAAATTTGTGAAATTGTGACTCACACAATTCCACAATTATAGAGATGTAGTAAGAAAATACATAGTTTGTCATAGGGGGGTGTTAGTGAACTTTTCAGTTCACTATCAGTGTTAATATTGGTATTAAAATAATGATCTGCTTTCGATTTTCTATTTACTTATGACTGGATATAGAATAGATCATTTTGACATATTCTTCACATACATATCACTTAAAACTACAAAATATCACTTTTTTTCAGTTTATTACAGTTTAGGGCCAGATCCTCACCCACATTTTAGAAAATTTGAAACACCTGATTCTCCAGCAGTGACGATTCGAACTGTCTTTCCAGAAACGTGGATCTGGGAACTTGCTGAAGTGGGGTATTTAAAGCATAATCAGTACATTTAACATCATATTTATCTTATTACTTATATTTAATACATCATCTCCTCCCCTCTCGCCCACAGGACAGAAAATACCTTGCTTGCTTTGCAGATTCTTAATCCAGTTTTTTCATCATCTGTGTGCTGAATATTGTCATTTATTACAGGAAAAATGGCTGAGTCAGAGTCAAATATGTCTATTGTTGTAATTCCTCCACAGGGACTCTGGATCAGCTCAGGTTCCTGTCACGGTTCCTGACACCATCACCTCTTGGGAGACGGAGGCCTTCTGCCTGTCCTCTGAAGGTCTGGGTCTGGCTCCTCCTGCTCAGCTGACAGTTTTCCAGCCCTTCTTCCTAGAGCTCTCTCTGCCTTACTCCATCATCCGCGGGGAGATCTTTGAGCTGAAGGCCACTGTCTTCAACTATCTGTCCAAGTGCATCATGGTGAGATTTCAGACGCACTCTAATCAAATCATATCAAATATGCCACTAATCATGTGTGTTTGATTGACAGGTTAAAGTGACTCCAGCTCCTTCCTCAGACTACACTCTCAAAGCCTCCTCTGATGATCAGCATTCATCCTGTCTATGTGCTAATGGAAGAAAAACCTTTAAATGGATCCTCACTCCCTCTGTTCTTGGTGAGTTTTCCAGTCTGCATCAGTAGCCGCCTTTTCATTACAGATTTGCACAAACCTTTTGGGATGTTTTTGAAATGTCGATTAAAAACTATTGCAACTATCCATCGCCATAATGTTGGCTTCTCGCAAGATGAAAAAATTATGTTTTAGTCGCATAACATCGGTTAATGTAAACGGCATCAATTTCGCAAAAGTTTTTTATCGACATTTAGAAAATACTGCAAAAGTTTTGCACAAATCATAATGGAAACAGAGGAACTGTGAATGATCGTGTGAAGAATGAGTTCAGGTCAGCTGGAAATGTGAAAAAACTGTTTCCAATTTAATTTGCTCAATTTGAAGGATAATGGAAACGCGTCTGTTTCTCATTTGTATATTCACGTATGTCTTGTGTTGTAGGAGTCTTGAATATTACAGTCAGTGCAGAGGCAGAGGCGTCCCAGACTGTGTGTGACAATGAGATTGTGAGCGTGCCGGAGAGAGGACGCATTGACACGGTCACACGAAGTCTGCTCGTACAGGTCAGCACACGTCATCATTTACTCATGATCTTAATGCTGCTTGTGTATGATGTGTTGATGTGATTGATTTCTGCTGCAGGCGGAAGGAACTGAAAAGACAGAGACTCGCAGCTGGCTACTGTGTCCAAAGGGTTAGTCTGCAGATATTTCATATGTTTTGGTGTACAAGCGCTGATAATGCTGCAACCCTCTTTGTCTTCTAAACACAAACTCCAACTTCATGAAAATAAGTACACATTGCATAGAGGACATTTTGAGGACACACCAAATTTGAGGACCAATAGAGGGAGCTAAAATATACTCATATGTATCGGACATTTTAATTGAGAAAGTTTAAATTTGCCTTACATGACAACTGTAGTTTAGTTGTTCAGCTGTGCCAAATGTGGCTATTTTCTCCCTTTTTCTAAAGTGCTTGAATCACAATAATTCCTGTTTGTGATTATATTATTATTATTGGAACTTCACAGGTGGTATTAAAATGTTTATAGCGTTACTCTGCTGATCACTGATGTGTTTCTGTCTGTCTGGTTCATAGGTGACAGTCTCTCAGAGGAAGTGGCTCTGACTCTTCCTAAAGATGTGATAGAGGGATCAGCCAGATCCTCTGTTTCAGTCATTGGTAACATTTACAAACATGAGCAGAAATGAGGAGATTGGCTTTAGACTTATAACTTATTATAAAGAGTGTCATTTGTGTCAAGTCAAGTCAAGTCATCTTCATTTATATAGCGCTTTTAACAATGTAGATTGTTTCAAAGCAGCTTTACAGAGGTAAGAGTATAATTTAAGGTAACAGAGCTTGTTTTGGCTTTATAGCAGAGTTAAGTTATTTTCCATCTAAAATTAGTTTTGATTGATTTGTTTCCGTCGCAACGATCATTTGTTATTAAATTAAATTGTGTATGGTTTACAGGCGACATATTGGGTCGTGCACTGAGGAACCTTCATGGATTATTACGGATGCCGTACGGCTGTGGAGAGCAAAACATGGCTCTTCTTTCTCCCAATATTTACATTCTGGAGTATCTGGAGAACACGGAGCAGCTCACCTCGGCCATCCGAGAGAGAGCCACAGGCTTCCTGCAGAGCGGTGAGAGACAAAATCATGTCAAGAAAATACTGAGACGGTTTGATACCAAATTATACATTATTCAACACTCAAACAAACTGTTGAAGTGTTAACCATTATCACACTAAACAGGATACCAGAGACAAATGAACTACAAGCATTCGGATGGATCATACAGCACATTTGGTTATGGTGATGGGAATACATGGTAAATATATTTTCACTATTACTATTGTTTAACAGAAATAATATCAAGGTAATCGACAAAAATAAACCCAATAAACACATTTAAAAATTTATCTCAGTTCAAATGACTTTAATTATATCTCCCACACCATCAGGTTGACTGCCTTTGTGCTGAGGTCCTTTGGCAAAGCACAGAAATACATATTTATTGATCCAAATATGATTCAGAGTGCAAAGAATTGGTTAATAAGCAGACGGGATTCAGACGGCTGTTTTATCCAACAGGGAACACTGTTCAACAACAGAATGAAGGTCTGTCATCTTCTATCTATCTCTCTATCTATCGTCTTTATTCAGACTTTCTCAAGCCAACATCACAGTTTGTCTGATGAACTTTCCTTCAGTGGTTTGACTGTGTTGATTTATTTATCCTTTATTTCTAATAAATTCTAGGGTGGGGTGAATGATGATGTGACCATGACTGCCTACATTACTGCATCATTGCTTGAACTGGAAACTCCAGTCACAGTAAGTTCATCTGTAGGAAACATGGTAAAAACTCAGAAAAATGACACTCACAGCGTCTATTCCTCTGTGTTTTTTTGTCACAGGATCCTGTCGTCAGTAAAGGTTTGTCATGCTTGAGGTCCGTCATTGAGAATATCAAAAACACTTACACCACTGCCCTGCTCGCCTACACTTTCAGTCTGGCTAGAGACACGGACACTCGACAGCAGCTTTTCAAGAAACTGGAAGATGTTGCTATTTCAGATGGTAAGAGGTTTGTTTCTGATGACTTTCTGTTGTCTTTTATGACCGTACTATTGTTTTTGACACATTGTGTAGTTATTCATTAATGATGGAACAGTTTTCTAAAGTGTTACCTTTTTTTTTGTTTTAATCATGCTCCTTGAGTCACGTGTGTCTTTTGTCCTTAAGGCTCTTTTCTCCACTGGTCTCAGTCTGGCTCTGCTGAAGACTCTGATTCTCTGGCAGTGGAGATCAGCTCATATGTGCTGCTTGCTGTTCTCACTGCAGATTCAGTCACTACAGCTGATCTGGGCTATGCTAACAGGATTGTTAGTTGGCTTGTAAAGCAGCAGAATGCTTATGGAGGATTCTCCTCCACACAGGTTACTCAAACCTCTTCAATCAAACACATTATTGCTGGTGTGAATGAGTAAAAGAGGCATTACTGAACACATTTATTTCCCAGGACACAGTGGTGGCTCTTCAGGCTCTGTCTTTGTATGCCACCAAAGTGTTCAGCTCTGACGGCTCCAGCACAGTGACGGTACGGTCAGCAGGAGACACTCTCCACTTTAATGTCAATCAGGACAACAAGTTACTGTACCAGGAGAAGCAGCTGCAGAAACTTCCAGCCACATACAGCATTGAAGTGAAGGGCTCAGCCTGTGTGTCTGTGCAGGTCTGTAGTGCGTTCAGCTTCATTTACTCACACTCACTTTCTCTCTTGGCATTTTGGTTATTCTGCTGTGAGATGATTTATGAATGTGTTTTTGTTTGTGTTGACTCTCTCAGATGGCTCAGTTCTACAACATTCCCACTCCAACTGAAGCTAAAACATTGAGCATTGATGCTAAGACTGAGGGAGATTGCAAAACATTTGGACAAAATTTCATTTTGAACTTCACTGTCAAGTAAGAGAATTTGTATTTAAAGTCCCCCTGTAGTCAATAATTGTCAATAATTGTAATAATAAAACTCATCTTTAAAGGGTAACTAAACCCTAAACCAACTTTTTTTAGTTAATGATCTGTAAGAATGGGGCTTTATTAGTGCTGTTCATTGATTTGAGTAACTTTTTTGACATTTGGGTATAAAGTGTTTTAATTCTACAATATATGGTGTAAAAACGTCTGAGTGCTGCCCTCTTCAGGTTGAACGGTGGCTACTGCAGTTGAATTTTCCTATTGGATGTTGCGGTACTGCGTGACGTAAGCGGTACTGCGAGACGTAGGCAGGTTCCAGCTCACCACGCCCTCCCTTGGTACGAGCTCACCACGCCCTTGGATGAGCTAGCGTAGATTTATCTGTATTTAGTACAGTGGTAGGTGTAGTGTTGCTGGGTGCAACAGCACTGCTGGACTGCATAGCTTTCCAGCAGACTTGGAAATTAAGCGCCAGTGTTTGCATGCACTTGGCCTGGAAGACCGTGAGTGTGAAACCTAAATTTTACAACGCAATAGAGGTGGAAATGGGCTTCTCCACACACAGCTCGCGCTGAAAAGCGACGCTATGCCAAACGCTGCTCCTCCTGCATGGACTCCACCGCAGCGGCGTCTTGATGTGAGTGATATATTTTAATTACAATTTATGGTTAGGCTAAAGTCAATCGGGGGTCGACAAACGCGTCGGTGCATTTTGCTGGATTTTTTCACATAGCGGCAAAATATGAATATGCCTATAGAGCGCGCGCGCTATTGACATCAACTCGATAAAACTCATCAGATGCATATTTACGTCGTCTTGCGACCCTGTGAGCAAACTCTCCATTTTAGACAGTCTGACAGCAGGTCTCAGGTGCACGCCCCCCCGCTCACGGTTTGTCCCCTCTATCTCCGCTGGGCTCTTCCCACTTTTCTAGCATTTTTCAAATATTGCCAGTGGGTGGAGTCAGGCTCTGACCAGGGGTTTAGTTACCCTTTAAATTCTTCATGCCTTAAAACGGCTTGAATGTAACTCTACACCCTTGCCTCATTGAGTATACGCGGTACTATGAATATGCAAATGAGCCCCGCCTCCACTCACTCACTCAGCTCAGAGATCCACTCATTGAAGATCACACGTTGATCTGATTGGTTACAAGGTAGTTTGTGACGTCAGAAACACCAGCGATTTCAAAGCGTGTTTTTGAGACTGTCTTTGGTTCACTGCAGTTTTAAGAAGAAAATACTCAGAAATGGTGTCGACTTGTGAATTTACACATGGTTTGTCTTAAAGCATATTAAAAACACCACATACCAGAGCCGATCAGCCCTATACGCACAATACGCAAGTTGCGTAGGGCCCCGCAAATTACTCAAGGCCCCTCCTCCCCCTCGTGTCAAAGCGTGTCAATCAAAGTTTAAAACATCGATGAGAAAATTAAGCGGAAAAAACACCATGAGAGTGAATTATCAGGTAGACTTAGGTTCTCTCCTCTCCAAGTTTGATGTCAGTAAAGTTAAGTTGATGTGCATCTCTCTTTAGTCTGTCTGTCTGTCTGTCTGTCTAACACAGCTGGGCACTGCATACTGTATTTTGGTCTTTCTGTGTCTTGCTTGCTAATGTTGGACACTTCCAGGGCTGTGTTCTGTGACTTTGTGCCTGACAAAAAAAAAGTGAGAGTGAAATACAACTATTTATTAGGTTTGATAAACGACAAAGGGCAAAGGTGTTTGTTTATAAACTGCAGCTCGGAAAAGATAACCACGTCGTGCATTAAACACCGTTGCATACACCATTGCAAACCATTGCATGTTAATGTTGCGTTCATGCACTCCTCATTATAGGCGCACATACTTTTAAAACAAGACAATGATTGTAGTCTCCAAGTCAGTTTAGTTACAACTCTGCAATAAAACAAGATGGAAAGCATTGATATTGACTATTGATTTATAAGCTATATTGCATTTAAAATGTTGATTGGCTGGACATACTGGTCAATATGGATGCACATCCCTCAGTAAATAATAACCATCAAGTATCAAGTATTGCTTTCATTATTTAAAACGCAGCTATGGCAAATCATTTTAGCTTTTATTCATTCACAGGATGCATTTTTGATATCAATAATTAAATTTGTACAATTTAAAATGTGAATTCTTGATATTAAGAATGTACTTTTTCTAGTAACAATGTCTATTTCTGATATCAGGAATTCCTAGTTCATTAAAAGGAATTACTAGTTAAAGGAGGGAAGATTGTAGTGGGAGCACTGGGGTGTCAGGTGTGACTGTGTGGCAAATGGCTAATGGGTCAGGTAGGAGGGCCCCTTAACAGAATTTTGCTTAGGGCCCCAGGGAGGTCAGGATCGGCTCTGCCACATACACATATTAACAACATTAAAAGCTTGATTTTCACCACAGGGGGACTTTGTCAAAAGACTAGAACATGATTATGACTTAAGATTGTCTAACAAATAAATCTTTTCTGAATATTTTTTAACATCTTAATAAACACAAAAGCAATATAAACTGAAACGGCGTATCTCAGTAGTTAAAACACTACACACTGACTTGAGATACAACATTTTTATTATTGACACATTATGAGTGATTCGAGTGATTAAAACTCTGTATGTGTCTTGGTAATTATTCTGGCTTTTGTTCTCTCTTATTTGTACATTTATATGAGGCATTTAAGAACCTTTTCATTTGCTCTTTTCCAGATATGATGGTCTACAGGAAAGGACTAACATGGTCATTGTGGATATTAAACTCTTATCTGGATTCACAGCTGATACATCAATGGTGCGTTTGAGTGATTCATCACAAAATGTGTACAAATTTCTAGAGTTTCTCTTTTTAGAAATTAACCAGCACTTTTTCCCCACAGCTTAAAACTTCTTCCGGGACGTACAGAAAACCTGTGGAACGGGTCGATTCTAAAGATGATCGTGTCATTGTATATTTGAATGAGGTGAGAAAACAGCAACATTCATATGATTTTATGTCTTAGGTCTTTATGTCTTTAATGTCCATGACTGATGAGTTTGTTTCCTCCTGTAGATCACACAAAATATTCCAGTGAATTACCAGATACAAATGAAACAGGTTCTTCAAGTGAAGAATCTCAAGCCAGCTGTGATTAAAGTGTACGATTACTACCAAACAAGTAAGATTTAATATGCCAGTGTTGAATGCTTTGATCAAGTGATGCACATTGTTTATTCAGATTTAATCCATGTACAGGTTTCCATTGTTGTACGAATGTGAACATCTCCCTTTTCCTTCAGGTGATCAGTCGGAGGCCGAGTACTTCTTCCACTGTGGATGAAGCTGAAGAGCGTCACCTTATAGTTCAGCTTGAATAAAGATGTTGGAACTCTCTAATGTTGAATATTATAAAGTTTATTCTTTATCCTGGACAAAATTATTTCCAGTCCATCATCCCAAATTTGAATCCTAATCAGTTTTTGGCTATGTCTCTTGAGATCATGACTTATAAATTCACAATGCATATGATTAATAAAAGTGTTGAAAACAAGTTATGGTGAGCTGGTTGAACTGTTGAATGTGTAGTAGCTACATGCTATGGCAATATTTCAGGATTATGATGATGATATTATTTTTTGATATCTTATCTCAGCTAAATAAAGGTGCCAGAAATAACCAAAACGGGGTTTTCATAGTGAGAAGAACCTTTTTTTTTTTCTTAGTGACATAAAGAGCCTTTTTGGTACTGCAAGAACTCGCCTCATAAGTTCTTAAAAGAGCCTTTAACAGGTCTTCATGTCACTTTATAAGATTCTTTGTAGAACCATTCATGAAAATGTTCTTTATGACCCCATTTTAAACAAACATACAAAGAGAATCCAGGAAAAAGATTTAAGTGTTTATTGCCTTTATATATTGTGCCAGATAAAAGCACATGAATACATAGAGCATTAAACAGGGCATTTCATAAATCAAGCAAATTGCACAATTTTAAAAAGAGAAAACTGTAGAAATACTCACCAATAAACCAATAAGCAGACTACAATAAACGTACTTGGTTACTTGCGTAACCTCGGTTCCCTTAGAGTTAAGGGAACGAGTACTGCATTGCAAACGCTGTGGGAAAACTCCTTTTCTCAAGAATATTGAAGCCTTTATTTTAAAATGCATTGCAGCAGCACAGCGAGAGCATCATAGCTCGACTGAGCGAGCTGATTGGCTGTGCTGCGGCAACTGCACGAACCTATGGCGAGTGAGCAGAGGCTCGCGGTCCAATGGGAGTGCTTGGCGCCCTGCCAGCCTCGAGCGCGCCAATTTGCACGCGGCTGGAGAGAAATTCAGAGAAAAACTCGACAAAAGACAGGTTTATATCGACTGAAGCAAAATACCTGATATGAGCGAAATAGCATGGCAAGGCAACACAGTACTCATTCCCTTATCTCTAAGGGAACCGAGGTTATGTAAGTAACCAAGTACGTTCCCTTACGAGAACGTTCTCTCGTACTGCGTTGCAAACGCTGTGGGAACCCAATTTAAAACGCAGTGCTATTCGCCTGTGACCACTCTAAGGAGTCCGGGGAGCCCCGGGACTATAACAGAGTAGTCTGAATATCACAGACCAGAGCTTCGGGTCTAAATGATATGTATATAAAAGTATATAGTGAAGCACAAGGGCCACTAAGTTATATATATAGGGCTGGGTCGACAGAGCCAGGGACCTAGAATATTATTCCCACATAGAAAATGTGAAGTCACAACAGAGTGTATCTGAGTCTACTATACACTATACTATACACTGACTATACACTGGCCTGGGTCCGTAGAGCCAGGGCCTAGATAGAGAGAACTCGTGCCTGCAGCGCAGGGACCTCTAGGTTATAAAATCTTGCAAATGTGGACGGAGCGGACCAGCCGGCTGCCGCTCAAATGTCTTCGATAGGGACTCCACTGGACCATGCCCAAGAGGAAACCATGTCTCTTGTGGAGTGAGCTCTTACACCTATGGGGCACCGGAGGCCCAGTGAGGTGTAGGCCAGAGAGATAGCATCTACTATCAATCTAGATAACGTGAGTTTCGTGACCAGCATGGTGCGACCCCCGAAACAGACAAAGAGCTGTTCAGACTGTCTGAAAGAGGCCGAACGCTTTTCGAATATAACGAAATATATTCTCAGAGCTCTGACGGGGCAGAGCGTAAGAGCATCACTATCTTCTCTCGAAACTGGGAGAGCTGATAGAGAGATAACCTGGGCTCTGAACGATGTTGAGCCGGCTACTAGCACATGAAAGGCTGTGATGGCTGCCACATACACTTTGAGCGTGGAGGGGGAGCGTCCCGCGTCCAGCAGCTCTTGGAGA
Organism: Squalius cephalus; assembly: GCF_949319135.1. Classification (NCBI taxonomy): domain Eukaryota; kingdom Metazoa; phylum Chordata; class Actinopteri; order Cypriniformes; family Leuciscidae; genus Squalius; species Squalius cephalus. The sequence goes on from NC_137132.1 coordinate 5,948,036, forward strand.
AAAGAGAGTACCGTTGGTACTTTACAAATATGTGGGTCGAGGTTCCGAGCTAAACATCAGCTGGAGAACACTGACCATTTAAGGTGGTAGAGGCGTCTAGTAGACGATAATGATGATGATAGATAATGGTATTCAGGACACCTTCTGGGAGGTCCTGGGGTACCCGTTGAGGGGCCATGCATGGAGGGCCCACAAGTCGGGACGGGGGTGCCAGATAGTCCTGTTTGCCTGCGTGAGGAGGTCGCTCCTCAGCGGAATTGGCCACGGAGCTATCGCAGACAGCTGCATCAGCTCTGGGAACCAAATCTGGGTTCGCCAGAGGGGGGCTACCAGGAGGAAATGCATAAAGGGGGAGGCTGGGCCACTCGTGGGCCAGCGCATCCCTGCTCTTTGTAAAGAAGATTGGGCAGTGACAGTTGTCTTCTGAGGCGAAGAGGTCTACCTCTGCCTTCCCGAAGACCTCCCATAACAGGAGAACCGTCTGGGGGTGGAGCGACCATTCTTCTGGGGGAACGTTGCCCCGAGAAAGCATGTCTGCTCTTATGTTTGCAGTTTGGCTTGAGCCCATAGCAGTAGCTGTGTGGCTATGGCGAACAGGTTGCGAGACCACCCTGGCAATTTATGTAGGAGACCACTGACATGTTGTCTGTGCGGACCAAGACATGGTGTCCCGCCAGATATGGGAGGAAGGTTTTTAGGGCTAGAAAAACCGCTCTCATTTCGAGGCAGTTGATGTGTAGGCGTTTCTCCGAGCTCGACCAGAGGCCGGAGGCAGGCCTGCCCTTGTACAGGGCTCCCCAACCGGAGTTGGAAGCGTCTGTTGAAATGACCCTCCTCTCTGAAACCAAACCCATGTTCACACCCTGCTGATACCAGCTGGTGTTTTTCCAGGGGTCCAGGGCTTTGATACAGCGCTGGGCCACCCTGATATTCACGAGGCCCAAGCGCCATGCATGGGGTGGTACTTGAGGTGTTAGCCACAGCTGAAGAGGTCGCATAGGTAGTAGGCCTAGTTGGAGTACTGATGATGCCGAAGCCATAAGGCCCAAGATCCTCTGAAACATTCGGAGGGGTACAATGGAGCCCTCTTTGAATGACGCGGCGAGCCACTGAATTGATAGAGCTTGGTCCGGTGTAGGCCATGCTCTCATATGTACGGAGTCGAGAACTGTTCCCAGGAACGTGATTCATTGGCCGGAGGACAGTATACTTTTGGAAAAGTTTACCCTGAGCCCGAGGCATTCTAGATGACCAAGGAGCCAGGCTTTGTGAGTATGGGACTCCGCCTCTGACTGAGTCAGTATGACGACCAGTCGTCGAGGTAGTTCAGAATGCGCATTCCCCGCTGTCTCGGGGGGAGAGAGCCGCATCCATGCACTTCGTGACTGTACGAGGCGCTAGCGCCAGTCCAAATGGTAGGACTGTGTATTGATATGTCTGCCCCTCGAAGGCGAATCTCAAGAATGGCATGTGATGGGGGTTCACTTGGATGTGAAAGTAAGCGTCTTTTAGATCCACTGAAAAGAACCAGTCTCCTGGGCGAATTTGCGCTAGGATGTGTCTGGTCGTAAGCATCCTGAATGGCCTTGCCATAAGGGCCTTGTTCAGGTGTCTGAGATCTAAAATGGGTCTCAAGCCGCCGTCTTTCTTCGGAACGAGAAAATAACGTCTGTAAAACCCTGAATCGCTTTGTGAAGCGGGAACTATCTTGATAGCCCCCTTTCGCTAGCAGACATGATACCTCGGCGCGGAGGACATGAGCCATGGTGCTCCTTACGAGGTTTGGATTATATTGTGAAAGCGCGTGGTCTGCGGGCGAATTGAAGCAAGTAGCCGCGCTTTACAATGTTCATTACCCAATCTGAAACTCCGGGAATGGCCTGCCAAGCCAGAGCCCGATGAGCCAGAGGTAAAATTATATCTGACGGGGGAACGCCCAGACTCGGGGGCCCAAACCGACAGGGGTTTATGTGAGAGGTTTTGCTCAATTTGTGCTTTATGTGGGTTGCTGTTAAAACAGCGTTTGGGTGCAGGTGTGCGTGACAGATGACGGGCCCATGTTCTGCATTTAACACAACTCCAGCCACCTGAACTGAAGAGGGGGCTGTGAGAAGCACTCGAGCGATCTTCGGGGCTGGTCCGGCTGCGGCGGGACATAGACCCCTCTTTCTGCCGGTTAGGAAGGCTTCTTGGTCACGTGGTCGAGCGTGAGCTTCGGCCCTGGCGCTTGGGAAGCGGGTACCGTTTAGCTGGCTTCAGACGCTGGCTGGTCTCAGCCACTGGGCTTGGCTGATAGACCTGCGGCACTGGTTTTTCTGGCTGCGGCGTGCTCTTGGGGCGCCGTGAAGCAGAACTTGAACGCTTTGGCAGCAAGTGCTTCATCGCACTGGAAGCCTTCTATGCTTCAGTGAAGCGCTCTGCGAAGCCGCTGACGGAAGGGCCGAAGAGACCTGTCGTGGAGACTGGCGAGTCGAAAAGGCGGTCTTATCCGCGTCCCTGATCTCAGTCAGGTTAAGCCATAAGTGGCGGTCCAGAACTACTAGGCTGGCCATGTTGCGACCGATGGCCTGAGCAGTGATCTTAGTGGCTCGTAGCGCTAAATCCGTAGCACTGCGGAGGTCCTTAAAGGCATCCGGTTCAGGTCCCGACTCATCCATAGCGCGGAGGAGCTTAGCCTGGAACACCTGGAGGATTGCCATGGTGTGTAGTGCAGAGGCGGCTTGACCGGCGGCGGAATATGCGCGGCTGGCCATAGTGGAAGTAGTCCTGCACGGTTTGGATGGGTGCGTTGCTTTTGTTCTCCAACTGCCTGCAGTGGGAGGGCACAAATGAGCGGCGACCGCTTCTTCGAGTGGCTGGAGCATCACATAGCCCTTTTCCTCAGCGCAGTCAACAGTAGAGAGCGTAGCAGAGACAGAAGAGCGCTTTCGAGCTGAAAAGGGCGCACAAAAAGGGCCTGTTGGCGCCCCGGCAGGTACCACTCGTCGAGGCGGCTTCTAGCGGGCTCAGCTTGGGAAAGCCAGTCGAGACCCAGCTCGTCGACAGTGCTAGTCAAGACACGGAGAAGCTCGGCGTCAATGTTCGTTCTGGTGTCAAAATGATCACACTGAGAGAGAGGGGGGGGTCCGCAGAGCCCGGCTAATCCTCACCATCAGATGCCGCCACTGAAACAGCATCATCCAGTTCCTCAGCAGATCCACCGAAAGAAACGAGTCCTGCCGCTCCAAGACTGGGGCGTTGGTCGCTCTTTGTGAACAGAACCGGAGATGTATCAGATCCTGGTGTAGGCCGAGGCACGCGGGGAAGGACCCGGCTGGACGTGCTTAAATCACCATGCTCGTAGGGTCCTCTGATCGCGCCGCTTCTTCCTACGGGGCTTGTGGGGCGCCGAAGATGGAAGATGGGCTACGTCAGAGAGCGAGTCTGGATCGGAGCAGCCGCCTTTAGTGAGCGCTGCCTCAGCGTGCTCAGGGCCGAGACAGATAGCGCACTGGGTGTGTCGGTCTGACAAGTGAAGAGGAATCCCGCAGGATTCACAGATGGGGAGCGGCATTTGGAACAACGCCATTTGCCGGATGCCACAGCTGGGCGATGTCTGCCAAGGCGCTGAAGGGCTGTTCTACGGTGAGAGAGGCTTCTAAATCCGGAGAAGTCAGCGACGAGGTGAGTCTCAGAGCTGAAGGAGAATAAATCTGTCTTTTGGCGAGTTTTTCTCTGAATTTATACTCTCCAGCCGCGTCCAAATTGGCGCGCTCGAGGCTGGCAGGCCGCCAAGCGCTCCCATTGGACCGCGAGCCTCTGCTCACTCGCCATAGGTTTGTGCAGTTGCCGCAGCACAGCCAATCAGCTCGCTCAGTCGAGCTATGATGCTCTCGCTGTGCAGCTGCAATGCGTTTTAAAATAAAGGCTTCAATATTTTCCCACAGCGTTTGCAACGCAGTACGAGAGAACGTTCTCGTAAGGGAACAGTCTACTCCAAATGAAAACAGTAGCATTAAAGGGATAGTTCACCCAAAAATGAAAATTGGTTTTTCACAATTTTAATCACATTTCCTGCATTTACATACCTTTAGGGACTATGGTGATACAAAATAATTAAGTTGATTATTAATAAATTAAACATAAATTAAGTAGGCTACTAAACTATGTATAAGACAAATATGTCTTACTTTCTTTATTGTTTAATAGGGGCAAATTGCCAAGACTTGAGAGAATCATTTTATAAAGTCAAAAATGTTCACCATTAATGTTTTGTGTGCAAATAAAATTAAAATAATTTGAGACTCAATTTCCACTGTAATATAGAAACAACACAAAGACAGTAAATAATTGTTTAATAGCATTTTTTTTTTTATGAATGAAGGCCAGTATCACTGTAGCTACTGATGTCTGATGTTTTTACTTTTGAAAATTATAACAACTTTTAATATAAGTGAACTTAAAACTATCCTCACATAAACCCAAAAATAAATGTAATATTTACATGTGCCCTTCCTGTCTAACAGGTATGAAATTACAGAAATTGAATTAGGTTATCAAACAGTCTGCACTGCATAAATTATTAATTAAATTAGATTAATCTTTATTAAAGCTGCAAGCGTTCTTTAGTCAAGAGCAGTGAGTGATTTTCTCTGTTCCCTTTGTTCTTTGGTTAACGTTACTGACTACAGAATTAGTGGCTGCTGTCCCTTTAAAATCTGCCGCTGCTGACAGTCTCTCACACGTCTCATTTTCTAATTTACTCTTGTTCATTTAAGACTTTATGTAACTAATTTAAGACTGCTTTTCTGTTATGAGGATACTCGACAAAACGGACATTTTGGCATTTTGGTGTGTGTTATTGTTCGTTCAAGCGCGTAAGAGAACTGCCCAGCAAAACTGATTCTGACGCGCTGTCTGTGCGCTCGATACTGGCGCGAGTCTTTCTGTGCGTCGTGTGTGTGAGTGTGTGCGTCAGGACATTCACAGACAGCGCGGTACCTGCTCATTAACTTTCAATGAGGTATTTTTAGTGTGTGCAAGCGATGTTCCTGGACACGGCTGTGTGCATTGACGCAGGCAGGCGCTCCGTGTCCTACTCGGTCCTGCTCCTCTGTGGCGATGACGGCGTGCGGTTAAAAAATCATAACAAACTAACTTGAAAGTGGGGGGGAAACGAACAGGATTTCGAAAAGAGGGGAGGAGGGGGGGCATGTCCCCCCTGTCCCTATAGGAAATTACGCCCGTGAGTGAAAGGCACACCATTGTATTATCTGCTAACCTTGATTCATTGTCATCCAAACTTTCAAACGCGCATCAGTGGCTCCGACTCCGAACCTGTGCTCTGAACTCTCACTGAACTTCTCACACGCAACTGACGTCTCAGGTGCAAGGTTTTCAGCGAATCAACGATCAGAGAATACTGCAGTGAGATCGCTGTTGGCAGATGTTACAGCTGTGGGCCTTAAACTCCTCTCCTGTCATTAATACGCTGTGGTCTAGTCATCAACAGAAAATTAACGGATTGAGAGGGGAGAAACATGGATTTTGGCGTGACATTTCTTGCGTGTGCGTGAGAGCGTGAGATTGATGCTGAAAGCGTGAGTGTCACGCCAGATGCGTGAGAGTTGGCAACCCTGTGTCAGTCAGAAATCATTAACCGCATTTCCCCTGTACAGACCATGGCTGCGTTTCCGATAACATTGTCTCCTAGTGTGCTACGAAGACTCTTAAGGTATAACTTAACTAAAGGGACTCATGGGATATTATACAAAATCCAGCCTAATAGCCTAGCCAACATATTTTAAAATTGTACCATATATTGCTGCCATGATAACCATTTCAGTTTTTAACGTGCTTTCTTCTCTTTCCCATTTTAGTTCGCTGAGGTGGAGCTGCGATGAAATATTGTTCTTGTAAATACTTTCCAGCATTTCAGTAATAAAAGTGTACATCTTACATAGGCCTACGGTGCTCAGCAGTGATCAAAAAGGAATTAAACAGTGAATTTTGAATCTCTTCTTGTAAACTCAGAGGCCGCCGAAGTCTCAGAGTCTGCGCAGTAGTGAGCGTGAAGTGGAGGCACGATATCAAGGTCCCACCAAAGCCATAGAGACAGACAAAGCATAGAGACAGAGCGACGCGTCATAATCTGAAGACCACGCCCACCGGGGGGAAAACAATCCATCCGTCTGCATTGACTTTGCATCGACACAGCCCGTTCGCTAATCTTGAACATGTTTTATGCTAAAAAATACTTTTGATGGGATTGGGAACGATATTTCGATTTTACTATGTTAGGTTATTTTATAAGGGAAGGCAGATAAGGTAATGTCGCGACAGGCAGGACTCAATCACGGCATTATCATAGTATTTAATAGTAATATTCAGTGATATTAAAAAAATATAATTATATTATAATAGTTATATAGTTATATATTATATATATATATATATATATATATATATATATATATATATAGTTATATAATATAGTTATATTATATATTATAATATATTATATTAAAGAGTGATATTATATATATATATATATATATATATAAAAAGTAAAAATACAGATGTTTTCTTTCTTTGGCTTTTCAGGTTTTACCAGATATGATAAGACTTGAATTGTAATGACTATTATCACTGCATACGGATATGATATGATGCTGACATTATGCACTTTAATAAATAAAGACAAAATGATTAATGTAATTATAAATATTTTGTTATATTGTATGTTGTTTAATTAAAATAAAACATGAAGTATTGTGCCAACTACTGTGTGCCTAATGATGATGACTTTTTAATGAATGATGGTAAAAAATACATTTACTTTTAATGATTCAATGATTCAAAACAGTTTGTATATGTCCACAAATGAGTTACTAGGAGTGCTACTTGGGTATTGAGAGGTGTGTTCCTCTGGTGCTCTTCAGCTTGGAGATCCAAAATGTTTCCCAAATAAACAGTAGTTCTGAGGCACTCAAAAGGAATATAAGTTTATAAAGCCTTTATTTAAACTTGGCTATCCATTAAAAAACATGCCAACATGTTTCGGCCTCTGTGGCCTTCTTCAGGGCAAATTCAAAATGGCAGTCTGTAGACTGCATCCTGTATATCTGCATGTGGTCACATGACCTAGAAGCACAGGTGCTCATCTGCACAGGTATCACCTGACAGAGAGAAATTACAACAAGTTACTTTATATAAGACAAGTCACATTTTCAATATTTTACCAATTCCCACATCAGGATAGTTTAAAATATCAATATAAATAGATACAAATAACAAGAGGTTACTTTATATAAGACAAGTTACAGAAAAAGGTTACATTGTGAAAAAGATTTCATTTCATGCTCTAATAAATATGTGCAGTCTCAGATGTTGAATAATTTTACACTTTCTATATTTTACCACTTTCCACATCAAGATACGATTTGAAATATCAATATAGATAGATACATATAGCAAAACATTGACATGTGCATATAGTCAGTTACAAAAAAGGAGAAAAATCAAATTCCAAGTTTAGACCAGGGTATTGATTAGCTTTTAAAGTATAAATCCAAAAGGATTCTCTTTGTAAAAGTTTTTTGAGTCTATCTCCCCCTCTTGGTGATATTTTAACATGTTCTATCCCAAAGATTTTTAGAGTATCGCTTCTTCCGTGGTTCGCCTCTTTGTAATGTAGAGCCATAGGGTATTGGTGGTTGCTTGTTCTTATCGCATATTTGTGCTCTGCTAATCTTTCTTTAAGCTTATGCTTGGTTCTTCCAATATAAAAAGAGCCACAAGGACATTCAAGTCTATAGACAACGAATGAGGTATTGCAATTAATAAATGAGTGTATACTGTATTCACGATTTGATGTCACATCTGTAAAAATATTGGTCTTGACCATATTGTTACAGAGATTACAGTTTCCACACTTACAGTTACCTCTTTTTGTGCCTAGCCAGGTTTTGTTCTGTACAGGATGCATATAGCTTTTCACAAGACTATCTTTTAGAGTAGGAGCTCCTTTAAAGGTGATAGTAGGTACCTCCGGCAGTGCATCTCTCAAGACGGTATCACTTTTTATTATGTCCCAATTCTTCTTGATTATTTGCTTTATCTTATTGGCTTGACTACTGTATTGTGTAACAAAATAAACTTGGTTTGGCTCTTGTTTTCGCCTCTGTTTCTGAACCAACTGCTGTTCCCTACTAATTTCTTTAACTCTATTATAGGCTGTATCTAAGGTCTTGTGTTTATATCCTCTTTTCTTAAACCTTTGAACCATGTTTTGAGCATTTTTATCAAAAACGTCTTCAGAATCATATATACTGTATGCGTTTAATCCTTTGAAATTGGCCAAAAGGGATATTCTCTATTAACCAAGGTGGGTGGTAACTTTCAGCCCTCAGTATGGTATTCCGATCAGTGGGTTTTCTAAACACGGACGTGTGCAATTCACCTTTGTCATCTTTTGTTATCTCCAGATCTAGGAAATGGATATTTGTTAATGAGAACTCTAGACTCAGCTTCAAATTAGGATTAGTGTTATTAAGATATGCATGAAACTGTAGCAGCTCTTGCTGTGACCCAGACCATATAAGAAGAACGCCGTCAATATACCTACCCCACCATACAATCTTATTAATATATTCATTTAGACTTGAATAGACAAATGTTTCCTCCCAGAGACCCATAAACAAATTTGAATAAGTTGGTGCAAAGCAAGCTCCCATTGCTGTACCTTTTATCTGCTTAAAGAATTTGTTTTGGAATAAGAAAACATTGTTAGTTAGTGTCCATTCTGTTAGTTTTAAGATCAACTCTGCTGGGGGCATCTGTTCTGGTGGTCTCTTCTCCAAATAATGTGACAATGCCTTTAATCCTTCTACAACAGGCAGAAAAACAAACATGGTAAATCTTCATCATGGTGTAGGATCTCAAGTAAATATATGTATTGTTTAATTGCTCATCAAAAATATTTACTTGACTTACTTATTTTAATGATAAAATCTTTTCAGACACCATATTAGGAAGGGGTCGAGGGGTTTGCAAATATAAACAAACATTTACTGTAACTCCCTCACTCTCACTGAGTGGGTGTAGGGGATTGTTGACCCTTGATTTCAGTATTGATTGGTTTCAGGACACAGGTCAGGTGCCTGTTTTTTTCTATGTATAGTTTGTGGAGAAGATACACTATATTGCCAAAAGTTTTGGGACGTCTGGCTTTACATGCACATGAACTTTAATGATATCCCATTCTTAATCCGTAGGGTTTAAGATGGAGTTGGCCCACCCTTTGCAGCTTCAACTCTTCTGGGAAGGCTTTCCACAAGGTTTAGGAGTGTGTTTATGGAAAATATTTGACCATTCTTCTAGAAGTGCATTTGTGAGTTCAGGCACTGATGTTGGACGAGAAGGCCTGGCTCACAGTCTCTGCTCTAATTCATCCCAAAGGTGTTCAGTCGAGACTCTGTGCAGGCCAGTCATGTTCCTCCACACTAAACTCGCTCATCCATGTCTTTATGGACCTTGCTTTGTGCACTGGTGCACAGTCATGTTTGAACCGGAAGGGGCCATCAAAACCCCTGAAAAACAACCCCACACCATTATCCCCCCTCCTCCAAACTTTAGACTTGGCACAATGCATTCAGTCAAGTACCGTTCTCCAGGTTCTCTTTCCTGTTCTCATTGTAAAGCTGCTTTGAAACAAACTGTATTAAATAATAAATAAATAATAAATAAAGGTGACTTGACTTTTACTGCATGCTAGACTACTATTTTTAATATTTGTCGCAAATGTATTTTTAAGGCTTTAGTAGATCTAATTTAGCACATGTTTTTGAACTGCAGTGCCTTCATGGTTGAATCATTAATCAGATGATCAATACACATGTTTTGAAGGACCTCCTTTAGCCTGAGAGCCCCCTTTAAAAGAGACGGTCCAGTTCATCTCATGCCGTGGATGATCGCTCGTCATCATGGCTCTGAATATTGGCTGCTGTTGGAAAGGGCTTCTTCTGCTCTCTTTCCTCCTGATCTGTGTCAATGGACAAACATCAGGGCCGTAAGTTTTTAACATTTTTTGCTGAGGATAAATCATTAATATACCAATAGTCATTTTGTAAGTCTTGATGATTTCTCCTGTATTTATTTAACCGATCTGTGTTGCACAGTAGGGGTTTACTGTTTGAAAGACAACTTAAGGCACACGATTATTTATAATTACTGACAGTGTATTTTTAAGAGCAATATTGCTCTGAATAAACATACACTTTGCATATAATTGATCAATAGTAAATTAAATATATTTTTTTCCCTCCCAGTTTATGTTTTATTATTCTTATTATATCTAACCACTCAGGCAATATTGTATGATCATTTTCTCTGGACAGATATTTCATGGTGACGTTTCCCGCAGTGATTAAGTCGGGATCTGAGGCCAAACTGTGTGCAAGTCTTCTCAAGCCCAATGAAAGCCTTGTCATGAACATTCATCTGGTTCATGGTGTCCAGAGCACATTACTGCTGCAGGAGAAAGCTGAGGAAGAGTTTCATCGCTGCTTTAACTTCAAGGTCTGCCATCAAAACATGCACATAATGAATATTATCAAATATGTTTCATCATAATGCATCTAGTTTTTGTGGCAGGTTGTGAATACAGGGAATTATTTCTCATCAGGCTCCTCTGGTCAAGGCAGAATCAGTGCAGACGATGAAGGTTGAACTTCAGGGAGAGACTTTCAGGACGACTGAAGAGAGAAAAGTCATGTTCAAGCCTGACCATCCTCTGACTTTTATCCAGACTGATAAACCCATCTATACTCCAGGACAGACAGGTGAGCTGTGAATGTCTCAAAGGCTAAAGCTCAGTAAATAATGCTGGTGTCACTGACATCTAAACCCTGATCACAGCTGATGTAGCACATTTAAGTAAAGCACACTATGATCAGGCAACGAGCATAGGTCAAAGATTACAAATGTTGCACAAACCAGCAGATGGTAAAAGAGTATGAAGTAAACAGTTAAATGGATTTACAAACAAAAAGAGGAGCAAATGAAAAGATAAGAAAAGCAGATATTAAGGATGAGTAGCTTTGAATTCTAACAGCTTTGAAACACGAGAATGGTCATCTAGTGTGCATTTGAACAATCCCCTCACTTTCAAACATGTTCAGCCTAAATACTGTAATTACAAATATGATATCGATATTGATATCAGTATCTGTGTGACTTTAATTTATATGAAATCTATGGATACAATAGATTAGGGGTGTTCTTGGAGAGCCCACAGCAGAGTTTAGCTTTAACCCTAATTATTAAATGTACCTGATCAGGTCCTTCAAGGTTATTTGAAATCAACAGGGTTTGGACTAAACTCTGAAGTAGGGGTGTCCATGGTTAACCGATTAACCGATTAACCGTTAAAAATTGCGTAACCGAGTGAAACATTTTGCTCGGTTAAGTGGCATCAATGGCGTGCATTGAATTTAGTTGTAATACATTTTTGCAACACCAGAGACCGCTAGACCAGTTTTCTAATATGAAGCGGGCAAAGAAAGCGCGCGTCCGAGAGTGAAGGCTGTGCGCGAGCCAGAAACAAACATAGTATCCGCGCCACTGATCGCAGCACAATAATATCTGTCTGCAGAGCAGCAGAGCCACAGCTTTACCCCAGCAGTTTTACCCCGCGCACGCGCAGTTTCATCACAACAGTTTTACCCGCAAAGTCCGTTTACCAGTTACATTAACCCATACAATTTGTATTATGCATTTCCTAAACATGTACTTGCAAATCAAACACTTTATATGAACAAACTACTAATCTATAAAACACAATCGGTCTTCCGACCTTTTACTATTGTGTTGATATGCGCGAGGGAGAGAGCAATACAGCGCTCGAGTTGTTTGAAGAAGATGAGAGTGCGCGCGCGCGCGGCCGGGGCTCTCTCTCTCTGTTTGTTCTTATGCGCCCTGTCCACTGATCTAAATAATTAGTAGTTACGACGACTTATTTGTTCCCTCATTTTAATAAATCGTGGACACGTTGAACTAATTCCCTCCCTCATTTTGATTTAACGAATTACAACGTGTCCAAAAACAGTTTGATACTATTAATTAGTGAATGCTATTTTTTGTGAATTGGTGAATATTCAGGTGAATTATTTCGTGGCCACGAATTAATAATAATTATTAAACTGTTTTTGTTACCTGTGAAGATAGCTCTTCAGTGAAGGCCGACTATTCTCGTACAGCTTTTTATTCCTTTTTTGTGTGTGTGTGTGTGTGTGTGTGTGTGTGTGTGTGTGTGTGTGTGTGTGAATTGGTGAATATTCAGGTGAATTGTTTCGTGGCCACGAATTAATAATACCTCAGCACGTTTTACAAGACCCTTCTCGATCGCAGCGGCAACGAGCACTTTGATCACTTGATTTAAAAAACAAAACATTTCAGCGCTAGATCGCCTAAAAAAAAAAAAAAACGAACGAAATGAATGCTCTGCTAGTTAACTGGAGATGTTTTGTTTATTTGTATTGGTATTCGTGCCGCGAGATGTTTCAAAAGTGGTGGGGACAATATCGACCTTAGAAAATAGTGGTGGGGACATGTCCCACCCGCAAATTACGCCTATCTCGGGGTTGCGGCGCGCACGCACACTATGGTTAACCGAGTATTAACCGCTAAGGGCCTCGGTTAACGGTTAATGAAAAACTTGAAAACGTGCAGCCCTACTCTGAAGCCCTCCAGGAGTTTGACACCCCTGATATAAATCGCAGTGTTGTATAAAGTACTAGAAAGCAATACTTGAGTAAAAGTACAAGTATCATACTAGAAAAAGACTTTGGTAGAAGTGAAAGTTACCTTTTAGAATATTACTTAAGTAAAAGTCTTAAAGTATCTGATATATACTGTACTTAAGTATCAAAAGTAATTTTCTGATATTTAATGTACTTAAGTAATTGAAGTAGAAGTAAAAGTAATTATTTTTTTTATTTTTTTTGCAAACGGTTAAAACTTTGATTGTGAACTTTATTGTGGCTTTATTGTGGGGTGGGTGGCTGGGGAAGTTGTTGGGATGTAAAAAAAAAAAATCTTGCATCACAATATGCAATATTGACTAATTTGGATAAATATTAGGTACACAAGATAGGCACTAATTTTTCTCAAGAAAAAAAATCTCACCTAATGCTGTAAACATACAGAGAGCCCTATCAGATATAAATATAATGCGTTTTTTATCATAATAACAACTTTATTTAATGATATAAGTAAAAATATAATAAATATGTAATATAGTACACATATTTAGCTAAATACTCTCTATAGCTCTTTTTTCTAGCCAACTAACGTGCTATCGCCTATCTTATGGTCATCAAATGGCTTTCCTGAGGTAAATGTTATGTGACATAATTGTTCTCCAGGTGTTTTACTGACCCTTTCCGCGGTTGAAAAACACTGATTGATCGATATTATGTATGATGAATATACATTTCGGTAAGTTGTACTGTTTCTTTTAACATTGTTCATTCGTGTTTATTTACTATTAGCTAGTATAGATGATCGGTTCACGTGCGCTAGGGATCTGTCAAGTCACATTTACAAGTTTGGCACGGTATTTATTGTTTGAATTTCATAATAAAAAGCTGAGATTTTTTTTCTATCATAACTAACCTGCTCTGTCTAGTCTGTCGGTCTCCGTGTCCTCTTTGCTTCGCGATTTTTCTGTGCGAGAGAAAATGGATGTGTGGCGTGAAAGCGTGTGAAAAGTGTCATTTGCGTGTGTCTCACGGTGAATGCATGAGAGTTGGCAGCTCTGCGTCAGGGTGGTCGTCTACGATAATGGGAGGTCCTCCAGTAGGTGCTTGTGCTTCCATGGCGGTTTCATTTGTGCTTCCTCCTCCTTTGGCATGGCAACAAACAACCATTACGCTGAAATAGAGCGCGCGCCGTGCGGAGCGTGCGTAATGCAATCTAGGAGCAGTGATTCGCCAAACCTCCCTTATTGCAGTCGCACACATTTCTTCTGATTTTATTTTGTAGTAACGAGTAACGAAGATGCTTTGTGGAAATATATCGGAGTAAAAGTATACATTTTATCTAGGAAATGTAGTGGAGTAAAAGTGAAAGTTGAAATAAATTTAAATAGCGAAGTAAAGTACAGATATGTGAAATTTCTACTTGAGTACAGTAACGAAATATTTGTACTCCGTTACATTACAACACTGATAAATCGTTACATGTAATAAACCTCATAGCTGTCTGGGATAGGCCTACTTGATTCTACCTGGTCAGCTGGAGCAAATTGTCAGATATTTTTGTAACATTATGGCTAAAACAGGCAGCTGTGACAGCTAAATACACATTCACCCAGCAGCAGAATACAGTTGTCAGCCCAGTATTTGAAACTTAATACGGTTCACACACAGTTTGGTCATTTACAGGAGAGAAATATGACTGGAAGAAATTGTCCCTTACATAAGAGCTGAAGACATCAAAAGTGAAGATTTTTTAATACACATTTCTATTTTACAGTGAACTTCAGAGTTGTTACCATGGATACAAACTTTGCACCCCTTGATCAGCAGGTCTGATGTGTTTATCTGGCATCTTTATTTTCTCTTGCACTGTTGAATACACATTTAATAAATAAAATAATTTTTGTCTTATAATCTTAAATTACTATTTGCTCTTTCACAGTATAGTACAGTGGTTCTTGAGGTAAGAACACAAAACCTTCTGTGCAGTCATAACAAAAAATTTAAATCTGATTAAAACTAGAAATTCAGTTATATTTGCAATTATTGTATTTTCAGTAGCGTAATTATATATTTCTTCATTGATAGGCAGGATATGTGTAGCTGACTGTCACAAAATATCTGCACTGTGTCTTTGCTATTAAACAGGACAGTGAAGGTAACTGGATTGGCCAATGGACAAATGTTTCTTCAACAAGGTGGATTTTGCAGCGTTCTTATGAATTAAACCCAGAGGCCCGTCAAGGCATGTACAAACTGAAGGCTTTTATTGGTGACAGGGTTATCTCACGTGATTTTGAAGTGAAACAATATGGTAAGTCATAAAAACGACTTATGACGGTAACCTTGGTTCCCTGAAGAGGGAACAATACGCTGTGTCATAAGTTATGACACTATGGGAACGTCTGCGTGATTGCGTCTTGAAGCACGTGTGAAATCAGTCCAATGGTGTGGCGGAACGTCATGGGGGGGGGGGGGGGGACGTCACAACCAGGAAGGTATTAAAGCACTCCTGAACCCAACAATGTCAGCTTCTGATAGGCTGAAGTAAGTCATGAAGTAAGTAAGTGAAGTGAAATAAGTTATGGCGGAGCAATGCAGCATCTCGTTCCCTCTTCAGGGAACCGAAGCATTCCCTTTCAAGGGAACTGACGTTGCGTTGTAAGTTACAGTACTATGGGAACGTTAATACCTACTATGCCATACTGACCAGTGCTTGTCTAGTGTGAATAATATCTGGAGCCAGGCCCGGGGTGGGTAATCGGGAGAATCGGGAGAATTCCCGGTGGGCCGCTTCACTTTTGGGCCGGTCGAGGATTTTTTTTTCCACATTTGTCACGTTAGTTACATTAGGCTACACACGTTCCGCATTCTGACACAGCAGCGCGCAGCCTCTGCATGGGTTGTACCATGAGAGCCAGTCCCTCGCTGAAAATGAGGCCATGATGACTACAGGGACAGGTAGAGAGGATACCAGAGTAAACAATATGAATTAAAGTTATTTAACCCTCAGGTTGTGTTCAAAACCCTATAACACCTTTTGTGTTCCCAGTCAAAAATGACCGTCCTACAAAAAATAGCTTATAAATCACTTGTTATGCTATATAATCACCCAATATTGGATTCAATCTTCAACAAATTTGTAAATATTACATAAAATATGAAAAAATTTGCACTGTTGACCACACTAGTCTACTTTAATTTTCACCAGGAAATTTGTTTTGAAAACCTTTTATTTTGTACAAAATGGCACATAGTCACACTTGCGGTGTTCCCGGTCAAAAATGACCTGTCTACAAAAAATAGCTTAAAAATGTCTCATTATACTATATTATAACCCAATATTGGATTCAATCTTTTTGTCAACTTGTTTTCTTTTAATTAGGACTGGTTTTATATTTCTGTTTGCATCTGATTAATCATAGGCCTCATTTATCTGAGAGTAGGTATCACGTTTTTTGATTAAAAAAGCATTATTTTTGAATATTTTTGAATACAAATAAATCTGTAAACATTAGTTCAATATGCCTATTTGTGGAAGAGTGGGATACATTTCAAATGCTTTCTTTCTTTCTTTCTTTCTTTCTTTCTTTCTTTCTTTCTGCTTTTGTTAATTTATCAACCTCTCCTTGTGGAATAGTGGAATATTTTTTGTTAACTTCTCAGCTTAAGTGAATTATTATTTAACCTTTACATTATTTGTTGAACCATGGTATTAATAAAAACTACATAATAGTAAGAGCTGAACTGTTGCTTCATTTATCCAGTTTGGAAAAAGTGCTAATTTGGAATTCCACCATAGAAAAAGAGAGCCGGTCTTGGGCCTGAAACTCCCGGGCTGAAAAGTGGCCCCACTCCGGCCCTGTCTGGAGCACAACTAAGACTGAAGCACCTGGAAGCCAGGGGTGGTGCCCAGGTTAAGGTCATAGAACCTGACGAATGTGTGCGGAGAGGACCAGCCCGCTGCAACACAAACATCATGAAGAGAGGCCCCAGAGTACAAGGCTTTAAAAGCTGCCACACTCCTAGTAGAATGGGCCCGGACAGCTAAGAGAGAAGGCTGACCGGCCAATTCATAAGCAAGAGAGATAACCTCGACAACTCACTTACTCATTCTCTGCTTAGATGCTGGGTACGCCTTTCTGGGCGACCCAAAGCATTCAAAGAGTTGATCAGATTTATGCCACACGGCAGCTCTGTGAACGTCAGCATCAAGCGCCCTAACCAGGCAAAGCACTTTTAATTTCTCCTGGTCTGGGCGTAGGACAGAAGGCCTGCAGCACTACAGATCTGGCCACGTTAGTGAGGACCTTAGGAATATAGCCCAACCTAGGGTGAAAAAAAGCCTTTACCATTGTAACGGATGTGCAAGAATCATGATTCTGTTCTCCCTGCACACAAAACTCCTGAAGCCTTGTCATTATAAATTTTGGGAGAACTTTTAACGTTTAACCTGTAAATGTAACTCATAGCCCCAGAGCCGCTAGGTCTGCGCTGGTGGCAACTTTTACAGCTCTCCCGACACCTATTGCATCTCAGAGACACTCCAGAACCTGAAACCAACATTCTTCTTCCCCTGTGGGGAGCTTCAAAGAGATGACCAGAGAGATAACGAAACTCTCTATAGACATTCCATACACCCACACACAAAGAAACATCATTTGTATGTAACCTAGGATAGAAAATATCCTTTTAATATATGTACCTTCCTATATGCATGTTTGGTTAGCCCTTTCATGCCATGGTCATGATTTTCTGATTTGTAACTTGGAAGTGTTTCTCCTAGTTAATGTCTCAAATAGAATCATGGTCTTGTAACCCGACCTCCCCTTTCTAGAGGATAACACTTTACAACCCCCGGGAGACTGAGAAATCACACACATTCCAACACACACATTAACACACACACACACACACAAACACCATCCATGGAACTTTTCAGAGAAAAGTACCTCTAAATGTTTTAAATCTATTCCTTTTTGTGCTTAGATGTCTTCCCATATCAAATTGGAGTATCTGCAATTTTATCGTGTGTTAATCAAACTTTAAATGTGTGTAATTCTGCATATGAATAGAACTTTGTTTCTTCTACCTTTACCTGCCATTCTTGGTATCTGTTTAACCGTCTTGTTTTGACTGAACCACTCATACATAGGAGATTACAGTAAAATGTATTGTTCTGTGTGTACAATCTTCCTGGTTAGAAATGACGAAATTTTATACAATCATCAACTATGCAAATAAGTTCTCCTGACAAGACTCTTCCCGCCCGAGATGCTCTAAGATGATTGGTCCGCGGACGCAAAGTAGGCGTACATTAAGTCTTTCCTTAAGAAGACCGACCTAGAGTTCTTCGGGGAGCACTTTTTACGAACCCTCTACGTTCAGTGAGAGAAGATCCATGGCTCCCTTTTGTTCTCCGTTTCTCTTTTCTTTTCTTGAAGTCTTTTCTTTATTTTCGTCTTCGGACTCTACCTACGTTCAGTGAACGTAGCCGGCAACTCCAACTCCCGCGACCGCGCTCAGCTCCTCTTCCTTAAGGATGCACGCACGGGCACTTTTTCTGTGAGAGGTTTTCAAGATCCATGGCTCCTTCGGGAGCTTTTCTCCGTTTCTCTTTTATTTTTCTTTAAGTCTTTTCTTTATTTTCGTCTTCGGACTCTCCCTACGTTCAGTGAAGCGAACGTAGCCAGCAACTTCAACTCAAAGAAAAGGACTCTGTTGAAATTCCCGCAGCTCAGCTCCTCTTCCTTAAGGAAGCACGCACGAGCACTTCGTCTGAGAGAACTTCTGGTTCCATGGCTCCTGAGGGAATTCCCATCTTCGTTTTTCTTTTCTTTACTAAGTTTTATTTTCATATTCGCCTCTCCCTCCACGAGGGAGATGAACTCTGAATTGTTTCGTTGGTAACGTCACGTTCGGTGAACCTTTAAATCTTCCTGCGATTCTGCTTGCCCCAAAAGACACGATGGAACACGTACGCTGCTCTTAAGGACACACGCACGAGCACGACTCTGCGTTCTTCAGCAACAAAGAGAACCATTTTGCAAGTATAGTTTTATGGAACTTTTAATGTGATTTGATTTCTTGTTGTCTCTCTCAAAGGTTACCTGGTCTGTGATCTCTCTCGGATCGCACATTTTGCTTTCACTTTCTTTCGCTCACCCTTTCATCCTCTCTCTCTCATCTGCTATCCGTTTTGTCTTGTATTGTGTTTACTGTTTGTATTGTTATATGCATACTCGTGTAAATTGTAGAATTTGTATTTCTTAGTTCGATGTAGTAATTAGTTCAATTATTAAAACCATTATATGCTTGATTGTTTCTGTCTAAAATGCTCATATAACCAGATCAATGAGATGTTTCTATCTTAAGCTACAAAGCTGATTTGTTACTTTTCAGTAACCTAAATTTTATAAGGTCAGGAGAATAGTTTCACGGCCAGAAACTGTTCTTCCTGAAATTATAAGAAGTGGTAACTTTAGTGAGAAGTTGATAAGTTAATCTTACGGCCGTTTGCGGGACAAACCACTGTTTGATAATTACATTAATTTCCATTAAGGGTTATTTCATATAATGATCTGAAGTAGCCTATTGATATCTGAATGAGGAATTATAATTCGTTGTGATTGGTTATTCATATAGACAATCAATCTATTTTCAGTTTCGATAATTTAATGTAACTGTAATATGCAATATATATATTAATCATATTCCTGATTAATTGTTAAAATTCCCTACATATAATTATCAATGTTAATGTACTACCCAGTGTGCTTACACCATGCCATGGGCAAAAATGCAAACCCGAAGTGGAAAACGAAATGGCTTGTAGATCTCCAATCCTCTTGAGAGAAGTAATGGCCAAAAGAAATAAAGCTTTCAAGGTCAGAAATTTTCCTGAAACCTCCTTGACAGGCTCAAAGGGAGCAGCCGAATATAGCTGACTCTATGACTCAAACCCACAACTTTCCTCTGGACGGGGGTTAAATATTTAGCCCCAGCCTGACACAGAAGGTCCCTCCTGATCGGAATCTCCTTAAGGGAGCCATAGAGGAGGAATATCAAGTCTAAAAACCAGATGTGAGTTGGCCAAAGAGGTGCCACCAACATTAGATGGGCACCCTCCCGGCAAACTCTCTCCATAACTCCCGGGAGCAGAGTGTCCGGGGGAAATGCATACAGGCATAATGGTATTCAACACTAGTGGGGCTGGATGAGTCAGACAGAACCAAAGCGGACAGTGTGTCATTCTTGAGACACTAATATGTCCTCTTCCACTTCTCTTCCTCCTTCATAGAAGACCCACCACCTCGGGGTAAAGTCTCCATTCCTTGGGCCTCAGCCCTTGTCTCAACCTAAGCGACCACCGATGTGTTGTCTAAATGGACAAGAACATGTCCCCCGTAGATCAGAAAACACACTTCCACAGACCCTGGGATGAGTGGCCCTCCAGGACTGCTCCCCAACACGTGAGAGAAGCATCCGTCATTAACATCACGTCGATGTAATTCAACACGCGAATGCCCTGGAGTCGCAGAGGAGCCAGTGCAACATTCACGCCTTTCTTGAAAGTGCAAGCTGACAGTGCTAGCCAAAAGGAATAACCCTGTACTGGAACACTTTGCCCCCTAAAGCAAACCTGAGGAACTTCCTGTGGTTTTGAAGGATGGATATGTGGAAGTATGCATTTTTGAGGTCTATCATAACAAACCAGTCCTCTGTACTGATTATAGTCACGATTTGCTTTAAAGTTAACATTTTGAACTTTAGCTTTTGGCCGCACGATTTACATGGTGCAAATAAATCGGACATTCTTTTTTGGAACAATGAAATACCGGCTGTAAAATCCGAATTCTGGTGGGGAACACGTTCTATGGCCCCCTTCCCTAAGAAAGTTCCCACATCTTGTTCCATAACCAGAGACTTCTCTGGACCCACCACAGTGGGCAGAACCCTGTGAAAGCGAGGAGAACGAGAACAAAACTGAATTCTGTACTACATTTCTCTACGTTCCCAGATGTACACTGGGATACTGACTAGTTGGGTTGGCAGAGCGGCCCCCTGAGGGCACTGGAGAGAAGTGGGCACCGTAAGATGAGGTGTGAACCACTTCTCCTCGAATGGGCCAGCCCTCAGAGGTCTGACACTGGCGTTAGAACCTCTTAGCTGAAGCGTAATGATGACATTCCTCAGATCCGTTTTATCTTTGCCAGGTTGAGGCTTTGAGTGCTTACCCTGCCCCCATTCTTTCTGCGGCGGGGCACGAGAAACAACACTTTCTGTTTTTGTTGCGCCCTGTACGAAGAGCTTGAGTGTGCCTGGGGCTACTTCCGCCCAGCAGCCTTTTGAGACCTTTGATCAACAAGGGAAGACCTGCTGGAATGCCACCACCTGCTTTTTAGCCTTCTGGAACCTCTCGACTACTGAATTAATGGAGTCGCCAAAGAGTCCCACAGGAGAAAGCGGGGCATCCAACAGATATACTTGTCACTTTCTTTAATGTTAGATTAAGCCACAAATGTCTCTCTGAGGCTTCCAGAGCTGCCATAGTATGGCCAATAGCTCTGGCCCTCTCCTTGGTAGCCCGTAGAACCAGATCAGTGGCTTGAGTAAAGCCTCTCCCCCTCATCAAAGTCTTTAAGCAGGTCGGTCTGTTATGCCTGCAAAATGCCCATAGTATGCAGACGTGCATCAGACTGACCTGCTGCTGCATAAGCCTAGGTCGGGGCCTTGAGGGATGATGCTGAATCAGGGGAAAGATCGCTCAAAAGCGCTTGTTGGAGGGCCCCACAAAAACCACCGTGCCAGGTTGTGCCGATAGACGATGCTCAGTTGATAGACGCACTGCGCTGATGCACCAATAGACAATGATCAGAAGAGGTTTTCCCCGAAAATTTTTAAAGCGCATCACCCCATTACCAAAGAGCTGCGAGGAAAATAAAAGATTAGTTAGATTAGCTTACTCCTCATTTAAAAAACAACTTGATTAAAACGAAATACTTCTCTTCTAATTTTTTCACTACTTATGGGCCACAAGAGAAATATTAAGAAAATAAATTAAGACAGTTAGCCTAGGCCTATATACCATTATCAGCACGCTGAAGTAGATTCAGCTCTCCTCGTCTCTGAAAGAATATGAACCGTTAATGCAGTGTCAAATGTTTTTGCTTTCACTTTCTGTAGTAATTAATTGACTGGGGTTTGAGACTTCTTCACCACCATAACTCTAGAGCAAAGTATGCACATTGCTTGTGTGATAACCACTGACTCACCTTCATGGTTTAAAATGTAAATATTTCCAATACTGTGCAAAAATTCGCTTTATCAATAATTGTTTATAAAAAAAAATGATTGACAGAGATTTAGATCTTGCACACGTCATTCCTCGTGATAAAATCAATCAATTAAATAATTAAATAAATGAGTAGCTAAATAAACAAGTACTAAATCCCCCCCCCCCCCCCCCCCAAAAAAAGTCCTACTTCTCTGCTGGCCAATTGATATTTTATTTTGACACAGCACGAGTGATAACCTTCACTAGCTTTTTGTACCCAGGAGAGTGAAGTGGCGAATCTTCAGACTCTCCTGCATCGACTCTCAGTACACCAACCTCCTCAGAGGAAGATAACTGAAGCACCGGGCCCTCACTCGGGGTGGAAGAAACCCCAGAGCGGGCTTCCTGATCCTGAGAGAGGAAATATATATTGATATATAGGCACACAACCCCAAATATGACAGATAGAGTAACACAGACCGCTTGCTGAAGAAACAGAAGCTGACATTGTTTGGTTCAGGGGTGCTTTATACCTTCCAGGTCATGATGTCTCCCACCTATGACGTTCCGCCAAACCATTGGACTGATTTCACACGTGCTTCAAGATGCAATCACGCAGAGGTGTTCCCATAGTGTCGTAACTTATGACGCAGCACGAGTTCTCTTGAAAGGGAACAGACAATTTGTAGTTTTGCATGGGAAGAGTTTCAATAATATGTTTATATTTTAATTTTTAATATATAAATTGAGTACTAATAACTCTGATTTCTGCCTTCTGACTTCTAGTTTTGCCTAAGTTTGAAGTTACTCTAAAAATCCCAAATAAATTAAGTGTTGAAGAGGAGAAACTGAGAATTGAGGTTTGCGGAAAGTGAGTGGTTTCCTTCTTTTTTTTCTGCATTAAAAAAGCAAAGTGCTCTTCCATTCACACTTTCATTTAAAGGAGTCATAATGTTGTTTTAACTTTGGTACCCAATGCTCTATTATAGTCTTTCAGGCCCTTCTAAAAAAGAAAAGTGGAAAAAAAATAAACACAGAGCCCCTCAGACCCTTATTTCTAAAGGCATTATTGTCTCGCGAGATCTGATGCGATGTTTTGGCTGTCGTGGACGGTCATTATAATAATGCAAATGAGGGGCGCGTTGATTGGTTGCAGGAAGGAGGGGGGTTGACACCGCAGGTAACTTCAGCATCATTACAAACTGACATCATGGCGCAAGTTGTCAATGAACCCGACCTGGCCGCGACCTATGGGATTCAACCGTACATGTTTGAGCCGGACTCTGAACCAGAGCTGGAAAATGAAGATGTAGAGTCGATGGAAGGACGTCTACATCAAGATGTCTCTGAATGGTAAAGACAATCATTTTGACTGAGACATACATTAACATCAGTAACGAGCAAAAACGTGTGTTGCTATTTTCTCCCACATAAATTTACCTTTTATTTAATGTAGATTACATTAACGGAGGTGTAGTTTTTTTTTTTTATCAGCTTACAGTGGCTTTGAGATAGACGTTTACTATCATGTGGTGTTTTTGCCTTGTTTCACGTTGTGGTTATTTAGACATTCAATATTTTTCTTCTTTAGACATGCAACGTGATGTTATAAGTTACTTGCATTTAAACAGTTTTAGCCACTGAGCATGGACTCCTGTACCGTCACTACTGTAGATGCTAGTGTAAAACAAAGTGGAAAGATGTGGCTAGCATTCGTAGAGTCCATTCCCCGTGTTTACCTCGAAGGTAACGTTAACTTGCATACAATAGCCGCATTAGCAGTTAGCTGCTATTTGTTAACCACAGTAGAGCAATAAAAACACAGTCTTACCTTTTCAATTTCTGGCAAGTCCCTGATGGTTGGGATGGCACCTTTTCCCAAACGGAGCTTCGAGGCCAAGTTCGCCTGATTTTGCCCCAAATTTGTAAATGATTCCGGTGTAAAATGTTTAGCACACACACCTAACGATACGCCACTTGAAAGAGTTGTTGGGACAGCGTCATTAAAAATGAATTTCCTCCACTGTTCCCTGATAGTTTCGTCCGTTTTTGGTAGATAAAACACATTTGCATGTTGTTTGTGGCAGTCACCCACAGAGCATCTCAGGTGTAGGCTACACTCGGTTTCTCCATCTTTCTCGAGTCGACTTAACTGAATCTGAGGGGGAGAGGGGGAGAGGGGCGGGCTTCCCGTGGCATAGGTTTGCGGTGTCCATATTTGGTATATCCTCCCCCGTCTTGACGTCAAGAGGGGGAAGAAATCAAAATCTCGTTTTTTCGTGCGCGTGCACGTGGCCTATTTTACAAACCCTGAGGTAAACAAACGCTTCACTTAAATATCGGCTTCCCGGCCAGTGTACAATCATTATGCAATCATAACATACATTGATTCTTGTGGAAAAGTGAAATTTCTACATTATGACTCCTTTAATTGTTAAAGGAGAACTCCAGTCAATTTTAACATTGAGCTCATTTTTTTGTAAATTTGGAGTGCTGTCAGTACAGAGAACAACGACAAAAATCGGTGTTGCCTACACCGTGTTATCCTCTTTTTAAAATTTGCACCCTGTTGACTTCAATGGGGCAAGTTTTAAACCTGCTTTTAGCCTCTTAACATCCTTGATGTGTCATTACAAGTGCACAGCCATGTGATTGATTCCTTCAGAGTCAACACGCGGTGAATCTGACTGCAGTAGATGTGCAAGATATGAATAAAAAAGATACAATTTCAGCCAGCGCAAATACCTGTATTTACATCCTGTTTTCGGCTGAAGTCCACAGTAATCGATTGTCGAGTTCACGCGCATCGAGATCATGCGCCCGAACTCGACAATCGACTACTGTGGACTTCAGCCGAAAACAGGATGTAAATACAGGTATGTGCGCTGGCTGAAATTGTATATTTTTTATTCATATCTTGCACATCTACTGCAGTCAGATTCACCCGCGTTCACTCTGAAGGAATCACTCACATGGCTGTGCACTTGTAATGACACATCAAGGATGTTAAGAGGCTAAAAGCAGGTTTAAAACTTGCCCCATTGAAGTCAACAGGGTGCAAATTTTAAAAAGAGGATAACACGGTGTAGGCAACACCGATTTTTGTCGTTGTTCTCTGTACTGACAGCACTCTAAATTTACAAAAAAATTAGCTCAATGTTAAAATTGACCGGAGTTCTCCTTTAATTGTATTATTATTTTTTTAACTCTTGGGTCAGTTTCTTACTTTAACCCCCCATCCTAATATATTAGTTTCTTAACTCAACCCTGGGCTGTAGATCAGTTGCTTGTACCTTTTTCACAGATACACTTATGGACAGCCTGTACCTGGTAAATCACGGGTGAAAGTGTGCCATGTGTTACGGTCCCACGTTTTCTATTTTACAAATTCAGGGTGTTTAGAGGAAACCATTGAGGTATGTGAGTTGAAACACAGTACCTTATCTGTATCTTTAATACATTATCTTTAATACATTTATCTATGTATTAATTCTTCTGTTAATAGTTATGTTTGTGTTCATTCATTATAATTAGATAAAAAAGACAGGCTGTGCCATCCATACCTTAGATGCATCAGTCTTTTTTAACGTCACACTGGTAGAAGATCGTAGGTTCCACGGGTATCCACAGCGTGCGATGCAGAAGTTTCTTCATGTTGAGGCAATGGTTACAGAAGAAGGAACAGGTGAGCTGTTCAATTTGGTCAGATCTCTGTTACCTACATTTCTTATATTTCTCATTTTTGACATTTTACTTTTATTTGAATAAATATTTATGTAGGTGTTTTGACTATTTACAGAGATCACCATGACAAAATCTGATTATGTATCTCTCACTTATGAAATTGGTAAAGTCACATTTACTGACCTGCCCAAAACATATGAACACGGATCAGTTATTGAAGGAAAAGTAAGTCTAAAATCCGTTTGTCTCAGTTTAACACCATTGATATGTACGGAATTATTCCTGAATTGATTCCTTCAAAATCTTATTTTCAACAGATAAAACTCTCAAATTTCAAAGGTGCACCAATTCAAAGCAAAAAGGTTTATCTTATGGAGGGTCACACTTGGTCCACAAAACTGCTCCTAAATCTCATTACAGACAGCGATGGACTGGCCAACTTCTCTCTTAATACATCCAGTCATTCTAAAAGTGATATTGATCTAATAGTAAGATATTTTGTGTTCACTTAATTTTCTTTTGTATTGCATGAAGAGTTTAGTTACATGAGTTATTTCTGATTTTTTGTAATCTAGGCAAGTGTCTATCAAGAGGTCCGTGGTTTTGGACACGACGACACGCCTTACATCGTTGTTGATAAAAAAACAGTCAAGCTCTTCCAACCTGCCACTCCATACACCCCAACACAAAGTGAATTGATTATAGAGAATACTGAACAACCATTAAAGTGTGACTCTGAGTTTACTGTCACCATCAAGTATTATTTTGTTGGAGAGACAATTAAAAACTTCAAAACTGACATCGTCTATATGGTGAGAACATGTGCAGTATGTACATTATCACAGAGATGTTTTTGTTTAACAGTATTATTTGGCTGCACTAGTCAGTTTGTTATCAGAGTGTCATCTGTCTGTTTCAGGTCTTGTCCAGAGGAGTGATTGTTCATCATGGATACAAGAAGGTTGAAGTGAAGATTTCTGATGGAGCAAGGGGCTCAATGTCGTTCAAACTGTCTATTAGTCTAGATCTGGCTCCTGTTGTGCAGATTCTGGCGTACTGTGTTTTTCTCCCCAGTGAAAAGGTTGTGGCCAGTAGCAAAGATTTCAACATTGAAAAGTGTTTCAAAAACAAGGTGTGCATTGTAGCTTTAGAAATGAGCCTCTTTAAACTGTATTACTGACTCATTTCTAAAATAAATCCTATTCCCTGTATGTCACAGGTATCTCTGCAGTTTTCTCCTGCTAAAGCAGTTCCCGGTGAGAGAAACACTCTCCAGCTCTCAGCTCAGCCTGGTTCACTGTGTGGCCTCAGTGCTGTAGATAAGAGCGTCCTGATCCTGAAGTCAGGAGAACGTCTGGATGCTGACAAGGTCTCGATGCTTTAAGATTCAGTGTTGATTAAATGTCTCTTCATAGTGGGAATCTACAGTGTCAATCTAATGATAACAGACTTTACTTATTGCTGCTATTATCCATCAGCTGACATTTTGATCTCAGGAAATTTAGCATTAATCTTCATTCTTTCTCACCAAATTGGAAATAAAATTTTGTTGGAAATACATGTATTATTTAGAAATCATACTGATAGTGTGTGAACATGGTCCCGTCACAGATCTTCAACCTGCTGCCAGTGCAATCGGAGTCAGATTACCCTGAGACTGTTGAAGATGACGAGTGTTGGAATATGCGTTTGTGGAAATACTCAATCGCTTATGAATCCTTAAAGGTAACAGTTGGATTATATGTGTGGCAGTGCAGTAGATAATGATTGGGAGAGTATATACTGCACATGTGTAAGTAAATGCATAAAAAGCCTTCATGGTTATACTGAAATTTGAAAGTAATTTGTATTTTCATGACTTTTATTGTGGTTCATCATTGCCATTGTAATATAGTGAGTACAAGCTGTTTATGTTCGTACATTTTCTTCAATTCCTTTATAATATATATATATAGTAAAATGTAATTTTTCTAATACTTTTAAATACTGTTCGATTTCTTATTTGTGCTTTATGTTTAAAAAGAGTGTTATTTGCATTTATTAAATTAATTATTTTCGCTTGGCATACCAGCGTGATTACATCATCGCACACTTCAGTGGGTGGCGCACGCGCCCGTGATGTGCTTCATTCTGAGAGTAAATACACCAACAAAGGCCCTGTCCCAAATGGCACACTTCATGTGCACTTTCGGTCTTGTGGATTGAACTGCAGTGAGACTGTAGTGTGTCCCATTTGTAATTTTTAAATCTCAGAAGGGTGCTCGCGAGCGCCCCCATGTGGTTGATTTGCGCCCTTGATGCGCACTTTTGCCGCAGCAGACTTCTTCCCGAAAGTCAAAGCCAGGGGCGCAGATAGGATTTTTTAACTGGGGGGGACCAAGCTGTCAGCAAATGATTTAAACTCAATTCGTTATTTGCGTAATTTGGGCTTTAACTAGTGCTCAAGTAGTAACTTTGCATAATTTGGGCTAATGATTTGCATTAAAAAGCCATTGGGGGATTGTTATTTGAAATCATGGATAAACAACAATGACCAAAGGTAAACAAAAGCCTACCTGATCACCACTAGCAATGCATGATCAGACTGTAATTTGACTAGTATGCCAATCACCCACCAAAAACTTCATGTCTTCAGCAAAGTATGTTTTTTTTAAACATTTGCTTATCTCAGCATACAAAGTCTATCATTATGACGAAAAAAGCAAAGAACCTATGTGCAAATAATAATACTAATACTAATTGTTTGGTTTTTGAAAAAACAAGGTGATTTTTTTGTCTCTTTATCACCTTTATATGACATTTATACAGTAAATTTTTTTCAGTTCAGAAAATCACCGGCTCAGTTTAGAAATAGGGGCTGTTTACACTTGGCCACTTCATGCGTTTTCTATGTAAGGGATAATGTATAGAGAGGCGGTCGTTATAGCGAATAACAACCCCGACAGGCTGAACAGGACCCCGACGCGAAGCGGAGGGGTCTTGAATCAGCCTGAAGGGCTTGTTATTCGCTATAACGACCGCCTCTCTATACATTATCCCGCTTATTACATGGCTACCTACAAAATAAATAAATAATTTGACACGAATTATTGATTTAAAAAAGGAGTTTATTGATTTAAAAACGATTGTATTGCTTCCGCCAAAGAAAATAGTCCGTTCCGCGTCCATAGCAACGCGCTGTTTTTCATGGCAACGGTCTGTTATACTTCGCAGCGGTCTGTTATCAAGAAATAACAGACCGCATTCTACATTGGAATTCAGCCGAGCCATGTAATAAGATCGGATATCTATCCGATTGTGAAAAGACCAGGTGTAAATGCCCTCCGAAACGCATTCGAGACAGATTTGAATCCGAGCGCTCAAACCACTTCAGGAGGTCTGGGCCGCATCCCAGACGAAACTGAACAAACAAGTGTAATGTATGGTTGTTGAAACCATATATGTAAATTTTACTCCTCCCAAAAATGCTAAAAAATAAACGCGTGAGAGCGTGTTATAGGCTATATGTAATGTTATAGCCAAATATGCCGATGCTACTGGAACAGCATCGTCGCAGACGAGAAGCTGAACTCAAGCAAACGTGCAAACTATCGCAACTCAAAGTGAAAGTAAGTCACAGACGCTTAACACACAATCATCATCATTATAAGTAAAGAAACGAAATGATCTTACCAGGGCTGTTACTGCTCTCTCTTATTGCGGTCTTTAATTTAGAAATTTTAGCTGATGATCAATAAAATGCAGCTCATATTGGTTACTTTCGGTGACGTGCACTCCATTAAATATGCATAGGCCTATAGCGCGCCAAGCGCGGGAATTGAAGATCGGATTTATATCCGTTTTGCAAAAACACGTTTATGTATAGTGTATAGCCTACACATAATGTATAGCGAAAACACTGATTAATCCCGTTTTACCGATTTTTGTCGATTTTTACTGATCGCGTTTGGGATAGTGAGGGCGGGGGACGGATCGGGTCACTATGAATCTGGGGGGGTCATGTCCCCCCCGTCCCCAGTGCCATCTGCGCGCCTGGTCAAAGCGGCATTACGTCACGAAAGTGTGGACTCAGACCGCGAGTGCTTAGTGCTTTTTCCATTCAGGGGGGTAATCGAGCTCTCGAATTCCGTACCACCCCTGGGGGCCACCATTGGCTAACAAGCCATCACCTGCTGTTATCATTCCATTGACTCCCATTCATTTTGGCATCATTTTGACAGCGAATAACTTTACATCTGAGGTGTTTAAAGACTCCATTTGTCCATTATTTAATTCTAAAGAAATACGACAATGTATAAAAGGCTCCATTACCTTATATCTTACGTTATGGCCCCATAGAAGCAGTTTTTGTAAAAACAGGCTAATGATTGCGTCATAACCACACAACTCTCTGGAAATTACCATAGAGACAGGAGGAGAAGCTCGCAGTCAATCGGGGGACGTGGAGGCATAAAGTCTGATAAAGTCAAGGGAGAAGCCCATAGAGATTCATAAAGTTGCTCCTGCTCCTAGCTCATGGACAGCTAATACTCACGTTCTCCGTCTCTGCGAGATTCGGAAGGGAATTATTCAGATGTCGCTTGGCACAGCTACTAGAAGACTTACAACTGTCAGACAGGTTGCTCACGTCACATCTACGTCGTCAAGCTCAGTTTGAGTCTGCGCAGTACGCTTGGCAATCAGGAAGTGAGTGCTTCTAATTTGCTTCACTTTTCTCTGTTGAAACCTGGGGTCGCTGTGTCCAGTTTATATACTGTCTATGGTTCCATTTGGGAGAGGGCCTAACTTTATTTACTAGGAGCGCTGTAGCCCCTGACTGAAAATGTTAGGAGCGCAAGCAGAAAATTTAGGGGCACACCTTAAATCAGCTTGCAATGAAATTATTAAAATTTCCCCCCAAATAACTGTAATCCTTATACTCCTTTTGAGTAACTCCTTATACTCCTTTTGGTTTTGAGTATAAACATTGTTAATGCAATACTGATGAGTTGTGTGTGTTTAAAGTAGTTGTTTTTTACTATATTAATAGTGTGTCATGAGTTTAATATGCCTGAGCACATGGTTAGCATGAGTGTTTCGCGATTAGCGCGATAGCCCGCTATTCATTATAAATGGTCATTATGTCAATGTTATTTGAGTGTATGAGAGTACATGATGTTGTTTCCGTTTTATTCTGTTTGTTAAAAGCATGAGATTATAGTGTTATTACCAGCTGTAAATGCCACACGTCATTTTGGGGCTAGAGCATGAGAACTGTACCCTGGGAAAACCCAGACAACTTCCGGCAGTTTGGCAAAGAGCTCATTCAAGCCCATTTCTAATCCGTCGAAATCGCGGCACCAATCAGAAACATTGAGGCGAGCTTTACACAATGACGATCGCTCTCATTGGTTTTAGTTCTATCCAATTGCTCCCAGAGGCATTAGAGCGACGTCCGTTGGTGAAGCGCACACAACTTTTAAATGCCTTATTATATTCAAATTGCAAACACATGAGGACAGTCTCCATGAAGGACCCACTGGCAGATGAACGTGCTACAGCTACTACATTTCTCTCCGAAACGGTAGGAAATTAAATTAGATTTATAGAGGATTTTAACTGTAACAAGATGATTGACAGGGCAGTTTACGTGACAGGATGCACGCGACAGATCCGTGCGATGAACATGATGAAGTAGTATGTCC
Organism: Squalius cephalus; assembly: GCF_949319135.1. NCBI lineage: Eukaryota > Metazoa > Chordata > Actinopteri > Cypriniformes > Leuciscidae > Squalius > Squalius cephalus. The sequence goes on from NC_137132.1 coordinate 5,979,418, forward strand.
CAAAGCTTGCCTACTTTTTTGCTACACATTCAAAAGTAAATACCTTTTCTTCACAAAAAGAGTACATACTTTTAAAGTATGTTTTTAGAACTGTACAGAGAGAGTGTTAAATAGCTTGTTGATCATATTTTTCTTATTCCTTCTAGTGTGATGGAATGTTTAAAGTCACTTATTTCTACAACGAGTCATTACTGTGAAAAAATGTTGAGAATGTAATGTTTTTGAGCTTTTGTTATATGCATATTCTCTTATCATTCATTCTGAGTAAATACACCAACAAAGAAGCCATCACTGCAGCGCTCTCTTTTATTTCATTTTTCTTTAATCCTTATACTTCTTTTCAGGAGTACTACACCATGTGGAAGAAAGTGGGATTGAAGATGGCATCAAATTTTTATGTGCGACTCCATGAGTGTATTAAAGGTAGGTACATGTACTGTTATTACAGTCCAAGCTGTAATGTTTTAATATATTGGTGCTCGTTATTAAATATATATATATAAAAAAATCTAATATATTGAATTTGTGAAATTGTGAAACTCACACAATTCCACAATTATTGAGATGTGTTAGGGGGGTTAGTGAACTTTAAATCAGTGTTAATATTGGTAAGATAAACTCATCTATAAAACTATATAACTTTTGCAGCCTTAAAATATTAAAACTAAATAAACTGAAACGTTTAATATATGTGAAAATATGTGTATTAAAATAATGATCTGCTTTCCATTTTATATTTACTTATGACTGGATATAGAATAGATCATTTTGACGTATACTCTTCACATACATATCACTTAAAACTACAAAATATCACTTTTTTTCAGTTTATGTCCGTGAATGGCAACAGCCTCATCCAGATTATTTAATAGATGGTACATTTGAAACTGATTCAACACCTGATTCTCCAGCAGTGACGATTCGAACTGTCTTTCCAGAAACGTGGCTCTGGGAACTTGCTGAAGTGGGGTATTTAAAGCATAATCAGTACATTTAACATCATATCTTATATTTAATACATCATCTCCTCCCCTTTTGCCCACAGGACAGAAAATACCTTGCTTGCTTTGCAGATTCTTAATCCAGTTTTTTCATCATCTGTGTGCTGAATGTTGTCATTTATTACAGGAAAAATGGCTGAGTCCGAATCAAATATGCCTATTGTTGTAATTCCTCCACAGGGACTCTGGATCAGCTCAGGTTCCTGTCACGGTTCCTGACACCATCACCTCTTGGGAGACGGAGGCCTTCTGCCTGTCCTCTGAAGGTCTGGGTCTGGCTCCTCCTGCTCAGCTGACAGTTTTCCAGCCCTTCTTCCTAGAGCTCTCTCTGCCTTACTCCATCATCCGCGGGGAGATCTTTGAGCTGAAGGCCACTGTCTTCAACTATCTGTCCAAGTGCATCATGGTGAGATTTCAGACGCAGTCTAATCAAATCATATCAAATATGCCACTAATCATGTGTGTTTGATTGACAGGTTAAAGTGACTCCAGCTCCTTCCTCAGACTACACTCTCAAAGCCTCCTCTGATGATCAGTATTCATCCTGTCTATGTGCTAATGGAAGAAAAACCTTTAAATGGATCCTCACTCCCTCTGTTCTTGGTGAGTTTTCCAGTCCGCCTTTTCATTACAGATTTGCACAAAACTTTTGGGATGTTTTTGAAATGTCGATTAAAAACTATTGCAAAATGATGGCGTTTCCATTAACCGATGTTATGCGACTAAAACGTTATTTTTCCCTCTAACGATAAGTCATTCCAAACATCATTGCAATGGATGTTGGTAGTTTTTATGCTCGCATGAGGTGGTTTTTCAGGCTGTTCGAAAAAGGAATATTTTGCTAAATATTTCGCTCCTAAGTAAAGGCACTTTCCTTGCCATTAATGCTTGGATAACACGTCTACGTCTCCTTCAATTAAAAATAATGACTAGTGCGGTGGCTGCGATATACGTAAACCTACCAACATCCATCGCCATAATTTTGGCTGACAATTTGAAGGGTAATGGAAACGCGTCTGTTTCTCAGTTGTATATTCACGTATGTCTCGTGTTGTAGGAGTCTTGAATATTACAGTCAGTGCAGAGGCAGAGGCGTCCCAGACTGTGTGTGACAATGAGATTGTGAGCGTCCCGGAGAGAGGACGCATTGACACGGTCACACGAAGTCTGCTCGTACAGGTCAGCACACGTCATCATTTACTCATGATCTTAATGCTGCTTATGTATGATGTGTTGATGTGATTGATTTCTGCTGCAGGCGGAAGGAACTGAAAAGACAGAGACTCACAGCTGGTTACTGTGTCCAAAGGGTTAGTCTGCAGATATTTCATATGTTTTGGTGTACAAGCGCTGATAATGCTGCAACCCTCTTTGTCTTCTAAACACAAACTCCAACTTCATGAAAATAAGTACACATTGCATAGAGGACATTTTGAGGACACACCAAATTTGAAGACCAATAGAGGGAGCTAAAATATATATACAGTGCCCTCCACAATTATTGGCACCCCTGGTAAATATGATCAAAAATGGCTGTAAAAAATAAATCTGCATCGTTTATCCTTTTGATCTTTCATTCAAAAAATGTGCAAAATTCTAACCTTTCATTGAAGTAAAAGAATTGAAAGTGGGGGGTAAACCACATTATGAAATAAATGTTTTTCTCCAAAACACGTTGGCCACAATTATTGGCACCCCTAGAATTTTTTACGAGTAAAATATCTCTGAAGTATATTCCCATTAATATTTACCTTTTTTAGCACACCAGGGTGACTAGGAACATGAAACTGTCCAGCTATGACTTCGTGTTTCACAGGAGTTTAAATATGAGGAAACACAAAGGCCAAATCCCCTTAATCATCCATCACAATGAGTAAAACCAAAGAATATAGTTCTGATGCGTAGCAAAAGATTGTTGACCATCACAAAATAGAAAGTGGCTGTAAGAAAATAGCTAAAGAATTGAAAATCCCCATTTTGACCATCAGGGCAATAATTAAGAAGTTCCAATCAACTAAAGATGTTACGAATCTGCCAGGAAGAGGACGTCTGTCTATACTGTCTTAATGGACGATGAGGAGGAAAGTTTGAGTGGCCAAAGACTCTTCAAGGATCACAGATGGAGAATTGCAGAGATTAGTTGAGTCTTGGGGTCAGAAAGCCTAAAAAAAAAACTAAAAAAACCCTACATCCCCGTTTGGGAGGGTTTCAAGAAAAATCCTCCTCGCTCCTCCAGAAACAAACTCCAGCAAATTTAATTGTCAGACACGACTGGAACTTCAAACGGCACAGGGTTCTGTGGTCAGATGAGACTAAAAAAATAGCTTTTTGGCAGCAAACACACTAGATGGGTTTGGTGAACACAAGGATAAAAAGTACCCCATGTGTACAATTTAATATACCGTTGGATCTTTAATGTTGTGGGCATATTTTTCTGCTGGAGGTCCTGGACTTCTTGTTCAGATACATGGCATCGTGGATTCTATCAAATATCAACAGATAAAAAAATCAAAACCTGATGCCTTCTGCTAGAAATCTTATAATGGGCCGTGGTTGGATCTTCCATCAGGACAACGATCCAAAACAAACATCAAAATCAACACAAAAATTTGTTGCGGAGCACAAAATGAAGCTTCTGCCATGACCGTCCCAGTTCCCTGACCTGATGAGTGGGCTGAACTAAAGAGAAGAAACACCAACATGGATCTGGGAATCTGAAGGATCTGAAGAGATTCTGTATGGAGGAATGGTCTCTGATCTCTTGTCAGGTGTTCTCCAAACTCATCCGGCATTATAGGAGAAGACTCAGAGCTGGTATCTTGTCAAAAGGAGATTGCAAAAAGTATTTAATAAAAGGGTGCCAATAATTGTGGCCAACGTGTTTTGGAGAAAAACATTTATTTCATAATGTGATTTCCCCCCCACATTCAATTCTTTTACTTCAATGAAAGGTTAGAATTTTGCAAATTTTTGGAATGAAAGATAAAAAGGATAAACGATGCAGATTTATTTTTTACAGCCAGTTTTGATCATATTTACCAGGGGTGCCAATAATTGTGGAGGGCATATGTATCGGACATTTTAATTGAGAAAGTTGAAATTTGTCAGCCTTTCATGACAACTGTAGTTTAGTTGTTCAGCTGTGCCAAATTTTGAAATTGTGGCTATTTTCTCCCCTTTTCTAAAGTGCTTGAATCACAATAATTCCTGTTTGTGATTATATTATTATTATTGGGTCTTCAGGTGGTATTATAATGTTTATAGCGTTACTCTGCTGATCACTGATGTGTTTCTGTCTGTCTGGTTCATAGGTGACAGTCTCTCAGAGGAAGTGGCTCTGACTCTTCCTAAAGATGTGATAGAGGGATCAGCCAGATCCTCTTTTTCAGTCATTGGTAACATTTACAAACATGAGCAGAAATGAGGAGATTGGCTTTAGACTTATAAAATGTAGTGAGTGTCATTTGTGTATGGTTTACAGGCGACATATTGGGTCGTGCACTGAGGAACCTTCATGGATTATTACGGATGCCGTACGGCTGTGGAGAGCAAAACATGGCTCTTCTTTCTCCCAATATTTACATTCTGGAGTATCTGGAGAACACGGAGCAGCTCACCTCGGCCATCCGAGAGAGAGCCACAGGCTTCCTGCAGAGCGGTGAGAGACAAAATCATGTCAAGAAAATACTGAGACGGTTTGATACCAAATTATACATTATTCAACACTCAAACAAACTGTTGAAGTGTTAACCATTATCACACTAAACAGGATACCAGAGACAAATGAACTACAAGCATTCGGATGGATCATACAGCACATTTGGTTATGGTGATGGGAATACATGGTAAATATATTTTCACTATTACTTTTGTTTAACAGAAATAATATCAAGGTAATCTACAAAAATAAACCCAATAAACACATTTAAAAATTTGTCTCAGTTCAAATGACTTTAATTATATCTCCCACACCATCAGGTTGACTGCCTTTGTGCTGAGGTCCTTTGGCAAAGCTCAGAAATACATATTTATTGATCCAAAAATTATTCAGAGTGCAAAGAATTGGTTAATAAGCAGACGGGATTCAGACGGCTTTTTTATCCAACAGGGAACACTGTTCAACAACAGAATGAAGGTCTGTCATCTTCTATCTATCTCTCTATCTATCGTCTTTATTCAGACTTTCTCAAGCCAACATCACAGTTTGTCTAGATGAACTTTCCTTCAGTGGTTTGAGTGTGTTGATTTATTTATCTTTTATTTCTAATAAATTCTAGGGTGGGGTGAATGATGATGTGACCATGACTGCCTACATTACTGCATCATTGCTTGAACTGGAAACTCCAGTCACAGTAAGTTCATCTGTAGGAAACATGGTACACTGTTAAAATTGTAATCAGTTGACTTAAAGGAGCAGTTCACTTTAAAATGACAATTACCCCATGATTTACACACCTTCAAGGTATCCTAGGTGTATATGACTTTCTTCTTTCAGACAAATACAATCTGAGTTATATTAATAAACATTCTGACGCTTCCGAGCTTTATATTGGCAGTTTGCCAGATTGCAACTCTCAGTTTGAAGCTCAAAAAAGTGCATCCATCATAAACGAACTCCACACTGCTCTGGGGGGTTAATAAAGACCTTCTGTGGAGCACTTTTTTGATGAATAGATGAGCTTCTTTGTACTTCAAACTGATAGATGCAATGATGCAATCCACTGCCATTATAAAGCTCAGAAGCATCAGGGTGTTTATTAATATAACTTCGATTGCATTCGTCATATGCACCTAGGATAACTTGAGGGTGAGTAAATCATGGGGTCATTTTCATTTTAACTTTAACTTAAAAAAATTTGAGGAAACCTGTTGCCTCAAAATTAAGCAAGTATTAAACTTATGCTTAATCAAAAAAATTTAATAATGTGGAATTGTCAAGTTCACATAACTCTATAGTAAGCTCATTTACTGTAGATTTAAAGATCATTGGTTTCCCCATTATGGTTGAATCACGGAAGCTACACCAGTTACCTTTGCCAAGAGATCTCAATTTATTATGTATCATGTGTCAGACAGAGAGAAACAGGCATATAAGAATAAGGCTACATGAGAGGTCTTCATTCCAGATTTCTCTGTTCCCCATTTCTTTATCTTCTCATCCCATCATGCTAGATGTAAATGGTTTCTCTGGCTTAATGTTTCTCTGCCCTCATGCCTCTGTTTCTCTGTTTCTCATGCCTCTGTTTCTCTGAGGTGGTACAGTAAGGTTGAGTTTATATACATTACAGAGCAGCTTCCTTTTATGGTAACAAACTATGTTGCTTGAGCTTTAAAAATGGAACGTATATGTCATGCGAACACATGGCAAAATTCACTTCCATATTAAGAACTATCTTTGTTGTTTACATCTGCATCAGTTGCAACATGTTACATTGTACACACCCTCTACAAAATATAGCTCATCCACCTGTCTCATGTGACATGATCTTCACATGGTTCCATGCTATCTAAAGTCTCCTCATGCACTCAACACAGGCATGAATCTCTGGCTTGACAACATACATTATGAAATTATGAATAAAGAAAAATAATACAAATACATAACATTAAACAGTAAATTTTTAGTCTTCATTTACTTCATAATTTTGAGGCAACAGGTTTTCTAAAAAAATTTAAGTGAACTGAACACCTTTTACAGTGTAAAAACTCATCGAAAAATGACACTCACAGCGTTTATTCCTACTGTATGTGTTTTTTTTTCCACAGGATCCTGTCGTCAGTAAAGGTTTGTCATGCTTGAGGTCCGTCATTGAGGATGTCAAAAACACTTACACCACTGCCCTGCTCGCCTACACTTTCAGTCTGGCTAGAGACACGGACACTCGACAGCAGCTTTTCAAGAAACTGGAAGATGTTGCTATTTCAGATGGTAAGAGGTTTGTTTCTGATGACTTTCTGTTGTCTTTTATGACCGTACTATTGTTTTTAGTAACACTTTAGAAAACTGTCCCATCATTAATGAATAACTACGCAGGAACAAATGAGTTACACACTATTAACATTCTTTTAACTAATATTAACTAACAAGAAAATATGATTAACATATTAGTAAGTAATAGGGCTCAGTTGAATGTGGTAGTTCTCTATTCGCTAATCAGTAACTACTATTTATTTCATACCTCCCACTAAGAACTACTGTATACAGGTTCATAATTAACATGAATATTGCATAATTTATAATATAAGGTAACAGTAATCCACTAGTAATGACTCGAGTGTTACTACATCCTTCTAAAGGAACTACTAATAATTTGAATCAATATTCTAAAGTGAGAAAAGCATGATAACTCTCTAGTAATTATGAAGTAACTGTACGCTTTTAAGATTATTGTACGATTTTGGATTTGGTAACACTTTAGTCATTACTAGTGTGTTCCCATGATCTTCAGTTTAGAATACTGATCCAAATTATTAGTAGTTCCTTTAGAAGGATGTAGTAACACTTGAGTCATTACTATTGAATTACCATAACCATATATTATAAATTATGGATTATTAACATTAATTATGAACCTGTATACAGTAGTTCTTTGTAGTCCTATGTGAGTTATGAAAAAGTATTAGTTACTGATTAGCTAATAGTGAACTACCACATTCAACTATTTTTTAATAATTAATTAATCAGAGTTTCTTGTTAGTTAAGTATGGGATAATGTACATCCAGCTGCTTGTTCTCTCAGAATAAACCCGACAGGGTGATCAGGAATGAGCCAGAAGGCGTTTATTCTGAGATAACAACCGGCTGGATGTGCATTATGCCGCTTATTACACGACTACTTGCCACATAAGTAAATAATAAGACACGAAATATTGATCTAATTCGAAATATTTAACTAGCTCTTTAAATGCAAAGGTGCCGTGGTGAGAGCTATTGCTAGTGCGACAAGTTCAAACTAGACGGACAATTAAGAGATACGGTATACAGTCATACTACTTATTACACAGCATTTCACCACAGAAATAATTATGGGGATAAGAGATATTGATATGAGATTAAGCTGTTTTAAAATCGTACTTGTTTGTTGTCTAATAATCCAACAGTGTACAAAAAAACTATAGCAAATTGGCAGCATCTGCGTTTTAATGAAACAAGAGAGAGCGAGTCCACGAGACTGGATGGCATAATTAAATAACCGTACACAAAATATTGATTCGACTGAGTTTTAATATTTTATTAGCTCACCAAAAGCAAAACTTTCCGGGAGCGTTTTCCGACGCTCTTACGTCGCATCATTACATATTTGCGCGCGCCATCTGCTCCGCAGATTTATCTGCCTTCAGAACGAAGCGGTCACGTTTGCCCTTCGCTCGTGATTTTTCTGAGCTCGAAAAATATGACTTCTGGATTATTCTCGCCGCTTCTGCGACTGTTCAAGCGGAACTCTGTTTCTCCTTACTGTGAAGTTGCCATGGAATACCGACGCTGTACTCCGCCATGTGATCGTTACATCGCTAACGACGACCCACGCAGTAAGTGATGTTTATGTTTGGGCTTTTCACATGCGCGCGATGTAGTCATATGATCGTCTAAATGCAATTCTGTGAAAATGTTTTGCTCAAAACCCTCAAATCGCGGTTAAAACGCGTTTTTAGAGAGGGAATCATTCGTCTCCCCCTTTCGCGCTCCCGAGGCATCTCGAGGATCCGTGACTTGGGGTTCGGATGTAGAGCTTGAGGATGTGGAGTTCGAGCAGACGAGCCCCGCTCTTTCTCTCCCTCCCTCCCTCCCCTCGGCACGTGCGAGGCATGCCAGTCGAATTTTCGCACGATTATTTGCGCCCCAGCCCGAGAGCACGCGACGCGGTCTCTTTCGGGCTGGAGGATGTACTTTTACCGAGGCTTCCGACTCCAAGGATTTCGGCCGGGCCTACTCTCGCCGACTAGGTTATCCCGCCGAGCGGCCTACGCGGGGCTCGTTGACGTACTTTCACGCGCTACGGAGAAGCTCGCTATTGATTGGCCAGCAAATGTGACTAGTCCAGTGTTTTCTGCAGCCAAAAAAGCCGGTTCCATTGCCCGCTTGCCTGCACACAAATGCCGTTTTCGCGGCTACCCAGATAAATCCCCAAGAGAGTGTATTTTCTGGTGTCCCGGCCACGGCCGATGGTGTTTTATGTGTTAAAAAAAAATAAAAAAAACAGTGCCCATTCCTACACACAAGCACTGCCCGTCTACACAGGGCTCGCACACTTAAAATCGACTCAGATCGATTGCGCATTAAACGTGGTAAATGTGCCCACTACCCACTGCCCACAAACACTACGTTCTGCATGTCTCAAGTTTTCTATAAAAACGGAACCAACGTGCATTTGCTTCACTCAAGCAGACAATGTTTTCAGTGTGGTAAATGTGCCCGCTATCCCGCGCCCACATCCACACACAGACATGACAGTTCCTATGGGACTCGCCCAGCCCTCCCCCTCTCGGTTGACCGCCGCAGAGGAGTCAAGCACGGGCAATCTGCCCGCTGTTATCAGCGCGCCCCCTGCCGCAAATGTCATGAGCGCGCTTATGTAAAAAAAAATAAAAAAAATATATATATAGGCCTCAACGGAGAAAGCTGCCATTTTCAGTGATCTGCATCACGAGATTTTCAGATCCTGGAAGCAGCCTTTCTCTGCGCGCCTCACTAATGCAGCAGCTTGAGGAGACTTTAGCCGACCATCTTGCTCCGTCGTCTGCGCCGTCCTGGAAGTCACGCCCCTTCCTCCCCTCTAAAGCATGTAGGACTACTTCCTCTCATTGGGAAATCCTACATGGCGGCTGGGCAGGCAGGCATAAATCGCACAGTTCGGTTCGGCTACACTCTTCAGTTTTGCCGCAATCCCCCCAGTTTCAACGGGGTCTTTGGACCTCCGCCGACTGAACTTCGCCCTTACAAAGGGAAATTCAAGATGTTGACGCTGAAAGCTATCATATCTCAGATTCGGCCAGGGGATTGGTTCGTGACAGTAGACCTAGGATGCTTACTTTCACATCCAGGTTGTACAGCGACACAGGCAGTTCCTCAGGTTCGCCTTTGGAGAAAGAGCGTTCCAGTATAGGGTCCTTCCCTTCGGCCTCGCTCTAGCCCCGAGGACATTCACGAAGTGTATGGATGCAGCTCTGGCCCCATTGCGGCTTCAGGGCATCTGTAATTACCTGGACGATTGGCTCTTTTAGCCCAATCCAGGGAGCTAGTGACCCACCACAGAGACATCGTTCTGAGTCATATCCAGTCTCTCGGTTTGAGGTTGAACTCGAAGAAGAGTGTTCTTGCTCTGGCTCAAAGCACCGTTTTCTTGGGGGTGAACATGGATTCCGTTCTCATGCAGGCCCGCTTGGCTCCTGCACGGATTTCCAGTCTGACGACATGCTTGGCCCGTTTTTCGCTAGGCCATCATGTGTCTGTGGGCACTTGCCGCAGGATGCTGGGCCTAATGGCCGCGGCCTCCTCCGTGCTACCGCTGGGCCTGCTCCACATGAGACCCTTCATGTGGTGGATGAAGCTCTCAGGGGTTCGGCCCTCCGGGCCAACCCTTCGCCTACTGAAGGTATCGCGCAGTTGCTTTCGAGCCCTGTCAGTTTGGCGGGACCTTCTTTTTCTTCGGAAAGGGGTCAGCATGGGTGCGGTATTTCATCGCCAGATGATTCCGACGGATGCCTCTCTCACCGGCTGGGGAGCAGTTTTCGAGGGCAGACCAGCATGTGGGGTCTGGACTGGTGAGACTCTCTCTTGGCACATAAACTGCCTGGAGTTAAGAGCCGTTTTTCTGGCTCTGCATCATTTTCTCCCTCTTCTGGAGGGACACCATGTAATTGTCAGAACAGACAACATGGCAGTGGTGTCTCATGTGAACCGGCAGGGGGGTTCTCGGTCGCGCACCCTAGACAGGCATGCGCGTCACCTTCTCCTGTGGTCTCAGAGTAGATTCCTATCTCTAAGAGCAGTTCATGTCCCAGGGGTTCTGAACCTCGCAGCAGATTTTCTGTGGAGGCAGAAACTCTGATCGGGAGAATGGATATTGAACCGCCAGATGGTGGCCCTGATCTGGGAGGTTTTCGGAGAAGCGGAAGTGGACCTCTTTGCATCTCAAGAGTCGTCCCAATGCCCGTTTTGGTTCTCCCTGAGTCCCCCGGCTCCATTAGGGATAGATGCGTTCGCTCACCCTTGGCCAACGCAGAAACTCTATGCCTTCCCGTCCATCAAACTGATCCAGGTGGTCTTGGCCAGAGTGAGAGAGAGCGGAGTCCGCCTCCTCCTGGTAGCTCCGTTCTGGCCGTCTCAGCCATGGTTTTCGGAGCTAATTCCTCTGCTGGAATCTTCCCCCTGGAAGATCCCGGTCAGGGAAGACCTGCTGTCCCAGCTGCAGGGCGGGATATGGCATCCTCACCCAGACATGTGGAAGCTGTATGTTTGGCCGATCAGAGGCCGTTAGCATTAAGTTCTGATCTCCCAACTGACGTTCAGGAGACCATTGAGAGTGCTAGAGCCCCTTCTACAAGGAGGCTATATTCTTCCAAATGGAAGGTTTTTGAGACATGGTGCTTAGCACATGATAGGAGCCCAGTTAACTGCCCTGTTGGTTCAGTACTGGAGTTCCTGCAGGAGAAGTTTGCTTCTGGAGCAGCTGCTACCACTCTCAGAGTTTATGTCGCAGCTATTGCAGCACATAGGGAATCGGACGAGATTCCCCTGGAGAAACTAAGGTTAGTTTAGGCCTTCATGCGTGGGGTTAAGCGCCTGAAACCGGCCCGCTCCCCTAGAGTTCCCCTAATGGGACCTTTCTGTTGTCCTAGAGGGTTTGACGAAGGCCCCCTTTGAGCCCTTGGAGTCAGCTCTGGAGTGGATTCTAACTCTCAAGGTTTCTCTTTTGTTGGCTTTGTCCTCATTAAAGCGGGTAGGAGACTTACAAGCTCTTTCTGTTAGCGAGTCTTGCTTGGACTTTGCTCCTGGCTTGGTCAAGGTTTCCTTGAGGCCGAGACCAGGGTATGTTCCCAAAGTTCTTTCCACAACTTTCCGCTCGCAGGTGGTTAACCTTAACACTTTCCACCCTCCTCCATTTTCTTCTGAGGAAGATAGGAAGCTTAACTTGCTCTGCCCAGTTCGTTCTCTTAAGATATATGTAGACCGCTCAGGCGGTTGGAGGAAATCTAACCAGCTTCTGGTTTGCTTCGGTGCTGGCCGCCGTGGGCTTGCTGCATCAAAGCAGAGGATTTCCCAATGGGTCACAGAAGCTATCTCGTTGGCTTACGAGGTGCGTGGCTTGCCTTCACCTCTTAGCATTAGAGCACATTCCACCAGAAGTGTGGCATCTTCTCAAGCAATTTTTAGAGGAGCACTTTTGGAGGACATTTGTGTTGCGGCAGGCTGGTCCTCTCCGCACCCTTTTGTAAGGTTCTATAATTTGGATCTTGACATGACCCCGGGTTCCCAGGTTCTTTCTGTTTGAACTCATCTTGGTCGTTGTCTCATTTATGTACCAGTCATGGAAAGCGCTCTAGCTTGGCGAGTTTGGTAGTCCGTTCCCACTGTGCTATCCGCAGCGTTGAGTGAACCTATGAAAGAGAACGTCTCTGGTTACTTACGTAACCTATGTTCTCTGAATAGGGAACGAGACGCTGCGTTAGCTGGCAAGCTCCCCGCGCTGCTGACGGTTTTCTTTTCGGCAGAGAAATCTGAGGAGCAGATGGCGCGCGCAAATATGTAATGATGCGACGTAAGCGCGTCGGGGCGGAGCCAGATTGCGCGGGCGCCATCAGCCAATGAATTGGCGTGATTCTATAGGGCTTCAGGCAATCGGCACATTCAGAGAATATCCCACTGCGCTATCCGCAGCGTCTCGTTCCCTATTCAGAGAACATAGGTTACGTAAGTAACCAGAGACGTTTTCAGTGGTTGTTGTCGAGCAATAACACACCACTGGATGGTGCTATTGACCAATCAGACTCAAGTATTCCACAGATATAATAAAAGTAGTAACTAGAATGTTAACTAGATGTACCGCATCGCAGTACAAAATATGACCGCCGCTCAGGCCTGCACTGGCTTTCCACAAAAATAAATGACGTGGAGTAATTTGGCTGTATTGCGTGTTTATGTATATACCTAAAAAAAGTAGTAGTATGTGCATGTCTGTCTGTGTGTGTGTGTGTGTGTGTGTGTGTGTATGTGTGTGTGTTTGTGTATGTGTGTGTCTGTGTGTGTGTGTGTGTGTGTGTCTGTGCGTGTATGTATGTGTGCGTACATGTGTGCGCGTGTGTGTTTGTGTGTGTGTGTCTGTGCATGTGGATTTGTATGTGTGTGTATGGGTGTGTGTCTGTGCGTGTGGATGTCAGTGTGTGTGCATGCTTGCGTTTGTTTGTATTCCTGCATGTGTGTGTGTGACAGTATCATCCTAAACCAGCAACCCTTTCGCTCAACAGCACCATCTACAGGCCGATGAGTGTACAGTCACTAAATGTGCACATAAATGAATTTATTTTATACCCCCCCATGGATGAAATTCTACGAAACTTAGCAGAGGATACCCCCAGAGGATGTCAAGTTAATCATACACATGAAATATGGTGCAGTTCTGAACATCTCCACTGAAGATAGGGGCGATTAAAGCAGAATAATATTGCATTTTCATTTTTTATGGGAGGGGCGCAAATCACAAATGAGTGATTATGGGCTAGGTTGATGTGGGGCCTTAAGAGCAACATACCATAAAAATTTCTTCATCCTCGGTGCCACGGTTCAGGTAGTTATTTAGGAAAAACTGCAATTTTTGGGGTTTGGGGGGGCCCAGCGCGGGGGGGGGGGGAGTGGCCCCCGGGGACCAAACGAAATTTTTCCGTAGAAGTCTAGTGGGGCTACATGCCCACCAAATTTCATGTTCCCCGGTGTTTCGGTGTCCCTGGTATCGTTGACGAAAAAATTACGGGGGCCCCAGCGCAGGGGGGAAGTGGCCCCCGGGGACCAAATGAAATTTTTCCGTAAAAGTCTAGTAGACCAACATACCATAAAAATTTCTTCATCCTCGGTGCCACGGTTCAGGTAGTTATTTAGGAAAAACTGCATTTTTTTGGGTTTGGGGGGGCCCAGCGCGGGGGAGGGAGTGACCTCCGGGGACCAAACGAAATTTTTCCGTAGAAGTCTAGTGGGGCTACATGCCCACCAAATTTCATGTTCCCCGGTGCTTCGGTGTCCCTGGTATCGTTGACGAAAAATTTACGGGGGCCCCAGCGCGGGGGGGGGAGTGGCCCCCGGGGACCAAACGAAATTTTTCCGTAAAAGTCTAGTAGACCAACATACCATAAAAATTTCTTCATCCTCGGTGCCACGGTTCAGGTAGTTATTTAGGAAAAACTGAATTTTTTTGGGTTTGGGGGGGCCCAGCGCGGGGGGGGAGTGGCCCCCAGGGACCAAAAGAAATTTTTCCGTAGAAGTCTAGTGGGGCTACATGCCCACCAAATTTCATGTTCCCCGGTGTTTCGGTGTCCCTGGTATCGTTGACGAAAAATTTACGGGGGCCCCAGCGTGGGGGGGGAAGTGGCCCCCGGGGACCAAACGAAATTTTTCCGTAAAAGTCTAGTAGACCAACATACCATAAAAATTTCTTCATCCTCGGTGCCACGGTTCAGGTAGTTATTTAGGAAAAACTGCATTTTTTGGGTTTGGGGGGGCCCAGCGCGGGGGGGGGAGTGGCCCCCGGGGACCAAACGAAATTTTTCCTTAGAAGTCTAGTGGGGCTACATGCCCACCAAATTTCATGTTCCCCGGTGCTTCGGTGTCCCTGGTATCGTTGACGAAAAATTTACGGGGGCCCCAGAGCGGCTGGGGGAGTGGCCACCGGGGACCAAATGAAATTTTTCCGTAAAAGTCTAGTAGACCAACATACCATAAAAATTTCTTCATCCTCGGTGCCACGGTTCAGGTAGTTATTTAGGAAAAACTGCATTTTTTGGGGTTTGGGGGGGCCCAGCGCGGGGGGGGAGTGGCCCCCAGGGACCAAACGAAATTTTTCCTTAGAAGTCTAGTGGGGCTACATGCCCACCAAATTTCATGTTCCCCGGTGCTTCGGTGTCCCTGGTATCGTTGACGAAAAATTTACGGGGGCCCCAGCGCGGGGGGGAAGTGGCCCCCGGGGACCAAACGAAATTTTTCCGTAAAAGTCTAGTAGACCAACATACCATAAAAATTTCTTCATCCTCGGTGCCACGGTTCAGGTAGTTATTTAGGAAAAACTGCATTTTTTTGGGTTTGGGGGGGCCCAGCGCGGGGGGGGAGTGGCCCCCGGGGACCAAACGAAATTTTTCCTTAGAAGTCTAGTGGGGCTACATGCCCACCAAATTTCATGTTCCCCGGTGCTTCGGTGTCCCTGGTATCGTTGACGAAAAATTCAGTAAGGTGACGGGAAAAAAAAAAAAAAAATACTTTGACAATCCCTATATGACCGCTTTCGCTAGCTACGCTAGCGGCGGTCATAATAATGTGTTACTCATTTGTTTCTGGGTAATTATTCATTAATGATGGAACAGTTTTTTACCTTTTTTTGTTTTAATCATGCTCCTTGAGTCACGCGTGTGTCTTTTGTCCTTAAGGCTCTTTTCTCCACTGGTCTCAGTCTGGCTCTGCTGATGACTCTGATTCTCTGGCAGTGGAGATCAGCTCATATGTGCTGCTTGCTGTTCTCACTGCAGATTCAGTCACTAGAGCTGATCTGGGCTATGCTAACAGGATTGTTAGTTGGCTTGTCAAACAGCAGAATGCTTATGGAGGATTCTCCTCCACACAGGTTACTCAAACCTCTTCAATCAAACACATTATTACTGGTGTGAATGAGTAAAAGTGGCATTACTGAACACCTTTATTTCCCAGGACACAGTGGTGGCTCTTCAGGCTCTGTCTTTGTACGCCACCAAAGTGTTCAGCTCTGACGGCTCCAGCACAGTGACGGTACGGTCAGCAGGAGACACTCTCCACTTTAATGTCAATCAGGACAACAAGTTACTGTACCAGGAGAAGCAGCTGCAGAAACTTCCAGCCACATACAGCATTGAAGTGAAGGGCTCAACCTGTGTGTCTGTGCAGGTCTGTAGTGCGTTCAGCTTCATTTACTCACACTCACTTTCTCTCTTGGCATTTTGGTTATTCTGCTGTGAGATGATTTATGAATGTATTTTTCTTGGTGTTGACTCTCTCAGATGGCTCAGTTCTACAACATTCCCACTCCTACTGAAGCTAAAACATTGAGCATTGATGCTAAGATTGAGGGAGATTGCAAAACATTGGGACAAGATTTCATTTTGAACTTCACTGTCAAGTAAGAGAATTTCTATTTAAAGTTCCCTGTAGTCAATAATTGTATCCCTTAAAACTCATCTTTAAATTCTTCATGCCTTAAAACGGATTGAATGTAACTCTACACCCTTGCCTCATTTAGTATACGCGGTTCTATGAATATGCAAATGAGCCCCGCCTCCACTCACTCACAGTAGCTCATAGATCCACTCGTTGACGATCACACGTTGATCTGATTGGTTACAAGGTAGTTTGTGACGTCAGAAACACCAGTGATTTCAAACCGTGTTTTTGAGACTGTCTTTGGTTCACTGCAGTTTTAAGGAGAAAATACTCAGAAATGGTGTTGACTTGTGAATTTACACGTGGTTTGTCTTAAAGCATATTAAAAACACCACATACACATATTAACAACATTAAAAGCTTGATTTTCACCACAGGAGGACTTTAAGTCAAAAGACTAGAACATGACAATGACTTAAGATTAACTAACAAATAAATGTTTTCTGAATATTTTTTAACATCTTAATAAACACAAAAGCAATATAAACTGAAACGGTGTATCTCAGTAGTTAAAACACTACACACTGACTTGAGATACAACATTTTTATTATTGACACATTATGAGTGATTCGAGTGATTAAAACTCTGCATGTGTCTTGGTAATTATACTGGCTTTTGTTCTCTCTTATTTGTACATTTATATGAGGCATTTTTTCATTTGCTGTTTTCCAGATATGATGGTCTACAGGAAAGGACTAACATGGTCATTGTGGATATTAAACTCTTATCTGGATTCACAGCTGATACATCAATGGTGCGTTTGAGTGATTCATCACAAAATGTGTACACATTTGTAGAGTTTCTCTTTTTAGAAATTAACCAGCACTTTTTCCCCACAGCTCAAAACTTCTTCCGGGACGTACAGAAAACCTGTGGAACGGGTCGATTCTAAAGATGATCGTGTCATTGTGTATTTGAAGGAGGTGAGAAAACAGCAACATTCATATGATTTTATGTCTTAGGTCTTTATGTCTTTAATGTCCATGACTGATGAGTTTGTTTCCTCCTGTAGATCACACAAAATATTCCAGTGAATTACCAGATAAAAACGAAACAGGTTCTTCAAGTGAAGAATCTCAAGCCAGCTCTGATTAAAGTGTACGATTACTACCAAACAAGTAAGATTTAATATGCCAGTGTTGAATGCTTTGATCAAGTGATGCACATTGTTTATTCAGATTTAATCCATGTTTCCATTGTTGTACGAATGTGAACATCTTCCTTTTCCTTCAGGTGATCAGTCAGAGGCCGAGTACTTCTTCCACTGTGAATGAAGCTGAAGAGCGTCACCTTATAGTCCAGCTTGGATAAAGATGTTTGAGCTCTCTAATGTTGAATATTATAATGTTTATTCTGGATAAAATTATTTCCAGTCCATCATCCCAAATTTTAACGAACCCCCAAATCCTAATCAGTTTTTGGCTACGTCTCTTGAGATCAAGACTTATCAATTCACAATGCATATGATTAATAAAGTGTTGAAAACAAGTTATGGTGAGCTGGTTGAACTGTTGAATGTGTAGTAGCTACATGCTATGGCAACATTTCAGAATCAGATGAGGTTATTACGATTATATCTTGTGAATTTCTCATCTCATTTCGGCTCTGCTTTTTTTTTTTTTTTTCTTGTTCTGAGACACTGCAGAAGTCATAACTTCAGGGGTCAATGGCTTAGGTCAATTGGCGAAAACACTGCTTGTGTAAGGTAGTTTTCCAGATTTTCCCCCAAAATCAAATGCTGTATTACACTTTTCAAAGGATAATCTAGCTTTAAAGTCAGAATAAAAAGTTAAAAACCAAACATATCTTCATACCAGTTGTGTTCTGACACAAGGCCATAAACTTGTTCTTTTTGTTTTATAAATTTACTTTGCTTATTTCTACAAATATCAGCCTGATAAATATGGACTGAATACACGATTAAACAAGATAATCATGCTTCCAAATATGTCTGACACAATGTTTTTAAGAAAAAGCAGTGTTTTAAAATACAACTAAACCATGATAACAGATGCTTTTTTTGACAGACCTACAGAAATGCATGTTGATTAGTAAGTTTCAGGCATAGTGCAAACATGCAATGTTCGAGAAATCTAATATTGGTGTAATCTTTGCGAGGTCTCACGCACAATGCAAAACTTTGTGTTGGCTGATCCAGGCATAGCTTTACTAAAATAAAATATTATGGAAGTTATTTTCTCAAACTGTAATTATACCATATTTTATATATATTAATATTATGGCTTCATGTTGATTTAAAGTTTTTGTTTGTTTGTTATTAACTAATACGGTAACACTTTACAATAATAGTACATGAATAATCATGTACTAATACCTGAATTAATAATTACTTTACTATGAACTAATGATGAGTTAAGACATGTATTAATGAGGTACTAACATGTATTAATGAGGTACTAACCTTAATTACGACATGAGTATCATGAATTCCTACATGAATATACCATCTTAACTACGCGTTAGTACATGCTTGTTAATTAATGTATTAATTAACATTTCGAGGTAAAGTAAATCAAACATGCTCTAGATCAGAAGAAAGATGTACTAAAAGGGCACAATGTTAAATTGTTCATACATTTAACACCATCAATTGTCACATACATCAGTGAATGACACAAGATGTCTTGAAATATTTATATTAAACCTACTCATTGAACACACATTCCGTTTTAAGTGATTCCACTGCTGCCTTCAAGTGTAAAATACCTACTACACTAGCATATTCATTAAACAGATGCAATTTTCAAAATTAAAATCAGTGTTAGCACAGATGATGGTTATTTTCTGGATTTGTTTACTGTCTTTATATCATAATGCAGTCGGATGTTAGTCTTGTTTGCTGGCTCTTCTTTGGGGCCACTATTGCCCCTTCAAAATTTGTCCACTTTTTTCCTACCGTTCAGTTCCTTCTCCATCTAAATTCAGGCACAGCACCTCTGCTCTTCCACTTCTTTACAAACCACCGACAAGCACCAAATGATATCTGATTTAGAAGAGCTGAATATGTATAAAACATGTGTAATTGATACATTTTTGAAGATTTACTCTTGGAGGGCCAAGACAAGAAATTACATGATACATTAACAAATCATGAATTCATGTTACTTTCCAAGTAATTAATGATGAGTTAGTAATGATGTGCCCCCCCAAGTAAAGTCATGACATTATGATACATTAACAAGTCATGAATTCATGTTACTTTTACTTCATGGCGGGGCACATTATTACTAACTCATCATTAATTACTTGGAAAGTAACATGAATTCATGACTTGTTAATGTATCATAATGTCATGACTTTACTTGGGGGGGCACATCATTACTAACTCATCATTAATTACTTGGAAAATCCAAGAGTAAATCTTCAAAAATGTATCAATTACACATGTTTTATACATATTCAGCTCTTCTAAATCAGATATCATTTGGTGCTTGTCGGTGGTTTGTAAAGAAGTGGAAGAGCAGAGGTGCTGTGCCTGAATTTAGATGGAGAAGGAACTGAACGGTAGGAAAAAAGTGGACAAATTTTGAAGGGGCAATAGTGGCCCCAAAGAAGAGCCAGCAAACAAGACTAACATCCGACTGCATTATGATATAAAGACAGTAAACAAATCCAGAAAATAACCATCATCTGTGCTAACACTGATTTTAATTTTGAAAATTGCATCTGTTTAATGAATATGCTAGTGTAGTAGGTATTTTACACTTGAAGGCAGCAGTGGAATCACTTAAAACGGAATGTGTGTTCAATGAGTAGGTTTAATATAAATATTTCAAGACATCTTGTGTCATTCACTGATGTATGTGACAATTGATGGTGTTAAATGTATGAACAATTTAACATTGTGCCCTTTTAGTACATCTTTCTTCTGATCTAGAGCATGTTTGATTTACTTTACCTCGAAATGTTAATTAATACATTAATTAACAAGCATGTACTAACGCGTAGTTAAGATGGTATATTCATGTAGGAATTCATGATACTCATGTCGTAATTAAGGTTAGTACCTCATTAATACATGTCTTAACTCATCATTAGTTCATAGTAAAGTAATTATTAATTCAGGAATTAGTACATGATTATTCATGTACTATTATTGTAAAGTGTTACCACTAATACCTTTATCTTTTAACTAGCACTTCAACATCCAGCACAAAATTAAAGAGATGTATGAGCTAAGGATGTTCTCTGACCCAAAATAAACAGATAGTGAAATGTTCACAATCTATTAACTAAATCACGAACATAACTATTCTAAACACACATACATGCATAGGTAAAATGGTGAATGACAGAATGAAACCAGAAGCAGGAAATGGAACTATGGAAATGATTCATTGAACATGAAAAGAACCATCAGCTTATCATTTTCAGAGCACCTCATTAAATGTATACTTGCATGGCCTTTGTAGTGAAACATATCGTGAAGTTCCTGAAGAAGGATTTTTGATGGTCCCATGAGTGTCAATCAATTTATTCAGCGTTGACTGAAGAAAAGTTGGTGAACTTGAGTGGTTTGTTTGAATCCGTTCTGGTTGAAGGTTTTCTCTCTCTCCATGAGCACATGGCTGAGCACGTGCAGATTGTGCCCTGCCGTCCCTGGGCCGGAGAGGCCACGCAGGCAACCAAGGAGTGAGGAAATCGGAAAAGTTAATGGTTGCCCATTCAGTGATGGTAAAGTTGCAGTTTTCTTCTGACACTCTGTTGGGAGAGTGAAGGCATAGCGACTGTGGCCACAGAGATCAACCCAAAGAAGCAGCAGTAGAGGCCAGAAGAAGAGAGGGAAGGGCTTGTGTAGAGACCATTTAAAGCCTGAGAAAGGTCCCACATTTTCAGGGTTGGCTCAACCAATAAGAAAGGGGGAACTTCCAAGTGTGGGTAGACATAGGCCTGGCCGTTTGTGTCCATTAATACTCAGATAGATATAACAAACACACTGCATTCTAAGAGAAGGTGATGTATACTAAAGCGTGAGTCATTAAATGAGGATTAATTAGATAGGAGACAAGATACCGTTGGGGTTATTGACCATTGGTTTTATCATAAAATACATACTGTAGTATCAAAGACATAATAGTACACAAGGCAATAAATCATATGCAGTGTCCTGTGGTGCATGTTCATTTATAGATCAGTTCGTCCATGAATTGATGCAGAAATTGTCTGTTTTAAGGGCTGTTGGTCTTTTCTAATGCCTCTGCTTTTTCCACGTGACCACATTTTTAACAGCAATAAAACCAACTTATCTGATCGTAGTCATGGTAACAAAGACCCTTATTGGCCATGTTGGGGGGATGAGACCATAGATCCCAGAGTGAGTTTTAAAAATCATTTGAAAAGTATAACAAATAATTGTGTCTGATTTGTCTCAGTCATTACAACTAACTGGGGCCAGGGTCAGGAAGCAGACAGACTGGCTAAACCGACCGTCTTCTAGCTGTCTCGAGTCCCAGAATGCCATGACATAGAGACTCTTTCACCTAGATATTATCACATAGAGACTGTGTCTGTTCCCTGAATTATTCAATACAAGAAACTCCCAAACCAACTTAAGGATAAAAATTTAATTGATGTTCAACAAATACAAAAAAAAAAAAAAACGGATATAATACAGATGAACAAATGATAAAGCTCGGGTTGCTAAATATTCAATCCCTTTCTTCAAAAGCACTTATTGTAAATGATATGATTAGAGATCATAATCTACATGTGCTGTTTTTGACAGAAACCTGTCTAAAACCAGACGATTACATCACTTTAAATGAGTCCACCCTCCAAGATAACTGATTGTGGCAAGGGGGGCGTGGCTTAGCAAGGTCTGTGACAGGAGAGAGGATCGAGACAGATGTGGCGTGAGTGGGCTAAGTGTGAATGACAAACAAACACCTGTGTCTTGTTTCAGTAATTGGCGTGGGGAGACCGATAAAAGCCATGAGGAAACGAGATGCCGTGAGAGGAACAATCCAGAGATAACAACATTCTAGTATGTAGTGATTCTGTATCAGCTCTTATGAGTTTGAAGACTGGAAAAGCTAGTAGTCATCAAGAAGTATTATATGAAGTCTTGTTTATAAATTCAAGAGTAAGTAGACAAGGGAAAAATATTACATATATGTGGATAGCAGCACATGTAGGCATACAGGGAAATGAGAAAGTATATGGATTGGCAAAAGAGGCAACAAAAAAAGAGCATGTTGACATTGAAATTAAATAGTTAAAATCAGAAGGGAAGAGTCTAGTGTGGAAAAAGGTGATGGAATTATGGCAATATCAATGGGATCATGAAAGTAAAGGAAGACATCTATACATGATTCAAAATAAAGTAGGCATTGTAAGAGATATGGCAAATAGAAGGAAAGAACAAGTTATAACAACAAGACTTAGGATTGGGCATTGTAAATTAAATGGAACTCTTTGTATGTTAGGAAAACATCCCACAGGTCAATGTGACGAATGCCAAGAGGAGGAAACAGTCAGTCACATTTGTATGTCATGTTGAAAATCTACACAAAAAAGGCAAGATTTGAAACATCATTTACAAGAAATTGGTATTGGAAAGTATAATGTTAAAAATATATTAGAATGTGGAAAAGGTGAAAAAGGAAAGAAATATTATAGAAATAGTATAGAAACGTCTTGACTGATTGCTGAATTCTAGTTGACTGAGTTTTTGATTTTCTGTGTGCGCGACTTTTTCATTCGTTTTCAATAAACGCCCGCAGTCTCTGCAAGCCGACCCTGTCCTCATCCTTCTCTGAAACTTGAAAATTGTTACACTGATATAAACAACTGAAAGCCAAACTGGGAGGTGTTGCTGTAATGTATAGTAATATCTTCAGTATTACTAAGAGATCCAGTTTTTAAACATAATTATTTTGAAATGTTGGGGCTTTATGTAACATTATCTAGTGTAAGTGATAAATCCCATTTGACTTTTGTGCTGGCCACTGTATACAGGCCAACATACAGACTTTATCAACAAAAAATGCTGATTTTATATCGGAGTTAGTACTGGCTGCAGATAAAGTCCTAATTGTTGGTGATTTTAATATCCATGTAGATAATGAAAAAGATGCATTGGGATTGGCATTTAGAGGCATTCTTAACTCTATTGGAGTTCAGCCAAAACAAACTTTGCATTATTTTCCTGTTATCATTGTAAAGCTGCTTTGAAACAAACTGCATTGTAAAATGAGCTATATAAAAAGGTGACTTGACTTGACTTTTACTGCATGCCAGACTTCTATTTTTAATATTTGTCGCAAATGTATTTCTAAGGCTTTAGTAGATCTAATTTAGCACATGTTTTGGAACTGCAGTGCCTACACCCATATGGAAAAAGTTTGCTAAAAACACCTGTGATTCTTATATGTTCCAACAGAATATTGTAAGGGACATATATGCTGCAAAAACCACATATATAAATTGCATAATATTCATGTATTTTTAATCATATTATGTCATATATGTCCTACATACAACTGAAGCCATATAGATTTTCATGATGTAAAAACATAGGAAAATAATGCTAATTTAATATGAATGTCCAGCATGGATGTGTATAAAACACAGTGCAGTTTACCAATCAGTGTAAGGCTGTACTTCACTCATGCTTGCTCTTATCTTGTCCTAAGTCGAGCCCTATGCCTGTAGTCAATCATGGTTACTGTATATACTGTATAATCAGCCTTAGATGAAACACAACATTTAAACTACACACACAAGCACACATTTTAATTACAAAATTATTTATTAGAGTGTGTTCTACAAGATACAGTTGCATATTTCACATATAAATAATTTTCATTTTAAATCCTGCATCACCAGATTTCATTTTCATTTGTGACAATTTCTCTAAACTTTATCACAGTACAACTATGGTATACAACAGTTCTATTCTTAACCTACAAGCATAAAACTTTCCTAAATGTCGAAGTGTTTCTCATGGGTAAAATAAAAAATAAATTCTAAAAAATCTAAAAAATAATTCAGTGGCTTAGTAAATATCACAGAAATAATTAACTTTATTAACTTAATAAAATCTCTGAATATCATTTACTTGATAGTTTGAGATGAACATACCGAAATAATTGACTAAAACTCCAACAATTAATTTTGTCTGAAATTTACAGTTATATTTAAGTTTGAAGTTTTTCACTAAAATAATTTAGTAATTAACTAACCAATTATTTATTTAAAATACACTGAGCTAATATATTTGTGAAATTTCCATCACAATATTTGAGAATGCATAATTAAACTAATCTGTTTCAAGAACCACAGATATTACTTAAATAAAATAAATATTATTAATATTTAACACGCATAAGAAATTAAGATTACTCAATTAAAACAATGCGCACCTCCACCCTCCACTATGACGTGACGACAGCTCAACGGTTGAGTGAGCGAGTGTGGCGTGCGCTGTTTGAACTAGAGATGGGATGGATTTATGGCTCTTTGAGGGGATCCGGATCTTGGCGATCCGTTCCTTTCAAAGTTTTGAACGGCTCTTTTGGCTCTTTTTTTAGTCAGTTTTAAAGCGGGGCTCAGTAACTTCGGGATTTCTTCGCTGTATTCTCGCTTTTTGCTCGCAGGTTTCTCTCTAGAGCTCCCCCCACAGCTTCGGAATAGATATTTGACAACACTGTTGTAAAAACTCGTAGGCGATTCTCGGACACCAGAGGCTAGTAGATCAACGATATCAAAGCAGATGGGACATTCTTTAAAACGTCTTCTTCATTCGGGTTCAAACAGCGTGAGGGAGCGCAATAATGACAGCATTTTAGCAGATTTCTTTTGGCCGTAAAGCAATTGTTTACATCGCGAGACCTGATATCATGCGAGACTTCCTGACTCGGCGGCCGCCGGCCCGCCGGCTCAAAGTTGCAAGTGCGAATTTTCCGCTCACGGGCACCAGGGGGGTGCGAAACGACCACCATTCAACCCGAAATAAGTAATGTAACCATTCCAATGACTCCGAAGCTGTTCAGTTAAGGTAATAGTTCACCTTTAAGAAGCCAGCTTGGGGGCATCTCAGTTTATCCTGGAAATAATCACTGGGAGGAATGATGAGGTGAGATTTGTAGTCAAATAATTCAAACTCAGATAGCCTATCACACACCAATATCTGAGTTTGAATTATTCTGAAATATTGATTATTACCTCATTTGTCATGTGTGGACTATATTCCATAGGGTTGCACAACATCCCTCTGCTTAGACAGTGACATCACTATTTTGGATTTACCTTTAGTACAAAGTGTGTGTGTAAAGCTACGTTGACTTATGTTATTCAAATACAATACCTACTCACAAATAAACATCAAAAACAAAGCTGGCTGCAATGAATTTCTGTGCAAAACAGCTTTTACTACAAACACTTCCACACAAGAACACTGTTATCACACAAGAACATTTTGATAGAAAACAAAAAATATTTAAAGTTTTAAATATATACTGTAGATAAAATTAGAATAAATAAAATGGAAATGTCTACATACAGTCGACTATTACTACTAAACTTTGCAAATAGGACATCAGCCCCTTCAAGTCTTAAATGAACAATAACAAAGTGGGCTGCAATGAATGTCTGTACAAAACAGCTTTTAGTGAAAAAATTCTATACAAGAACAGTATCACAAAAGAACATTTTGATAGCAAGGATGCGTGCACAACTATCATCATGCTGTAATGGTGCGTTCTATTATTGTCAACGAACCGACTCGGACCTCGGATATGACGTCACTTCCACACTTCAAGCGTTCTGGTATGTTTTGCGCGTCCGAGTCGGAGAAAAACATGGACGCCACCCGGAAAGCTGTTGCTATGTAGCACTGGCCGAGTACCAGGCGCTCCAAAATAAGTAGCACTATGTGCTTCACCTAGTAACTAGTTTACCTTCTGTTAGCAACGCTAGCCACGTTAGTAACACCTGTTTGAAACAAGGCTTCATTCAATATTGCACTCACAACAAGACCGATTCCCATACCCACAGGCAGTGATACGGACGCAGTAAGGTATTGCAGTAATACGACGAGTGATTAAAATTCAAACAACGTCATTTAAACAACCAAAGCGGTACACAAACAATGAAAACAAGTCACACAGGGCACAGCTCTAAAGGACCAGAAAGGGGGCGTGTTGTTGCGTGTTGCTAGGCAACGTCTGTCTTTCTAGTCGGAACTCCGACACGGATAAATAATAGAACGCAGCATTAGCACCCCTGCGCTGGGTGCGCCCCTCCCCCTATAACTGTTCTGTCTCGCGGAGGAGCTCATTTGTGTGCATCTGTGTGAAACACGCATAGGAAAAAAAGAACGACAGAAAGAACGGCTCCCCTCCAGCCGCAACTCGGCGAGATGGTCCTCAATGCAGAGCATAAAATCCAGGGGGAGGAGTTGGATAAAATCCAACTCCTCCCACCTTACATACCTAAACCTACCAGTCTCCACCCCCTGATCCCTAAACCCACCCCTAAACCTACCCATCTCCACCCCTAAACCTACCAATCTCCACCCCTTATATAAGATCCGACTCCTCCCCTCGGATCTTGTGTACTGCATTGAGGTGCTACTGAACTCGGCTCCCATCGTTCATGTTTATGAGCCGTTCAAAAGAATCGGTTCGTTCGCGAACGTCACAACTCTAGTTTGAACTCTCTTCAGTCTCCAGAACAGTTCTCCTCTTCTCTCCTCAGCGGCGCAGAATTGGTGCATTTCCTGTGTGAAATTCAGGTGTGTGCATGTTTTATTTTATCTATATAATCATTAATGTGCTTCAAATCATTTTATTTAGTGCGAAAGAACATACGAGCTAAACGAGTGTCGACTCGCGCCTGTCTTTTCACATGATTAACGCCTTGCATAAAAAAACACACGACTATATTCCTAAAGATAATGAATATAACTAATTTGGATGATAAAATGTCCTCAGAACTGTGCACTGTTTGTTTATTGGCAGGTTATAGAGTCAGTCGCGTCGCAGCATCTTTCGGCTGTGAGTGACGCAGCTGGATAACAGACCGGTTGATTACACTTGAATTACTTGAATGTTTAGGCCTAAATGTTTAAGTTTTACTTCGAAAATGTTTCTTACATAAGTTTAAATGTAGGCAATATTGTATAATTGTTAAAAATAGTATAAAATATGCTGTATTGCTGTAGGCTATTACTTACTCATCGACAATAAAGGCCAATGGCATGTAGTTATACTGGTTGTATGGAATATTTTTACAAAGGTTTAGAGGAAATAAAAAGTTAATATTACTGGCATATAAACACAGTTAATATTACTCATAAATATTTGTTTTTAAATGTTTCCCCCCCAATTATTTCTACTCAATTTTATTTGTTAATGTATCAAATGCAGTTACTCAGATCTATTTAATTAGTTTTACTTACATTTACTCAGTTAATACACTGTATGTAATTTATTTCACTGCTTAAAAATCTTATTAATATTAATAATAAAGTGTAAAAAAAAATTCACCAAACACAAATCATATTAAAAGTTTTTAGAGTGCATCACCACCAGAGTTCATGTCTCATATACAAAAACATATTCCAGCCAATTTTCAACATTTTAATCACTGTTCTAGAAACATATTTGACTCAACTTTGTTCATTTGCAATAATATGTTATGATTTGTTCACAAACAACAGGCCCATACAGTTCACAATTAATGTAAATACAGTCTTACAATGTCATTGCTATATTCTGCTCTTTCAAATCCTATAGGAAAATTAACAGTCTTCATAAAGGTCAGTGAGATTCTGACAGTTAGTAATTCTCGAACCGGCTTCTGCACTGTACAGTTTAAAGGGATACTCCACTTTAAAATGAAAATTCTGTCATCATATAGCCTACTCACCCTCATGTTGTTTCAATCCTTTATGAATTTCTTTCTTCTGCTGAACAGAAAGGAAGATATTTAGAAGAATATCAGTAACCAGACAGTTTCTGGTCTCATTGACTTCCATAGTAGGAAAAATATACTATGGAAGTCAATGAGACCAGAAACGTCTCGGTTACGGATGTAACCCTCGTTCCCTGAGTAGGGAACGGAGACGTTACGTCGGATGACGACGAATGGGGTTTCGCTTAGAAATCCTATCACCTTCGAGTATATAAAACAAGCCAATGGCAAAGATATGCCATGGGTCTGCGGAATTTGCATAGCGTAACTCCGCCCCACCCTGGGGGTATAAAGGAAGTGCGCTGGCAACATGCAGATATGTCTTCGCTGAGGAGCCGAGACTGAACTCAGGCGTTTCCAGCGGTACAGCGGAAGTGGCAGGGAGACGTAACGTCTCCGTTCCCTACTCAGGGAACGAGGGTTACATCCGTAACCGAGACGTTCCCTTTCGTTGTCACTCCGAGTTACGTCGGATGACGACGAATGGGGTTCCCAGTGAAATCACGCCACCTCTCGAGTCTCGACTGTCTTCCAGTGCCCTGCGTAAGTCTGAGCTCCCTGTCGTGAGACTAGCACGGACGAAGGAGTCCTACTTAACACAGGAATACCAAGGTACACTGGGAAGCATATCCAGTGGAAATATTCAATCATGCCCAACCCGAAGGGGGGGACTTGGAATACACATATGACCCCGAAGGGCTGCATACGGAGTAACACTGGGGTGTCCAGCCGCAGGTGGAATATTTCAACCCCAGGGGTGGCAAGGTGGCTTGCCAAGGGAAAGACACATGCTCAAAGAGGCTTACAGTGGAATACACATGTGGGGGTCACCCGGAGGGGAACCATGCACATGGAGGCACCTAGCCAAGCGCGGAAGCTGCCGGTGGCATAACTCTGGCGTTGACGTCGTCAGTGCTGGAGGAGACTCAGGGCTTATTAGGCTCACCTGAGGAGAATATCGCACGTATTCCATCCGTGGAGAGGAATGGCGAGCAAGCGAAGACACCTGAGCAGAATCTCTTACCGGCTAGTTGATGCGAGTACATGAGAAGAAACTGGCTCCACTCGGAGATTATAGAATCTCGCGAATGTGTTAGGTGTTGCCCAGCCTGCAGCTCTGCAGATGTCTGTTAGCGAGGCGCCATGCGCTAGAGCCCAAGAGGATGCCACACTCCGGGTGGAGTGGGCCGTCACACCAAGGGGGCATGGTCGACCTTGCTGCTGGTATGCCAAAGCAATGGCGTCCACTATCCAGTGAGACAACCTTTGCTTGGAGAGAGCCTTTCCCTTCAGCTTCCCACCATGACAGACAAGAGCTGGTCTGAGGTCCTGAAACACTGCGTCCTGTCAGCGTAAGCACGGAGTGCGCGTACTGGACAGAGCAGTGCCAAGGCTGGGTCTGCCTCCTCCAAAGGCAGCGCTTGCAGGTTCACCACCTGGTCTCGAAAGGGTGTGGTGGGAACCTTGGGCACATATCCAGGCCGGGGTCTCAGGATCACGTGAGAGTTAGCCGGTCCGAATTCCAGGCACGCTTCGTCAACCGAAAATGCCTGCAGGTCCCCTACCCTCTTGATGGAGGCCAATGCAACCAGGAGCGCTGTCTTCATTGACAGGAACTTAAGCTCCACTGATTGCAGAGGCTCAAAGGGAGGACTCTGCAGGGCAGTTAAAACCACTGAGAGGTCCCAAGAGGGTACGAGGGGAGGACGAGGAGGTTTCAGTCTCCTGGCTCCCCTCAGGAACCTGACGATCAGGTCGTGCTTTCCTAAGGACTTACCGTCAACTGCGTCGTGATGTGCGGCAATGGCGGCAACATACACTTTCAGGGTGGAGGGAGACAGCCTTTGCTCCAACCCTTCTTGCAGGAAGGAAAGCACGACACTGATGGGGCATTTCATGGGTTCTAGATTTTTAGAAGAACACCAGTTGACGAAGAGGTTCCACTTCAACGCATAGGCATGTCTCGTGGACAATGCTCTAGCGGAAGTGATGGTAGCCACCACCGCTGGTGGTAGGGTACTCAACCTGCCTCATCCCGTCCAGGAGCCACACGTGGAGGTTCCAAGATCGGGACGAGGGTGCCATAATGTGCCCCGTCCCTGAGAAAGCAGGTCCTTCCTCAGAGGAATTGGCCAGGGAGGAGCTGTCGCGAGGAGTACTAGTTCTGAGAACCAGGTGCGGTTGGGCCAATACGGGGCAACCAAAATTACCTGCTCCTCGTCCTCCCTGATCTTGCGCAAGGTCTGCTGCGCGGCCAGCTGTGCGCCAGTGCATCCGTGCCGAGCGTGCCCTTGGTCAGGGAATAATACAGGTCGCAGTGGGACGAGTCGTGGGAGGCAAACAGGTCTACCTGTGCGTCCCCGAACTGATCCCAAATCAGCTGAACCGTCTGGGGATGGAGTCGCCAATCTCCAGTGAGAGGCTGAAGCCGAGACAGCTCGTCGGCCGCCTGGTTCAGGTCTCCCGGGATATAAATGGCACGAAGCAACCTCAGATGCTTCTGACTCCATATGAGGAGGTGGCGGGCGAGTTGTGACATATACGGCGGGAGCGCAGACCACCTTGACGGTTGATGTACGCTACAGTCGCGGTATTGTCCGATCGGACCAGTACGTGTTGACCCCTGAGCAACGCATGGAAGCGGTGCAGGGCAAGACGTACAGCCAACAACTCGAGGCAATTGACATGCCAAAGGCGCTGGGGTCCTGTCCAGGAGCCCGCGGCAGCATGTCCATTGCACATGGCGCCCCAGCCCGTGGTGGAGGCATCTGTTGACACAACAACATGCCTGGACACTCGTTTCAAGGGCACTCCGGCCCGAAGAAAACTGAGGTTCGACCACGGGGTGAGGTCTGACGGCAGGTCGGAGTCACTGGGACTCGGAGCGTGCCGTGATGCCATGCCCACCTCGGGACTCGATCGCGAAGCCAAAGCTGAAGTGGTCTCATATGAAGAAACCCGAGCGGCGTGACTGCGGCTGCGGATGCCATATGCCCCAGGAGCTTCTGAAATAGTTTCAGTGGAACCACATTCTTGCCCTCGAACTGACGAAGGCAAGTCAGCAGTGACTGCGCGCACATGGCGACCGAGTCGATCTCCATACAGAGAAAAGAGATCCTCTGCACTGGGCAGAGTTTGCTCTTATCCCAGTTGACCCGAAGGCCCAGACGAGCGAGGTGCCGGAGCACTAGGTCCCTGTGTTCGCAAACCTGATCTCGAGAGTGAGCTAGAATCAGCCAGTCGTCGAGATAGTTCAGGATGCGAACTCCGTGTTCCCGGAGGAGAACAAGGGCTGCCTCGACGACCTTCGTGAAGGCGCGAGGAGACAGGGCAAGCCCGAAAGGGAGAACCGCGTACTGGTATGCCTGCCCCTCGAAAGCAAACCGTAGAAACGGTCTGTGTCGAGGAAGAATGGAGACATGGAAGTAGGCGTCCTTCAGGTCGATCGCTGCAAACCAATCCTGCGGCCGTACGCACTCGAAAATGCGTTTGGCCGTGAGCATCTTGAACGGCATCCTGTGAAGGGAGCGGTTCAAGACGCGCAAGTCGAGGATTGGTCGTAACCCACCGGATTGTTTCGGTACAATGAAGTAGGGGCTGTAAAAGCCGGACCTCATTTCGGCTGGAGGGACAGTCTCGATCGCACCCTTCGCCAGTAAGGTAGCGACCTCCGCTCTCATAACCGGGGCATTGCCACCGACCATAGTGAAGCGGACTCCCCTTGAAGCGGGGAGGAGACCGCGCGAACTGAATCGCGTAGCCGAGCCTGATGGTCCTCGCGACCCAGCGGGACAGCCTGGGAAGCTCTAACCAGGCTTCCAGGAACTGTACCAGCGGGGTCATACGGACCACAGACGTACCCTCAGTGGTGCAGCGAGGCGGAATGACCGGCCCAGGCGTGGGTGGCATAGCGGCCCGGTGCGGGGGCACGGTCATTAGCCGCGTCCTGCCAGAGGAGGCCAGGGGAGGACCAGCGTCTCACGGGGGCGTGCTCTGGCAGGGGACTGGCGACAGAGGGGGACGAGAGTGGCGAGGCTCGTGAGCGACGCACACTGTCATCCGCGCACTCTGTGTGCTCAGAGATGGGGAAGTGAGTTCTTTCTTTAACCACATCAGGGTGCTGCTCGTCATGGGACGAGCAGCGGGGTGGTAAAAACCAAGGATTCTCCCCCGGCCCTCCACCGGGGGAAGGAGCGGCCCTGCTACCGTCTCCTGGGAAGAACTCAACGCCATCTCTGAGCAGCCCGTCTCAGGAGCGCCGCTTGGCCTGGCGTTTAGCGGGGCACGGGGCGGGAGACAGGCGGTGCCACCCTCCTGCGACCTCCTCGGGGATGAATCGCAGGGGAGGAATCGCAGAGGGGCGGTGTCGGCGGGAAGCAGGCTAAGGAGACCGCACGGACAGATGACCGTCGGTGCAGAAGGTCCTCAGCCTGCTTATAGAGTGATCGAAGACTGTTGGGCGCAATCCTCACCCACACCGCCGACCAGGCTGCCCGTCTCGAGTGCTGCTTAGGCTGGCGTGGCAGACTAAGGGGCGGAGACGGGCAGCACCACCCTCCTGCGACTTGCTCCTGCTCAGGGCCGGTGAAGACCCGAGGGGAGTAGCCGCATGGGAGGGGCCTTGGCGGGAAGCAGACTAAGGAGACTGCATGGATGGATGACCATCGGTGCAGGACCCGAGTCTACTTCAGGTGGTCGAAGCCACACCGCCAAAGAGCCCAGCCTGGGACATGGGGGAGCTTAGAAATGAACTCTAAGACACCCCACATCAACCTGGCAAAGCCCATGTCTGGACCACACTAGTGGACATCACCTGACCCAGGATCACGCAGATACTGATGTCGCCTGAGCGAGGTCAGCAGTGTGCGTGGCGGAACAACCAGGCCGGGCATGGGAGGCATAGCGTCACAGCATAGGGGCGTGGTTAGAGTTTCCGCATTCTGCCAGGGTTGGCCAGGGAAGGACTAGCGTTCCACTGCGGCCGGTTCGGACAGAACTCCCGGGACAGCACTGCATCGAAGGCGCAGGCGACACACAGCACTGCATGACCATGCCACGATAGTGACAGGGAACATACAGACCATGATCGCCGTGCAATCGAAAGCAGCGAAGGCGGAGGACACCCGCGGGCCGCGAAAGTCACGTGGACTCTCACGGAGCGCAGGCGTCCTGATGCACGTCCGGGAGAAGCTTACAGCGCTCGGGGGGAGGGCGGGGCCACTCCAGCCGATGCTTTCAGCTGCCCGGGAAAGCATGGCTGACAGCTCTGGATCGGTTCCGGCAACGATGGCACTCCCGTGGGAGGCAACGCAGTCGAAACTTCATTTCCAGAGGAATCAAGCCCGCCTTGTGATGCTGTGAGTGCATGACACCATCCGCCAGAGCCCCGAATGAAACACTGGGTCCCCGAAAGAAACCAGGCACACACGGAAGCTCCACGGTTTGCGATGTGGAGGGGGGTGTGGCCCAAGGAATTGACTCGTCAGTTGTTGTGCCACACCGAACCCTCAGATCACCCTGGCCACCAGCCAAAGTATCCCTTCTCGAGGAAGAGATAAATTGGGGTGTGGCAGAGGGGACTCTACTCACATGGAGATCATTGAGTCTCGATCTATAAACATCGCGATGGTCATGTTCCCGCAATGAAAACATGACTCATCAACGAGCGCTGCCGAGCGTGATTTAAGCCCAACACACAAAACAGCGCTCGCGACCATTAGGCAGATGAATCACGCACACACATCCAGGAAATAGAAAATACACGGGCGAACCGTCTTGAAAAAGACGTGCCGCGTGCAGCTCTTTTAGAGAGTGGAAAAGCTCAGCAGAGTGCTGAAGCGCCCAGGGAGAAACACACTCACTGTCGGCAGATTACTGCACAAATCAGCAGCAGGAAATGCGATCTCGCTGGAAAACGCCGTCACACCAACACACTGAAGAGCCGCTCGTCTCGAAGAGATTTGAGATGACACTCAGAAGGCTTGTGGAGTGAAGTACTGAACTTGGCTCCGAAGCGAAAACATATCTGCATGTTGCCAGCGCTCTTCCTTTATACCCCCAGGGTGGGGCGGAGTTACGCTATGCAAATTCCGCAGACCCATGGCATTTCTTTGCCATTGGCTCGTTTTATATACTCGAAGGTGATAGGATTTCTAAGCGAAACCCCATTCGTCGTCATCCGACGTAACTCGGAGTGACAACGAAAGGGAACTGTGGTTACTGATATTCTTCTAAATATCTTCCTTT
Source organism: Squalius cephalus (assembly GCF_949319135.1). Taxonomy (NCBI): domain Eukaryota; kingdom Metazoa; phylum Chordata; class Actinopteri; order Cypriniformes; family Leuciscidae; genus Squalius; species Squalius cephalus. Next base: position 6,013,994 of record NC_137132.1, read on the forward strand.
CTGTTCAGCAGAAGAAAGAAATTAATAAAGGATTGAAACAACATGAGGGTGAGTATATGATGAAAGAATTTTCATTTTAAAGTGGAGTATCCCTTTAAAAATTTGCCAACTGCATATAAGTGAATCAGATGTTGGTCATCAAAACATGAAATCTGTATGAAACATATAAACAAATGACACAAAACGTGTATAAATTCTATATGACTTTAATTTGACTAGCATATGATTCAATAAAAGAACTTTAAATGATTTATATATGAATTTTATATGAGTTTTATATATTTCTACTAATACCATACACATTTGCATACTTTTGTCATGTAAAACTCATATAAGTCTTTTAACAGTATTCATATATAACGCAAAAATCCCCTACAAGTTGTATGTGTGCTATTTAGTATGAAATGGGCCATAATCGGTCTGATTTTGTATAGGACATGTATTGGCCTTATATGAAACACAGAAGGTAATTCTGGCCGATTTAAGTAAGGAAGATATATGGTTGCTGTATATGAACCATGCAGGTTTTTTTCATATGGTTGAATCATTAATCAGATGATCAATACACATGTTTTGAAGGACCTCCTTTAGCCTGAGAGTCCCTTTAAAAGAGACGGTCCAGTTCATCTCATGCCGTGGATGATCGCTCGTCATCATGACTCTGAATATTGGCTGCTGTTGGAAAGGGCTCCTTCTGCTCTCTTTCCTCCTGATCTGTGTCAATGGACAAACATCAGGGCCGTAAGTTTTTAACAGTTTTTGCTGAGGATAAATTATTAATATACCAATAGTCATTTTGTAAGTCTTGATGATTTCTCCTGTATTTATCTGGATAAATCTGTGTTGTACAGTTGAGGTTTACTGTTTGAAAGACAACTTAAGGCACACGATTATTTATAATTACTGACAGTGTATTTTTAAGAGCAATATTGCTCTGAATAAACATACAAAAATAAAGAATTAAGTCACTAGACTTCATTATGCAGTTTGTTCTTTTATTCACACTTTTCATATAATTGATCAATAGTAAATTAACTGTATTGATTTTCCCTCCCAGTTTATGTTTTATTTTTCTTATTACATCTAACCACTCAGGCAATATTGTATGATCATTTTCTCTGGACAGATATTTCATGGTGACGTTTCCCGCAGTGATTAAGTCGGGATCTGAGGCCAAACTGTGTGCAAGTCTTCTCAAGCCCAATGAAAGCCTTGTCATGAACATTCATCTGGTTCATGGTGTCCAGAGCACATTACTGCTGCAGGAGAAAGCTGAGGAAGAGTTTCATCGCTGCTTTAACTTCAAGGTCTGCCATCAAAACATGCACATAATGAATATTATCAAATATGTTTCATCATAATGCATCTAGTTTTTGTGACAGGTTGTGAATACAGGGAATTATTTCTCATCAGGCTCCTCTGGTCAAGGCAGAATCAGTGCAGAAAATGAAGGTTGAACTTCAGGGAGAGACTTTCAGGACGACTGAAGAGAGAAAAGTCATGTTCAAGCCTTACAATCCTGTGACTTTTATCCAGACTGATAAACCCATCTATACTCCAGGACAGACAGGTGAGCTGTGAATGTCTCAAAGGCTAAAGCTCAGTAAATAATGCTGGTGTCACTGACATCTAAACCCTGATCACAGCTGATGTAGCACATAAAGCACACTATGATCAGGCAACAAGCTGATGTACTGAAATAAAGGAATACTGTAATAGTATCTGTGTGACTTTATTTTATATGAAATCTGGATGGATACTATAGATTAGGGGTGTTCTTGGAGAGCCCACAGCCCTGCAGAGTTTAGCTTTAACCCTAATTATTAAATGTACCTGATCAGGTCCTTCAGGGTTATTTGAAATCAACAGGGTTTGGACAAAACTCTGAAGCCCTGAAGCCCAAATTGTCAGACATTTTTGTAACATGATGGCTAAAACAGGCAGCTGTGACAGCTAGTTAAATTTGGCTCAAAAGACACATTCACCCAGCAGCAGAATACAGTTGTCAGCCCTGTATTTGACACTTAATACGGTTCACACACAGTTTGGTAATTTACAGGAGAGAAATATGACTGTAAGCAATTGTCCCTTACATAAGAGCTGAAGTTTTTTAATACACATTTCTATTTTACAGTGAACTTCAGAGTTGTTACCATGGATAAAAACTTTGCACCCCTTGATCAGCAGGTCTGATGTGTTTATCTGGCATCTTTATTATCTCTTGCATTGTTGAATACATGTTTAATAAATGAACAAATTTTTGTCTTTTGATCTTTAATTACTATTTGCTCTTTCACAGTATAGGACAGTGGTTCTTGAGGTAAAAAACCAAAACCAAAACCTTCTGTGCAGTCATAACAAACACACCTTTTAAATCTAATTAACACTATTGAAATTCAGTTATATTTGCAATTATTGTATTTTCAGTAAGGTAATTATATATTTCTTCAATGATAGTCAGGATATGTGTCTTTGCTATTAAACAGGACAGTAAAGGTAACCGGATTGGCCAATGGACAAATGTTTCTTCAACAAGGTGGATTTTGCAGCGTTCTTATGAATTAAACCCAGAGGCCCGTCAAGGCATGTACAAACTGAAGGCTTTTATTGGTAACAGGATGATCTCACATGATTTTGAAGTGAAACAATATGGTAAGTCATAAAAAAGACTCATTATGACTGTAACCTTGGTTTCTCGAAGAGGGACCTTTGCATGATTGTGTCTTGAAGCACGTGTGAAATCAGTCCAATGGTGTGGCAGAACATCATGGGGGGGTGACATCACAACCAGGAAGGTATTAAAGCACTTCTGAACCAAACAATGTCAGCTTCTGATAGGCTGAAGTAAGTCATGAAATAAGTAAGTGAAATAAGTTATGGCGGAGCAATGAAACATCTCGTTCCCTCTTCAGGGAACCGAGGTTACAGTCGTAACCGAGGCATTCCCTTTCAAGGGAACTGGCTTTGCGTTGTAAGTTACAATACTATGGGAATGTTAATACCTACTATGCCATACTGACCAGTGCTTGTCTAGTGTGAATAATATCTGGAGCGCAACTAAGACTGAAGCACCCGGAAGCCAGGGGTGGTGCCCAGGTTGAGGTCATAGAACCTGGCGAATGTGTGCGGAGAGGACCAGCCCGCTGCAGCCCATACGTCATGAAGAGAGGCCCCAGAGAGCAAGGCTTTAGAAGCCGCCACACTCCTAGTAGAATGGGCCCGGACAGCCAAGGGAGAAGGCTGACCAGCCAATTCATAAGCAAGAGAGATAACCTCGACAACTCACTTACTCATTCTCTGCTTAGATGCTGGGTACGCCTTTCTGGGAGACCCAAAGCATTCAAAGAGTTGATCAGATTTACGCCACATGGCAGCTCTGTGGACGTAAGCATCAAGCGCCCTAACCAAGCAAAGCACATTTAATTTCTCCTTGTCTGGGTGGAGGACAGAAGGCCTGCAGGCCTAATCCTCAAGGTTCCACTGAGGAAACGAGATACTAATGGGTCTCTTTTCAAGGATACACCACTCAAAGGAGTGTGGTAAACAGGGCCAAATAAACCTTAAGTGTAGAAGGGGATAATCCTGTATAGAAACGCTCTTGCGGAAACTCTAGCTGTCACGAGCTGAGCTGTGACGTGCTCACAAAGCCAGCAGCCAGCCGAACGCCGCCGCTAGCCTTCACTGTCATTGCCGTTTTGCTGATCTATTACGGGTGCACTATTTACAATATCGTTTACTACAGTTTGCCATAAATACCAGCTAGC